>NW_024081675.1:245424-586279 GCF_003009895.1 Hyaena hyaena
GTTTCATGTGTCTGTTGGCCATGTGGATGTCCTCTTTGGAAAAGTGTCTGTTCATGTCTTCTGCCCATTTCTTCACTGGGTTATTTGTTTTTCGGGTGTGGAGTTTGGTGAGTTCCTTATAGATTTTGGATACTAGCCCTTTATCTGATATATCAGTTGCAACTATCTTTTCCCATTCCGTCAGTTGCCTATTAGTTGTATTGGCTGTTTCCTTTGCCATGCAGACTCTCTTTATCTTGATGAGGTCCCAGTAGTTCATGTTTGCTCTTGATTCCCTTGCCTTTTGGGGACGTATGAAGTAAGAACTTGCTGTGGTTGAGGTCAAGGAGGTTGTTTCCGGCTTTCTCCTCTAGGGTTTTGATAGTTTCCTGTCTCACGTTCAGGTCCTTTATCCATTTTGAGTTTATTTTGATGTATGGCGTGAGAAAATGATCTAGTTTCATTCTTATGCATGTTGCTGTCCAGTTCTCCCAGCACCATATGTTAAAGAGGCTGTCTTTTTTCCATTGGATACTCTTTCCTGCTTCGTCAAAGATTAGTTGGCTGTATACTTTTGGGTCCAATTCTGAGTCCTCTGTTCTATTCCATTGGTCTATGTGTCTGTTTTTGAGCCAATACCGTACTGTCTTGATGATTACAACTTTGTAGTAGAGACTAAAGTCTGGGATAGTGATGCCTCCTGTTTTGGTTTTCTTCTTCAATTTACTGTGGCTATTTGGGGTCTTTTGTGATTCCATACAAATGTTAGGGTAGTTTGTTCTAGTTTTGAGAAGTATGCTGGTGCAATTTTCATCGGGATTGCATTGAATGTATAGATTGCTTTGGGTAGTAATGACACTTTAACAATATTGATTCTTCTGACCCATGAGCATGGAATGTGTTTTCATTTCTTTGTGTCTTCTTCAATTTTCTTCATAAGTTTTCTATAGTTTTCATCATACAGATCTCCTATATCTTTGGCTAGGTTTATTCTTAGGTATGTTGTGGTTTTTTGTGCAATTGTAAATGGGATCAGTTTCTTGATTTCCCTTTCTTTTGCTTCATTGTTGGTGTATAAAAATGCAACCAATTTCTGTACGTTGATTTTGTACCCTGCAACTTGGCTGAATTCTTGGATCAGTTCTAGTAGGCTTCTGGTGGAGTCTGTCAGGTTTTCTATGTAGAGTATCATGTCGTCTGCAAAAAGTGAAAGTTTGAATTCTTCTTTACTAATTCTGATGCCTTTTATTTCCTTTTGTTTTCTGATGGCTGATGCTAGGACTTCCAGCACTATGTTATACAACAGTCGTAAGAGTGGACATCCCTGTCGTGCTCCTTTTCTCAGGGGAAAAGCTCTCAGTTTATCCCCATTGAGGATGATGTTAGCTGAGGGCTTCTCATAGATGGCTTTTATGATGTTTAAGTAAGTTCCTTCTATCCCAACTTTCTCGAGGGTCTTTATTAAGAAGAGATGCTGTATCTTGTCAAATGCTTTTTCTGCATCTATTGACAGGATCATATGGTTTTTATGTTTTCTTTTGTTAATGTGATGGATCACATTGACTGATTTGTGAACATTGAACCAGCCCTGTAACCCAGGAATGAATCCCACTTGATTATGGTGGATAATTCTTTTTATGTGCTGTTGGATTCGATTTGCAAATATCTTGTTGAGGATTTTTGTATCGTATTCATTAAGGATATTGTTCTGTATTTTTTTTTTTTTTTGATGGGTCTTTGGCTTGGGAATCAAAGTGATGCTGGCTACATAAAATGAGACTGGAAGTTTTCCTTCGATTTCTATTTTTTGGAATAGCTTGAGAAAAATGGGTATTAACTGTGTTTCAAATGTCTGGTAGATCTATCTTGGAGAATGTGCCATGCACACTTGAGAAGAAAGTGAATTCCATGGCCTCAGGATGTAGAGTTCTCAACATATCTGTCAAATCCATCTTGTCCAATGTGTCATTCAAGTCCATTGTGTCTTTAGTGATTTTCTGTCTAGGTGATCTATCCTTTGCTGTAAGTGGAGTATTAAAGTCCCCTGCTATTAGCATATTCTTATCCATAAGATTGTTTCTATTCCTGATTAATTGTTTTATATATTTAGGTGCTTCCGTACTCAGTGCATGGACATTTATAGTTGTTAGCTCTTCCTGATGGATAGACTCTGTAATTATTATATAATGCCCTTCTTCATCTCTTGTTACTGTATTTACTTTAAAGTCCAGTTTGTCTGATATAAGTATAGCTAATACAGCTTTCTTTTGACTTCCAGCAGCATGATAGATATTTCTCCATTCTCTTACTTTCAATCTGAAGGTGTTCTCCAGTCTAAAATGAGTTTCTTGTAGATAGCAGATAGATGGATTTTGGTTTTTTATCCATTCTGCTACACTATGACTTTTGATTGGAGCACTCAGCCCATTTACATTCAGTGTTATTATTGAAAAATAGGGGTTTAGAGTCATCGTGTCCATTGTGGGATTCATGCTTGTGTTGGTGTCTCTGGTATCTTGTGTTCCTTGCAACATTTCCCTCATAGAGTCCCCCTCAGGGTTTCGTGTAGGGCTGATTTAGTGGTGATGATTTCTTTCAATATTTGTTTATTTGGGAAGACTTTTATCTCTCCTTCTATTCTGACTGACAGGCTTGTTGTATAGAAGATTCTTGGCTGACTATTTTTTCTGTTCATCACATTGAAGATTTCCTTCAATTCCTTTCTGGCCTGCAAAGTTTCAGTAGATAGGTCTGTCACCACCCTGATAGGTTTTCCTTTGTATGTTAGGGCCCTTTTCTCCCTAGCTGCTTTCAACATTCTCTCTTTCTCTTTATATTTTGCCAGTTTCACTATGATATGTCGTGCAGAAGATCGATTCAAGTTACATCTGAGGGGAGTTCTCTGTTCCTCTTGGCTTTCAATTCCTTCCCCAGGTTGGGGAAGTTCTCTGCTATAATTTATTCCAGGACTCCTTCAGCACCTTTCCCTCACTCTTCCTCTTCTGGTATCCTATGATATGGATATTGTTCCGTTTGATTGTATCGCTGAGCTTTCAAACTCTCCTTTCGTGTTCCTGGATCAGTTTATCTCTCTTCTCTTTTTCGCAGCTTTCTCTTTTTCTATAATAGGGTCTTCTAAATCACTTTATCTCCTTTCTGCCTCTTCAGTCTGTGCATTGGGTGGATTGAGCTTGATTGATTTTATACATCGGACTTTGATTTGATTATGGAATAATTTTTACATTGTAATATTATGTACACATAGGGAATTCTATTTGTGGTCAGTGGTTTGTGCTTTTTTAAAAAATTAATTTTGACACAGTTTTGCAAGGTATTTCATTTTTATCTATGTATGTAGATAATACAACTATGATTTGAGAAAAGTCGAGAATTTGAAGAATAATTTCTATCTCTCAGAGAAAACATTACTTTAAGGCTATTGGTGGTACAAGTGGTGGTACAAGTAATTGTGAGATTAGAAAACCTAATCCAGATATATAGAAAAATTTAAAAAATATAGAAAGTAAGTATTCCACTACTCTATCAGCAAATTAATGATAAAATTGATCAGAATAAAAAGGGAAATAATAAAGACTAAGAAGCAGAAAATCATAAAACCAATGAAGACCAGTGAAATAAACATTCTGTTAATAGGGTTTTCAATTAAAAGCAAATAGCGCCATCAGATGAGAGTTAAGTTGAAAAGTGTGACTAATGGAGAATAGTGTACCAAGAGAAAAGTTGTGACCTTGAGGTGACTGATGCAGTTAGCCTGAAATGACTCCACACAGAGGATCTGGCAGAATAATCAGCATCATTCTCTTCCTCCCTCAAATCCAGATCAAGGAGTCTAGTGCTTGGGAAAAATAAAACAAAACAGAGGAAAGGGTACTCATCGATTTAATCTGTCTTGGGTTGCTTCCTATAGAGAGAACAGTATAAAGTATTAGAGAATGGATTTAATGGGGCAAATGGAAGATACCTTTGGAAAGGACTCTGTAGTGAATATTAGATGATTTATATGTTTCCATACCTCTCTACCTACGGGGAACAAAGCTTAGATGAAGGAAATTCATATCCTGAATATGGAGGTTAGGCCTGTGTCACAGATAAAAGTAAGAAAGAAAACCTTATGATCTGGCCAACTGAGTATTTCATAAGTTGACATGAAGCCCAGGCTGAGAAAATCTTCATCTACGTGGCATGCCTGAGCTGTCAGGAAAGATAGGTTCCTAAAAAGGATATTAGACTTCGAGACCGTTGGGTGTAAGTTAGTAGTCAGATTAGTCAACAAGTAGTGAGATCATCCTTGAAGAATCAAACTAAACAAAGAGTATTGGAGTCAAGAAATGAGGAAAGAATCAAAGGCCTGAGATTAATTTAAGTCGATAGGTCCATTCATGGTTGAAGCTTGCTGTAACCACAAATCTCTCAGTTCCCAGTTGTATGAAGCCATATATTCACATTTCTTGATTAAGATAGTTTAATTTGGGTTTTGCTCACAGAAATTGTTATTTGAAAATAGGTGGGGCGCCTGGGTGGCTTAGTCGGTTAAGCGTCCGACTTTCGCTTAGGTCATGATCTCGCGGTTGGTGGGTTCGGGCCCCGCGTCAGGCTCTGTGCTGACTGCCAGCTCAGAGCCTGGAGCCTGTTTCAGTCTGTGACTCCCTCTCTCTCTGACCCTCCCCTGCTCATGCTGTCTCTCTCTCTCTCTCTCTCCTAGAAATAAATAAAAACATTGAAAAAAAAATTTGAAAATAGAATATGTCAAGTGAAGGAACTGAAATGGGAAGTTGTCTTAGTTGATGTTAGAGTCAGAGCATTGAGAATTCATTCATCTTCACTTGAGATGTCTATAATCCTTAATGCAAAGCAATTGAATTGTTGCCTGATGTATATTTGGAAGTCACAGAGTATACTACTGAGATTACAGTGTAGAAAAATGTCTTTCATAAATATTTATCAGCTATTTCTTGTATTTTTCAGTAAAGTTTTATACAAATTGAAACAATTTCTGTCCAGTTTAACCACCTGTAATCTGAAAAGTAATAAGATCTGGGTTTTGATAGGAGGTCCTTTCAGCCTGTGGTTAACAATATATATTAAATGATTAATCATGTTATCTTTACTAAGAAAAGCAAGTCCTTTGCTACCAAATAACATATTCTTTCCTTTTCAATACCAGCCAGACAACAAGCTTTCTTTATCATTTCCTCAACTAGTGGGTCGTATTTATTTGGTAGAATTAATTTCTGGCACTTGAGTTTTGTCCTTTGAGCTTTGATATATTTTTAAAAGTTTTAATCTCATTTAAATAAAATTTAAATAAAAATAATATTTTAATCTCATTACCTTTCTATGTGCAGAAACAAAAATGAATCCATACAACCAGAGGTATCACATTACCAAAGATGATTGTTTTATCTTGTTGAATCTTCTATTTTGCTGTATTTCTACCTATTAACTGTCTCAAATGTTTTTGGAGGTAGAAGTAAGAGAAAGAAATATAAATAAGTATATTAAAGTTTTTTTCTTTATACTAGTAGGATATTCAGAAGTGTTCTGCTTACAAGCTGATTTTAACATCATTTTAAATTAAAGAATTAGAAAACCTCTCATATAAATCGTCTTGTTACTTCTCCCTAAGAATTTAGACATGTGTAAGTTTATGTGGAAGTACTTTCATTTTAATCTGAATAAATATAAAAAGTGATTTTAAAACAATAATATAAAGAAGAGAATGCTTCAATATGAATATCAGATAAAGCTGTCAGATCAGATGAGCCACAGTAGCATCCTTAGCCAGCATATTTTGGATGAAGAATTCCTGAACAGGCTTAGTGGCACCAGCACAGGCTATCTCACCCACTGATAGCATTAATTATAGCTTCATTGAATAGATAAATCCTCTTGCAGAGATGAACAGATTAGACTCCCAGAACTGAAGCCATTGTAAATTCATTTGATTAAAATTAATTATTTTCTGATTATGATTTGGCATTCCATGTAGGTCTCCCTATTTGTGTAGCTGGGTTCATGTACTTTGGTAAAATAAGGTTAGTATTCTGTTTTCATACGCCATTTTTCAGGTTCGCTTATATAACTATTCCCTAGTTAGAAGGCCCATACTTTTGTTTGATGAAATTTGGTTTTTGACTCCTTATCATGAGAACCATAACTTAATTGTGGTACAGTGATAAAATCACCAGGGCAAATGTGTCTTGGATGAAAGCTATTCATCACTCGCTGCTTCTCAATACAGAACTATTATGCAGCACCTTTTTCCCTTCCTCCATTTAACTTCTGACCACATCAAGGGGACACTAACAAGAAGAGGACTTATTAAAAGGAAAAGATTACTTTCCCTCAAGGTGATTCATATAAATTATGTTCACAAGCTCTTCTGCTTAAATGTTAGTTGGAAAGAAATTTGCTCAGATGCTGCAATAATATCTCCCAATTCAGTTAGATTTAAAGTTGCATACATCATATAAGCTCTATCCATAGGGTCTATTGGCAATATTTACAAGCCTCACTCCTAGACTGATCAATAGAGTCTTTGAAAAAACAGCCACAGTTTTGGCTATGTGAGGAACAGTTTATTTGTACAATTCTAATTTATTTGCAATCAAAATCTGACAGGGTGTCTGAAAATGCTAGGCAGTGTTTCAAAAATAACAGCCAAGGTCTGTGACAATAGAATGTATTGCCAGAAGAACTAATATATTTAATATATAATAGAACTATGTTTTAATCTACCTTTTATTAACTGTTGTCATCTTTGAAATATTCTATAAAATAATTTTTCTATGAAGAAATTTCTATTCTTGAGTATAATCAGGGGTGTTTTGGTAATGTTTAATAGCTAGTTATAGGGTAGGAAGAAAATCCAGTTTGTAGCATTTGATAATTTTTGTTAATCAAATATTTCTAGTGTAGCTGAATTCAAACTACTAACATGTCTTCAGTGAATTTGGAGTTAGGAAGAGAGATATGCATGAAATGCTCTCATGAACCAGAGTCATTTAGCTTCAGCACATAAGTGAATAAGATAATTTTAATATGGAACTGGATATATTTTTACCAAGAAAAAAGATCCAAGCTTAATATGCCATAGAGAAGTAATAAGACTAAAATATGGGGATTTAAGTTTTATTTAAATTGAATTTTAAATAAAATTATTTTTGAAAGAAATATATTAGAATATTTTGCTCTGACTCATTCATTTTCCTGCTGAAAGGAAGTTCCAAGGTATACAGAGACTGGCTAGTTGACAAAACTTGAACTACAACTAATTTTTCATATGCTTTCAGTGAAGAAATAGACTAAAAAATGAATACAGATTCAACACATCAGGTTTTAGAGAGCCTTGAAAATGTGTTATTCTGAAAATCCAAGTTCAATGACCTCTTCCTCTTAGGAGAATGATTATACTTTTCGATAGAATAAAAATATTATGGATGAGGTGAAGAGTTCCTGTTCCACATCATATGGAGTAAACACACTCCACCATCTCTCCTACTGAATACAGCTATAAAACCTGGACAGAATGCAAGGAACGCTATTTGAATGCTCTGAAAAGTAAACAGTAGAAGGTACACTCAGGAGCAAAACGGAAATTCAAAATATCACTCAGAGAGTGTTGTTTGGCCTTTTCCCCTAGTGCTATACCCTGACACGCACTAAATACAGCTTGAAACCTAGAAGTGTGCATGGAGCCTTACCAGGTACGGTCAAGTTTTGGCTTGAAGAAAAGGGTCTCCTAACATTCACAGTGAGTAGGGGGAATCCTCAATGGTTTACCTTTTCTCTATTCTCCTATGTGTCAACACCCAAATGAAAGTATGATGTAGCAGTAGCAGACACAGTGAAAGGGCAGCTGGAGTATCTGAAAATCTAAGGTCGGGAAACTTATTCCCATCAGAGGACCATGGTCCCAATAGGATAAGACAAATCTCTATGCCTATTGTTATTTTTTCTCTCTCTGTCTTGTCTCTTGAATCACAAGCACAGATAAGAGTTCATAGCAGATCCAGGAAAATAAAGGTGGAGAGATCTGGCCAAAAGGTAAGAAAAGAAAAGAGAAAAGAGAAGAGAAGAAAAGAAAAGAAAAGAAAGAAGGAAAGCAAGGAAGGAAGGAAGGAAGGAAGGAAGGAAGGAAGGAAGGAAGGAAAAGCAAGTACCAGGACACCACAACTAGGGGGAGGGGATTATGGAGACAGACAGACTTAGAAAGCAACCCCCTAGAGCTGTGTATGAACTCCTGAGCCCATCTCTAAGATGTGCATATATTAATTTGATCTAAACAACATGCACAGACATTGGAAACTGAACCATGAGAGAGACCACTGCCAAAATCCCAGGTTAGACAGTGGGTAGGGCATGATTAGACATCTCTGAAAAGCCCTGCAAAGACTTGAAAACAGCAGTTACACTAAAGCCATGGCCCACAGAACTTAAATTCTTAACCAACTTTAAATCAACTTCTAGGTTGATTTTCTGTCAAAATAACAAAAATATCACATATTCTATAAGATTTAAACAAGACACAGTCTCATAATGTACTATTCAAAATGAAAATCAGATGATCCAAAGTTGCTTGGCACAAAAAGAGTCAGAAAAATAATTCACCTGGAAAAAGATCACCAACAGAATCAAATTGGAGACAGCAGATGTTACATTTATTTTGAGAAAAACTTTAAAAGCAACAGTTTGTAAAAATACTCTGGTAAATAAGGACAAACACCTGTCAAGTGAATGGAAAGACAGAAATTCTCTGCAAGGTAATAAATGATATAAAGAAGGGAAACATTATTTATAAATCAAATGGAAATTTAAAAGATAAAACTCCTTTAGTATTTTGGATTCACTAGCAGGATGGAGATGACTAAGGAAAGAGTTGGGAACTTAAAGATAAATCTAAATAAAGTATCCAATCTGACCAAAAGAGAAAAGATTGAAAAAAATATAAACAGTATGTCAGGTTCCTTTAAGAGACTACCCCTCATAGAAACAGAAAAAATTCAATAGAAAAATAAAAATCAAAAATCAAAAAATTTTAAATAGGCTGGAAAAACCCTAAATTTGGCAAAATGCTTAAATATATAGATTCAAAACACTCAATGAACCCCAAACCATATGTACAACTGGCAATCTGACTTCCCAGGTGAAATCCAAAACTATCTCCCATACATAAGAAGGGCAAAGAGAGTTGGAAGGAAGGGGTGAACCACTCTAGATTGGTAGGTGATAGGTTTAATAAGGAGTGAAAATTAAATACAAGGCTTGTCGTGGGAAGACGAAGGATAAAAAGATCCTGCCCATCAGGATCTTAAAAGTTCATACTGAGGCCTCAAGAAGGTCAGATCATGTACCCAGTCTAGACAGTCTCATTAACACATTACTGTCTCAAGTTTGCAGACTTGAAACAGACTCCTACTATGGGAATGATGGGCAGAACATACGTTCCAAAGTCAGGGGTGAGGGTGAGGATCCTCTGATAGCCCAGGTCCGGCTCCAGGGTCAAATGGCAGTCATATCCTCTCATGACTGCCTTCAATAATACACAAAGAAATTGACACTAAGACCTATCATAATCAAACTGCTAAAAATTAGAGACAAAGAAAAAAATACTGAAAGGAGCTAGTGGAAAATTTTCAAGTTAACAACAAAGCAAATGAGAGGATAATACTCTTCAAAGACTATAGAGGCCAGAAAAAAGTAGTACAACATGTTTAAAGAGTTGAAATAAACTGTCAACCCAGAAATCCATATCCAGTGAAAATATTTTTTTAAGAAGGAAGGTGAATACATTCCCAGATTAAAGAACACTAAGAGAATCCTTTGTGAGAAAGTTTGTATTTTTTTTAAATTGCTATGCAAAGTTCTTCATGCAGAAGTAAAATTGTATCAAATGACAGACTATAGATCAAAGAAAATTTTCAAGAATAAAAGGGACATTACATAATAAAAAAGAAGTCAATTCACTAAAAAGACATTATAATCTAAATGTACATGTACCTAACAAAAGCGCTTTAAAATACACGAGGCAGATAAGTATTTAATAGAAAAGGGAGACAAATCGAATGTTTTCATTGAGACTTCCAACACTCTTCTTGTAGTAATAGACAGAAATGCTAGAGAAATAATGTAGAACTGACAACACCATAAACCAGCTGGATATAACTGACATTTATGTAGTACCTCACCCAGCAGTGGAAAGCGTTTCCCTTTATGGTGCATATGGAATACTCACCCACATCTTATCTTGAGTCAGAAAACAGAGCTAAAAATAAACATAACATGATTGTGGGAAATGAAAGAAAAGTACACATTTTACTTACTGCTATTAATTTCTCTTTCCTGTGCTTCTCTACTTCCTATTGGAGAATTATATTCATTTTGTTTTTCAAGGGTTATGGTATTTAAGATGTAGTTTCTTTGTATAATACTTAACTGTGTGGACCTAAGTTATGTGAAAATAGTTGTAATTTCTCATTACCAGTTGTCTGTTTTGTTTACCACAGCTTTATACTCCTAATTACCTTACTTGGGTTGATTTCATTGTTGGCTAAAATCCAGTCAAGGGCTTTTGTCAAGATTTTCTCATGTGTACCTTTTTTGAATAGTCACATCTTTATTACATCACTGTTGTTTTAATGCTTACGAATGATTTGATTATAATATTGGGGTTAAAATTATTTTGAAAAATTTATAAACTTGCTCCATTGTCATATGACATTTGCTATTTATGTGGAGGAGACCACCCAATATGCTCTTCTTTGGGTGTATGCATCTTAACGATATATTGGCTTACAGATCTGGAGGTGTGATGACCAAAGTTAGCCTCACTGGATTAAAACCAGGATATCAGCAGAATGCATTTCATTGTGGAGGCTCCAGGGAAGAATCCATTTTCTAGACTTCTTCAGCTTCTACTGGCTGCTCCTATTCCTTGTGGCCCTTCTATCTTTTCTGTTTATTCATCTATTGATGGCCACCTGGGTTGTTTCCATACCCTGACTATTGTAAACAATGCTGCAGAAAAACCTATGAGTGCATACATCTTTTCAAATTACTGTTTTTATTTTTGGTGGAAAAGTGGTAAATACAGAAGAGTGGAATTATGGAATCACATGGTATTTCTATTTTTAATTTTTTGAGAAAAATCCATATTGCTTTCCTTAGTGGTTGTACCAGTGTACATTCTCTCCAACAGTGCACAAGGATTCCATTTTCTCCATATCCTTGCTGACACTTGTAATATTTGGCGTTTTGATACTAGTCTTTTGATACTAGCATCTTTTTACGAGTCTTTTGACTATCTTATGTCTTCTTTGGAGAAATGTCTTTTCATGTCCTCCGCCTGTTTGTTTGCTTTTTGGTGTTGAGTTATTTGGCTTTTTTCCTCATATAATTTAGATATTAACCCCTTAGTAGATATATATTTACAAATATCCTACCCCATTTAGTTGGTTGTCTTTTCATTTTGTTGATGGTTTCCTTCACTTTGCAAAAGATTTTTATTTTGGTGTAGTTGAGTAGTTTATTTTGCTTTTGTTTCCCTTGCCTGAGGAGACATATCTAGAAAAATGCTGCTATGGCTGATGTCAGAGAAATTACTGCTTGTGCTCTCTTTAGGATTTTTATGGTTTCAGGACTCACATTTAGGCCTTTAATCTATTTTGAGTTTTCTTTTTTAATGTTTTATTTATTTCTGAGAGAGAGAGAGAGACAGTGTGAGCAGGAGGGGGTCATAGAGAGAGGGAGACACAGAATCCGAAACAGGCTCAGGCTCTGAGCTACCTGTCAGCACAGAGCCCAACGCGGGGCTCAAACCCACAAACCGCGAGATCATGACCCAAGCCAAAGTCGGACGTTTAACCGACTGAGCTACCCAGGTGTCCCCATTTTGAGTTTATTTTTGTGTATGCTGTAAAAAAGTGGTCTGGTTTCATTCTTTTGCATGTAACTGTTCAATTTTCGTAGCACCATTTATTGAAGAGATTGTCATTTCCCCAATGTATATTCTTGCCTCCTTTGTCACAGATTATTGACTTTATAAGCGAGAGTTTCTTTTTGGGCTCTCTACCCTGATCCATTTTGTGTCAGAACCATACTGTTTTGTGTACTATAGCTTCGTACTATATCATGAAATCTAGAATTGCGATACTTCCAGTTGTGTTCTTTTTCAGGAATGCTTTGGCTATGTGGTATCTTTTGTGGTTTCCTATAATTTTAGTATTATTTGTTCTGGTTTAGTGAAAAATGTTTTTGATATTTTGATAGCAATTGCATTGAATATGTAGATTGCTTTGGGTAGTGTGGACATTTTAACAATATTAATTCTTCCCATCCATGAACATGGGATATCTTTCCATTTGTTTGTGTCGTGTTCATTTACTTTCATAGATATTTTATAGTTTTCAGAGTATAGCTCTTTCACCTCCTTGGTTCAGATTATTGCTAGGCATTTTATTCTTTTTGGTACAATTGTAACTATTTTCTCTCCTACAAGGGATTTGCTTTTTTTAAAGAGATTTAATTTTATACCTGTTTTCTCATGAATCCTTTTGTTTTCCTTCAATTTAATAGCAAAAAGTTAGTATCTGTCATTAGTCACTTCTTGCCACAGTAATAATATATAGCTACCTGCATGAAACAGTGGCATACAGTGATAAGCATCATTCAAATATCTGAGCTTGGCTGTGGTAACTCTGCCTCAGGTTGTTGATTGCTGGTCAGTTGGGGAGGATTTATTCTGTGTATCTCACTTAGGGATCCAGGCAAATGGGGCCCTGGATATTAGATCATAGATTCCTAAGGCAATAATCATAGGCTTATATAGGACCTGCAGAATCTCTTAAAATCTCTCTAGGCCTGGGCTGTAAGCAAACCCACCATACATCTATTCATATTCCCAAAGCCATTACTTGGCCAAACATCAGTGGGGCAGGAAGTGGTTCTTCAATATAGGTAGCAGTGAAGGGAATTCTTTGCTGAATAATCTGATATATACAAGTCACTATTTATTTTTCTGTATCATTTTTTCTTGTTCTGCAATGTGCCTTTTTAAATCTACAGATTTAATTCTTTATTTAACAATATTATCCTTTATGTAATCATCATCTTGTGTCAAATTTCTTAAATTTCAACCACTCTCCGCCTTCAGGATTTAAAGCTGATAAGTTTGTCTATGCCAGTTTTCTGATTTTTATCTGAGTTTATTCAATCATTTTAAGGTCATAACATTTTTAAAATGTATACTAGAGGGCCTGGGTGGCTCAGTGGGTTGAATGTCTGACTTCAGCTCAGGTCATGATCTCACAGTCTATGAGTTTGAGCCCCATGTCAGGCTCTGTGCTGACAGCTCAGAGCCTGGAGCCTGCTTCAGATTCTGTGTCTCCCTCTCTCTCTATGCCCCTCCTCCCCTCATGCTCTGTCTCTCTCTGTCTCTGAAAAATAAATACGCCTTAAGTAGTTTCAAAATTTTATACTAATGATCTTTCTTTATCAATTTGTTGATATTACCTAAATTTATCCTTTTTACTTAAATCATTTATTTATTCATTTAATACATATATTTAAGTGCTTCCTATATACCAGGCATCCTTATGGATAAAATTGTAACAGTGATAAAATTATGTCATGTATATTTTAATTTTGAAATTAGTCAAGAGGACACAAGTATTTCATTGGTCATTGATTGATGGCTTTAAGGAAAAAGTGATGTTAATTCTAAAACTGCAAATAATCATTTATTTATCACTGTCTCTTTCTCTCCTTCCCTTTCTCCCCTGTATATATGCATATATGTATAACTTTTATATGAATGTGTACGTATATGTACATACACACACTCATACGTGTCTTATCTTTGTTTTTATGAAAATATTTGTGTTCTACTCTCTTAGAAAATTTCAATTATACCATGCATTATTATCAACTGTGCTCACCATGTTATATATTAGATCTTCTATAGATCTGCCTAATTCTAGACATTTCATATATTATAAATATGTGCCCTTTTGTAACTTTTTTTGGCTACCATAATGTTTTCAAAGATCATCCATGTTGTAGCATGTAGCATTGTTATAAACAAATAATATTCCGTTGTTTATCCGTATATCCACTGATATATTTTGTTTATCCGTTTATCAGAATGGGGACATTTCCACTTTTTGGCTATTTTGAATGATACTGCTATTAACATTCCTGTGCAAGTTTTGCATAGACATATATTTCAGTTCTCTTGAGTATATACCTTAGAATTTCTTGGATCATATGGTAACTCTGTATTTAACTATTTGAGAAATTGCTAGACCGTCATTCAAAGTGTCTTTGTGATTTTACTTTCCCATGTGTACTAAATGAGGTTTCCGTTTCTTCACATCCTTGTCAATACTTATTATCTGATTTTTTATTGTAGCCATCCTAGTGGGAATGCAGTGAAATGCTTAAGTTTTGATGGCTCTTTAAGAAAACTAGAGCTACTCCAGGGAATTAGTGTATCGGGACTTAAGAAAAAATATATAACTCAGTTCTAATCCTAATAATGAGGACAACTCTTCATGTCACATTTGGCCAAAAAGCTGAACTCAATTTCAGAAATCTGTCTTGAAATCAAGTCATCATATCTAAATCAAAATTACCCATTGTAAAAAGCAGTTTTGTTGCGTGGACTCAAGCATGATTTGAGAGTATATATTTGTTATTTGTGTCTTCATAACATTGTGAACATTATAATAATTTCCCATATTTGATGTCTTGTTTTTCCATTAAAAAAGGCAGATAACCTATAATTGCAGACTTCTCTGTACTTAAGGTGTAGGGTTTATGACCCAGGTTTCATCACTCAGATACTGACCAAGAATTGGGTTTTGTGTCAATCAGTGTGGTAGTCAAGACTTAATTCCTCATGGATTAGTGACAGAAATGCTGGCACCCAGATGCAAATGTCATTGTTGCTAACAGGTGTATTTGGGTATAGTTGCTACTTTCTGGCCTTCCCTAAGAATCTGTGAAAAACCTAGCATATTTTACTAATCTACCTTGAATGGATTTTGTCATTTGTATTCCCAGTTGATATTGTTCTGAAAAACTTTTCCGATTTACTCTAAGTTTCATATAAACCAATAAACAACTATATACATATACAAACTAAACCCTTTCATTCCTATTGCATCCCCTGTTTGTAATTCCAAAACTACACCACTAGACAAATAATAAATAATAAATAAATAAAAATTGATTTGAGTATAGCAAAGAGTCAGTTTTAAATTTTATCCCAAGGGCATAATATTAAAAATTATTCTTTTATTCCTTTGAGGACCTGAAATTAATGTCAACAGTGTTTCAACATATATTCCACTGTACAGTCTGTTATCTTTTATCTCTTTGAATTATGGCTTTATATAAGATAAAAATTCATTAAAAATGTGTTGACACATTTTGTTTGCATCCACTTCGATTTTCTTCAGATTTTGAGGGACCATTTTGTTACAATTCTGTATAAGTTATTTGCTTTGTTCATATTCTTTTCATTGATACCTGCATTAGAAACAAGATCTTGGGTGTACATGGGTGCTTCATTTGGGTAAGTGTCCAACTTTTTGTATCAGCTCAGGTCATGATCTCACAGCCATGAGTTTGAGCCCTGCATGGAGCTCAACACTGGGTGTGAAGCCTGCTTGACATTCTCTCTCCCTCTCTCTCTGACTTTCCCCTACTCATGCATATCCTCTCTATAAATAAATAAATAAATAAGTAAACAAACAAGTAAGTAAGTAAAATAAACTAAAAGCAAGATCTCTGGCCACAAAACGTGTTAATACAGAAATGTACCTCCATTACTTTGCCAGTAAGACTTGATATTGGCTGTGTGAATAAAAATATTCTCAGGAATCTTCCTGTGCAAACTACTCTTATAAATTATAGTCTACTTTGGGAATCACAGAAAGAGGTAAAATGATCTCACATTTTGGTTCTGTTGGTTAGCAGAGAAAACTAAAAAGAATATAATATCGTTTTACGTTTTTGCAATTTAATACTTAATGTTAGAACTCTCTAAGAAAAAATATACAAAGCTTTAACTTACTCCATTTCTTTCATTTCTTCCTGTACTTCCCCTCATTCTGTTTTTTACTTTATTCAGTCTTTACTATATATACACAATGTGGAGTTGTAGGTATGATTAAACCAATAGTGTCATGAAAAATACTGGGGAAAAAACCCTCTGTGTCATTGTCTTTTCTGTACAAAACTAAAATGTTGATATCTATAAATCTATTTCTTTGCTTATTTTGTGAAATTTGAGGTTTCCTTATCTAAACTGTTACTATGTGGCAAGCTATGGGAACTTTATTTTTGTTTTTGTTTTTTTTTTAAAATGTTTTATTTATTTCTTAGGAGAGAGAGAGAGAGCGTGAGCAGGGGAGGGTCAGAGAGAGAGGGAGTTACAGACTCTGAAACAGGCTCCAGGCTCTGAGCTGGCAGTCAGCACAGAGCCCGACGCGGGGCTCGAACCCGCGAACCACGAGATCATGACCCAAGCGAAAGTCAGACGCTTAACCGACTAAGCCACCCAGGCGCCCCGCTATGGGAACTTTAAAAGGAAACAGATCTCTCTAGATTTCCGAAAATTTAAGCATAGTATTGTGTGTGTGTGTGTGTGTGTGTGTTTTAACTTTTTAGAAAGCATGAGCATGGGAGGAGCATATAGAGAGGGAGAGAGAGAATCCCAAGCAGGCTCCATGCTCAGCAGGGAGCCCATTGCAGGGCTTGATCTCATAGCCCTGGGATCATGACCTGAGCTGAAATCAAGAGTTGGACACTCAAGTGACCGAGCCATCCAGGCATCCCCACTCTATTGTATTTTGTTGTTGACTGGAGCATAGAATCTAGGCTTTAGGGGGACTAGAACATCCCTGCAATGGTTTGTGAGCTACCCCCTCTCCAACACTAGCAGAATTTTAGGGTCTTGAGAGCATCCAAAATGCTTGGAAAAACAAACAGCAAATGAAGCCTCCACACATTGATGGAATATATATAAGTCCTGTCCTAGGAAATTAAAAAACAGTAAGACATTGTCATATATTAAGTTTTGGGGAGCATTTGTCAACACCACTTTTTATACAGAATAGTGTCAAGGTGTTTAATATACCTTACCTGATAGAGAGGAGCATTGTTCTAAATCTCTACTATTAAACCATTAGTATATTCAGATCATCCAATAAGCATCACTCTTTCCTAGCCAATGTGTGATGCTAGTGATTCAGGGTGATGAAACAGATATAGCCCAGCCCTTAATGGTGCTTATATTTCAGCAAAATAACAAATGGAAAAGTAAAGCTATTTTAGATAGCATATATAACATGGAGGAAATAAAACCTGGCAATTGAATAGGGAGTGACCTTAGAAGGCTGGCCCGGGGAAAGTCTAATTCTTTAGGAAGTATGTTTAACTGAGGGAATTACTAGGTTAGATCAACTTTAAAATATCTAGAAAGAGGGGCGCCTGGGTGGCTCAGTCACTTAAGCATCTGACTTCAGCTCAGGTCAGGAGCTCACGGTTTATGGGTTCAAGCCCCATGTAGGGCTCTGAGCTGACAGCTCAGAGCCTGGAGCCTGCCTTAGATTCTGTGTCTCCTTCTTTGTCTGCCCTTCCCATGCTCACACTCTGTCTCTGTCTCTCTCAAAAATAACAAACATTAAAATTTTTCTTTAATATCTAGAAAGATGCTTCAAGAAAAAAAGGAGACAGCTCATGTGAAAGATACATGTTTGCTGATTTAGTATGTGAAATCAGTATGGTTGAAATTTAATAATTAAGAGATTTAGTGGGAGGCACCTCAGTGGCTCAGTCAGTTGAGCAGCCAACTCTTGATTTCAGCTGAGGTCATGATTCAGCTCAGGTGAATTCTCTCTCTCTCTGCCCTCTCTTCTGCTACCTCTCTCTCAAAATGAAATGAAATGAAATAGAAGTATAGTGGTACAAAATAATATTAAATTTTGTATAAGCATTTTATATATTTGAAATCTATATTTGAAAAAATATATAGTAAAATTTTAGAAAGTTGAGAGTATTTTTTTTTCCTGAGTACAGAGCTCAGATATTCTTGGAACAGTTGACTGGGCATGGAAAAGATATCTGGCCCAAAGCCATCCAACTATACGGTGAGTTAAGAGTTTAATAATAATGCTGGTATATGAGTTCTTCCAACCAAACTTATCAGGCCTGTCTTGAAGAGTTTTGCATAAAACATGCAGAAATAGAGTACAGGCAGTGGCAAGATCTGAGCTTAACAATACAAACAGAGCATGCAGGAGAAAGCACTAAAATAGCAAATAATGTATAGCTCTTGCTAAGGAAGCAATAAATGAGCCATGGTTATGTGGTTGTACCATCTCTAGAATGATCATGTAGTTCCTGAACAGTATTACAGTCTCTATGAGATCTGAGTGAGCATCAGCTAAGGTTGCACTGTTTAATTAATTCCTCATCTATCCTTTTACACCATACCATGAGTTTAATATATCTGCACAGATTCTATTCTTTATGTTCTGACAAAACTTTAATAACACATATGATATTTCATTCTCATTAAAAGTCATTTGATGAGATAAATGTTAAAAGGTTTTAATAGTAAAATATGAAGGTTACACACTTAGTAAGTAGGAGATATGGATTAGAATTGAGCCATATCTGACACTAACATTAATATTTTAGAATGAACAGAAACTAGCCAAGTCTTTTATATAACCCTGATTCACATGTGGCTCTAGTATGCCCAGCTTTAATAAAGGTCATAATTGGATACAAGTCAAGAAATGAAAAGACAACCTATAGACTGGGAGAAAATATTTGCAAAAGTGTATCTGACAAGGGACAATTATCAAAAATTACAAAGAATGCTTGAAAATGAATAATAAAAAGTCAATAAACTAATAAATGAACAGACATGTTACTTATGAGAAATAAGCATATGAGAAGATGCTCATCATCATAAGCAACTAGAGAATTGTGAATTGAAATAACCATGAAATAATGCTACACACAGAGCAAACACTGATAAAACACTGACAACAACCAAATGTTGGTTAGGATGTGGAGCAATAGGAATTCCCATTCATTGCTAGTGGAAATACAAAATGGTACAACCACTTTAGCATTTACCCAAGTGAGCTGAAAACTTAAGTCTATGCAAAAACCTGTATACTTACATTTACAGAAACTTTGTTTATAATTGCCAAAACTTAAAACAACCAAGATATACATCAATAGGTGAATGGATAAATAAACTGGTACATCAAGACAATGGAATATTATTTAACATTAATGAGGAACAGTCTACTATATCATGAAAGACGGGGAAACTTTAAATATATGATACCCTAATGGTGGGTATATGTTAGTATACATTTGTCAAGTCCACAGATGTACAACACCAAGAGTGAGCCCTAATGTAAACTATAAACTTGGGGTGATGATGTGTCAAAGTAGGTTTGTTGATTGTAACAAATATGCCCACTTGGATAGGGAATGTTGTTAAAGGAGGAGGCTGTACTTGTGTTGGAGCAGGTGGTATGTGGGAACTATGTATACTTTTTTCTCAGTAATGCTGTGAAACTAAAACTACTTAAAAAATAGTCTACTAAAAATGGATATAATAAATCCGAGAAAAAAACAGAGATCTATCTATATCCAGTGAATTCTACCTCAAAGAAAAGTGTTTTTGTTTATTTATTTATTTATTTATTTTTGTTTTTAATTGGGGTGTGGTGATGAAAGGAAAACCAGTATGAAATAGCACAGAAGTTATTTATTTATGTACTTGTTTGGTATCCCTTCTAGTCCTGAGTACTGAGAGAGATCATCTTGGCTTGAGGTACCTATTTCTGACTTGTGCCATAGTAGGACAATCTGTGGGCAGCTAATAACAAGGGAAAAGGATGTTAGCTTAAGGTAGCTGGCACAGTTCTGAGAGATTGTGGGCAGTCACACAACCCTGAGACCTCCCCAGGAGAGGAGAGGAATGTGCTTCCAATGTTGTGGACTTCCAGTGCATAGCACTGGGGGAAATGGGCAGGTTGCTTCCTGTGGCTACCATGGCTTGCAAGTTAGTGAGACTTCTCCAGAGGGAGGGAGAGAGTACAGTATATCCATGCATAGAAAAAGTATGAGAGTTTCCTAAAATTTCTAGCCATGTTGAATGGTCAAGTTTTTTTCCCTGTTGGAGAAAATCCATAAAGTCCAAGAAAGATGGCTGTCTCTTCAAATCCAGACACCAATGCAGAGCAAGGAACTTGAATAAAGGGAATAGGGAATATGACACAGCCTAAGGAATAATATAAATCCCCAGTAACCTACTTTAAAGAAATGGATATTTATGAATTGCCTAAAATATAATGCAAAATAATCTACTTAGTAGTGAACTAGAAGAGAACACAGATGGACAATTAAACAAAATCAAAGATACTGATACATGAACAAAATTAGACTATCAACAACAACAACAAAAAACCATAATTCAAACAAATTCTGAAACTGAAAAATACACTAACTGTACTGAAAAATTCAATGGAGAGCTTCAACCACAGACTTGACTGAGTAGAATAAACAGTCAGTGACATCAAAGACAAGTCGTTGGAAATTATCTTAAACCATACATTTACATAAGAAAACTATACTGTCACTCAGCTTGTGAATTATTTGAGGCAACAGCCTAAAGCATCAGCAGTTATACTGCCCATGATTAAAATTAATACTGTGAAAATGTCAGTACCGTCCAAATAACTCTACATACTCAATACAATCCTGATAAAAATTCCAATAGCATTTTTCACAGAAATACAAAAACAATCCTAGTGTTTTATGGAATCACAAAAATTCTTGAATAGTCAGAGCAAACTTGAGAAAGGAAAATGGTGAAGACGTCATGTTTCTTGATTCACGTTATATTACAAAGCTATAATAAACAAAGCTATGTTATTGGAATAAAAGCAGACATATAAATCAATGAAGTGTAATAGAAGGCCCAGAAATAAACCTAGACATATTTGGTCCTTTAATTTACTACGAAGGAGCGAAGAATACAAAATGGGGAAAAATAGTCTCTTCAATAAATGGGGTTGAGAAACCTGGAAAACCCCATAAAAAGAATGTAACTAGGCACTCCTGGGTGGCTCAGCAGATAAGTGTCTGACTCTTAATCCCACAGTTTTTGAGATCAAGCCCTGAGCCCTGTGCTGTCAGAGATTCTCTCTCTCTCTGCCACTGCCCTGCTCACTCGCTCACTCTCTCTCTCTCAAAATAAATAAACTTAAAGAAAAAGAAGAATGAAACTGTACCACTATCATACACCATACACAAAAATCAACTCAAAGAGGATTAAAGATTTGAATGTGAAACCTGCAACCATAAAAATTCTAGAAGAAAACTCTGTAATGTCAGTCTTAAAGATTAATCTTGGGTTTGACAACAATAGCAAAGACAACAAAAGCAAAAATAAACAAGTGGGACTACATCAAACTGCAAAGCTTCTGCAAAGCAAAGTGTCAGCGAAATAAAAAGGCAACCTACACAAAGGGAGAAAACATTTGCAAATGGTATGTAATAAGTGTCAATATTGAAGATATATTAATAACTTATACAACTCAACAGAAAAAAAACCCCACAAATAATCAGATTAAAATGGGCAAAGGAAGTGAATAGACATTTTTCCAAAGAGGATATACAAATAGGTAATAAGTATTCAAAAAAAGTGTTCAACATCACTAATCATGAGGAAAATGCAAATAAAAATGATAATGCGATATCATCTCACACCTGTGAGGATGATTATTATGAAAAAGACAAGAAAAGTTGGTGAAGAAAAAGGAATTCTTATGCTCTCTTGGTGGAAATGTAAAATAGTTTAGCACTATGGAAAATAATATGGGACTTCCTCAAAAGATTAAAAATAGATCATATGAACCAAATAATCTCAATTTTGGATATATAACCAAAATAATTGAAATTAAGATCTCAAAGAGATTTATGCACTCTCAGGTTCATTGCATTATCTATAGTATCCAACATATGGCAAAAACTTGAAGACTCTTCAACAGCTGCATGGCTAAAGAATCTTGGATATATACATACAATCAGAATATTAATCAGTCTTTAAAAAGATGAAAATCTTGCCATATGCAACAACATGTATTAACGTGGAGGACATTATGCTACACGCAATTAGCCAGTCACAGAAGCCTATGATTTCACTTATAAGAGGTACCTAAAATAGAGTCACAGATTATAGAATGGTGGTTGCCAGGGTTTGGCGGGGGGGGGAGAGTTTGGGAGTTGCTGTTCATGGATATAAAGTTTTACTTATGCAAGATGAGTAAATTCTAGAGACAAGCTGTAAAACATTGTGTCTATAGTTGAAAGTACTATATTCTGCACTCAATACATTGTTAAACAAGTAGATCTCATGATAAGTGTTCTTATTATAATAAAAAAATAAATTTAAAAATAAAGAACAAAGTACTTGAGATGTAAGAAAGAATATAAGAAACAGCTATTGCATAAATATAAATTCTTGTTCTCTGTATCTTAGGAATTTGGTTTTAGTGCATTTCTTTTCAGTTAAAATCACTGAATCAATAAGATCTCTCAAGTTTTCAAAGCCAAATACGTAGCTCAAAAATTAAATTTAAGGCATCCCTAAAGAATAATTCATTTAGCACTGATTTAAAACTGTCCTACAGAATATGGCATTTGGTCTAAGTAATTCTCTTAAGGAAACTCTGTATTTTCATGTAAGTAGTTACATGTAGTTACTATGTCTGAAGCTACCAGAAATAGTCTATTTTATGAGGATACTAGATATTATAATTCACTTTGTCTGAATTCATAATTTACATTTTTTACTGTTAACATAATTTTAGGTTAATCTTAAACATCTATGAAATTAAAGTATCCTAAACCCAGTAGATTTATTATAGAGAATAGGAAGTTTTGATTATGTTTTCTATAAAAGAGTAAACATTGCACAACCTAGATCACACTTACATTTTTTTTTAATGTTTGTTTATTTTTGAAGGAGAGAGAGAGAGAGTGGGAGTGGGAGAGGGGAAGAGAGGAAAGGAGACACAGATTCTGAAGCAGTCTCTAGGCTCTGAGCTGCCAGCACAGTGTCTGACATGGGGTTCGAACTCATGGGCCATGCATTCGTGACCTGAGCCGAAAACAGATGCTTATATAACTGAGCCACCCAGGCACCCTAACGCTTAGATTTTTATACTGTGATAAAACTAGGGCAAAATTGTATTATCACAACAGTCTAATTTAAATTATTCATTTTACTTGAAATATCATATAAATATTTCTCCTTTTTTATATTTGTAAAACCATAGTAACACTTTATTTAAAAGCATGAAAAAGTTTCATTTTATAAGCAACTGAAAAGGCTAACAATAATTCAAATTAATGGTTTCCATTAAGGAAGGAGGGCATAACTGTTTAAAACTTGGCAGTACCATGCTTCACATAGAATAGACACAGAAAGGTTTTCTTTTACAGATGAAAAACACAAATAAATTTTGAAAAAGTCTCTACTGGCTTCTCTTCTCTCTCCAAATCACAAGAAGAAAACTAAGTAAAACTGAAATATTAAGGGAAGAAATTAAAAATGCCTTAATGAATTAAAACACACTCTCACAGGAGACTATAATTTTCTATAGAAGACTCATTCAGTGCGGAACCACCAGAAGACTAACCTGAGCCAAAAAGAAGCCATGAAACTAATGTTTTAACTTTCCATTGACAAGTAGCACAGTACTTGTGAGTGAAACTGCTGAAGAAACCTGAGTGGCACCTTCATACCGTTAAAGTGTAAGATTATTGAAGGAAAGAACAAAACAGAACAAAGAACAACAAAGCATACACACAAAGCTGAGTCTATTAATTCCAAGAGAAGGAAACCCATGATGCAAGTCATTGCATGGTTTGCTAAGTGGTATAATTAGGAACTTTTAAGTACAGGAAGAGGAGGGAGGGGTTCATTAGTTAAGTTCATTAAGGGGGGGGGTAATTACTTGAGCTAATTAAGCAAAAGTTCCTAACAGGCCTGAACTTAGTTTATCAAAATAAGTCCCAGTGTTCCTTGTTTAGGAAATAGTCTTTATTTGCATCCAGTAAGAGTCTGGTGTATTGTGGTATAATGGAATCTCTCAGAGTTTAGTGTCCTTTATCTCCTTCATTTGTTAGAGTCACTTGTAAGAAAATACTACATGTAATTTTGATATAACTTAGGCAGGTGTCATATTAAGTATACAATGTTCTTTCCACAATAGACAGAAAAACTGCAAATAGTGAACTACATTGCTTCAGTAAATGATTTTTTTCAACTTCAAAGTGTTTATGGATTGTTTCAATTAGTTTTGATGAGAGAAATAGAAAGGCTATGAGGCTTTTAAATTTTAGCACTGTAGAAAGTAAATAGGAAATGTGTAGTCAGGTTTAAAGCTTACAAGATCATGGATATCCCCTAGTTCAAGAGCTTCATTTGATTTATAAACCTTCTGGTATAAGAAATATGTCACTTGCTTAACATTAGACCCTGTGCTAATTGGAGAAAAATTGTTGGTGTCCTTGTTGGGAGAGAAAAAACAAAACAAAAGAAGTGACTGCTTTTCTATTGTACTTACTGTCTATCTTTATGTAATTTTCTAAGACATTCAAATGTTTGAAAAAAATAGAATATTGAGTTTTTTTAAAAAGTTTAAATAGTGATAACTTGGTACAACTATGCTATGGGTAGATGTATAAAATATAAGAAAAAAATTTCCCATTAAAGAAAAACATTCTTTGTGCATCTGCACTTTTTCCTTTTATATCCTTCAGTAAAATGAAGACTCAAAGACTTTTAAAAAAAATTTACGTTTTTTTTTTTTTTTTTTTAATCTGAGAGAGAGAGAGAAAGGCAGCATGAGCAGGGGAGAGTCAGAGAGAGAGGGAGACACAAAATCCAAAGCAGGCTCCAGGCTCTGAGCTAGCTGTCACTACAGAGCCTGACTTGGGGCTTGAACCCACGAACTGTGAGATCATGACGTGAGCCGACGTTGGACGCTTAACCAAGTGAGCCACCAAGTTGCCCCATCCAAGACTTTTTAAGACCTATAACCTTGGACATGCGAATGGCTCAGTCAGTTAAGCATCTGATTCTTGATTTCAGCTCAAGTCTCAATCTTGCAATTTGTGAGATCAAGCCCCAAGTTAGGCTCTGCACTCACAGCACAAAGCCTCCTTGGGATTCTCTCTCTCTCTCCTTCTTTCTCTGCTCCTCCCCTCACTTTTTCCGAAAATAAATAAACAAACATTTTTTAAAAAGACCTATTATCTAAGAGCACTCACTTTCTGTCATAATTAACATTTCCTACTGTTCTTCTTGGCTTGCAGTAAAATCATTGCAAAGACTGTTTTATCCCTCTAGTGATAGATATCTACAGCAGCCTGAGCACTGTTAAAATTCAATCTGACCTTTTTTGGAACTGTTTAAATAGATAATAGGAAAATGTAACTGTATATTGGCAACTATAGACATCCTTAGGCTTTCCACTAAGTTAATGAAAGATTAAGTTTGTGGAAGCATTGATCTCATCCAATTTTCAAACTGAGTTACTGCAAACTTCCATTAAAAATTTAAAATATAATGTCAACATTATAAAAGGACACAATCTCTCTGTACACAAACCTCCCTTAGTGGCTTTTGCAAATTAAAATGCTGAAAATGAAAACATGGATGCTTAGAAATAAGGACCCTTATTAAAAAGAGGACATAGGGTAAAATATGTTTTTAGCCTTTTCAAATTTAAGTATTTATTTTAGGTGACAATATAATTATTTAATGTTCTTAATTAAACTTATAGAATGAGGAAAACCTAGTATTTCTACTATTAAAATTTTACTTAAAAATAAACATTCTTGGACTGATATAACATGTAAACTTAGGATAAAACAATTTTCTTAACATGGGGATTCTTACGAATAAATGCCAAGATAGGAATTAATTCACCTTTTAGAACCTTGAAAAATGATGCATACTTTTTTTTCCTCCAGTGATCATTTAAAGTGGCTTTAAACCTTGTCAAGTAATATGTTCTAGGTTTGTTTTTGGATGATCACCCATTTGCAATGGGCTTTCCATTTAAAAACAGCAATAATTTAAATATTGTCATTTAATGCTCCTTCAGGGTTTAATGATTATGAGGGAGTAGAGCCTGTCACCTTGGGTCAATTGAATTAAGCCAAATTCAATACTATATGGAATATTACATCTATATAGGTTAATGGGTATCTGATTTACCACTAAATATGTATAAAAATATACAATTATTTTTTACTAAATAAATGAAAATGGTTTTATTTTAATGGAATTGTAAAACAGTTCCACTTAGATCTCTATATACAGTTAATCTCTTGAAATAAAATATAACCTGGTTTTTCATTAACTTACTTTAAAATTATCAAATAAAGATGATTTCAGATGTATGAATCCAAGACAGTATACTCTTCTTCTTTTTTTAATTTTAGTTATTTTTGATCATGCATGAGCAGGGGAGGAGGAGAGAAAGAGGTAGACAAATGATGTGAAGCGGCTCCAAGCTGTCAGCCCAGAGCCTGATGTGGGGCTCAAACTCATGAACCATGAAATCATAACCTGAGCTAAAGTTGGACTCTAAATCGACTGAGCCACTCAGGTGCTCCTGTTCTTTTTCTTTTACTGTGATATAATTAACATCTAACATTAGTTTCAAGTGTACAAAATAATGATTTAATATTTGTATATATTGTGAAATAATTACCACAATAAGTCTAGTTAATATGCTTCACCACACAGTTCTAGTGATAAGAACTTTCAAGATTTATCACCACAGCAACTTGCAAATATACAATACAATACAGTATTAACTGTAGACACTATGCTGTACATTACATCCACAACATTTACTTTATGATTGGAAGGATGTACCTTTTAACCCCTTTCACACATGCTGCCCACCCCCATCCCCTTCTTCCGGCCACCACCAATCTGTTCTCTACAGCTATGAAGTGTTTTGTTTTAGATTACACATAAAAGTGAGATCTTATGGTGTTTGTTTTTCTCTGGCTGTTTCACTTAGCATAAAGCCATCATGGCCCATCTATAGTATCAGAAATTATTTTCTATGGCTTCATAATATCAATTACAGGTGCATGTGTATAAATATGTATGTAAGGCCCATTATAACTGAATATCACATTATTTTACCCATTCATCCATTGGGGAAACTTATGTCCACCAAACAAGAGGTTGTTTCCACATCTTGGCTTTTGTAAATAATGCTAGAATAACGATGGCAGAGCATATATCTTATTGATTTAGTGCTTTAATTTCCTTCAGATAACTATACAGAAGTGGATTTTCTGGTTCATATAGTAGTTCTATTTTAATTTTTAAAGATGTGTCCATACTTTATTCCATGGTGACTATACCAATTTACATTCCCCTCCATAGTGCACAAGGGTTTCCTTTTCACTATCTCTTCTTCAACATTAGTTATTTCTCATCTTTTTGATAATAGCCATCCTAACAGGTGTGAGATAGTATCTCATTGTGGTTTTGATTTGCCTTTTTCTAATCATTAGTGATGTTGCATGTCTTTTCAACTACCTGCTACCTATTTGTATATCTCTTTGGAAAAATGTCTATTCAGTCTCTCTGCACATTTTTTTAAATCAGTTTACTTTTCCTTATTGATGTATAATTTCTTTATGTATTTTGTATATTAACACCTTCTTAGATACAATTTGCAGGTATTTTCTCCCACTTTATAGGTTGCCTTTTCATTTTGTTGATGCTTTCCTTCACTGTGCAGATTTCAGTTTGATGTAGTCCTACTTGTTTATTTTTGCTTTTGTTGCCTTTGCTTGTGATTTCACAACTAAAAAATCATCACCAAGGCTGATACCAAGATCCTTACAGCCTATGTTTTCTTTTAGAAGTTTTATAGTTTTGGGGCACCTGGGTGTCTCAGTCACCTGGGCATCCAGCTCTTGGTTTTAGCTCAGAGTCTGATCCAGCAGTTTCATGAGATCAAGCCCCATGTTGAGTTCTGTGCTGGCAGTGCAGAGCCTGCTTGGGATTCTGCCTCCATCTCTGCCCCTCCCCCACTCACACTGTCTCCATGTCTCTCAAATAAATAAGCTTAAAAATTTTTAAAAACAAGTTTTATAGTTTCAGGTTTTATGTTCAAGTCTTCAAACCCTGAGTTAGTTTTCTGTATATGGTGTAAAACAGTGGTGCAGTTTTCCCAGCACTACTTACTGAAGAGACTATCTTTTCCTAATTGTATATTCTTGACTCCTTTGTAGTTAATTGACTATATATGCATTGGTTTATTTCTGGGATATCCATTCTATTCCATTGATCTATGTGTCCCTTTTTAATGCCGGTATTATACTGTTTTGATTACTGTAGCTGTGTAATGTATATGATATCAGGTATAGTTTCTTCAATTATGTGTTCAGCTTTGTTTTTTTTTGTGTTTTGTTTGATTTGTTTTGGGTTTTTTTGTTTTTTGTTTGTTTTGGTCAAGATTTCTTTGACTCTTCAGGGTCTTTTGTGGTTTCATACAAGTGTTAGACTTGTTATATCTAAGAAGATATATCTTGGGATATCTTCTTATTTGTCTCTTTTCAATTTCTTTCATCAATGTCTTATAGTTTTCAAGGTACAAGTCTTTCATCTCAGTTAAATTTATTTCTAAATATTTAATTCTTTTTGATGCAATTATAAATCAGACTGTTTCCTTAATTTCTCTCTCTGATAGTGTATAGAAATGCAACACATTTGTGTATATTGATTTTGTGTCCTGTAACTTTTCTGAATTTATTAGTTCTAACAATTTTTTGGTGAAATTTTTTAGTTTACTGTATATTATCATGTATCATCTGCAAATAATAACTTTTTTATTGAATGATTTTAATTAATTTTTCTTTCTTGATTGCTCTTGCAAAGACTTCCAATTCTGTGTTGAATAAAAGTGGTGAGAATAAATATCCTTGTATTGTTCCTTATCGTAGAGAAAAACCTTTCTGGTTTTCATTATTTAGTATGATTTTAGCTGTGGGCTTATCATATATGGTCTCTATAGTATGTTGAAGTTCCCTTTGTATATATTTTGTTCAGTTTTTATCACAAAGAGATGCTAAATTTTTTCACCTGCTTTTATTTGCACCGATTGAGATGATCATATGGTTTTTAGCCTTCATTCTTTAAATGTGGTATATTACATTGATGCATATTATTTTTTATGTTACATTAACCAAAGTACATTTTGATTTGCTTATCTAAACTTGATTAATGATATCCAGGAATTATTATGTCCAATATAAGGTGAATACTCATGGTCACCATTGCTTCCACCAAACTTATCAATGGCTGTGATTGCAAACTGGATATCTGCTCTGACTGAAATAAATTTTAATACATTGGCTCATAAAGTTTGCCCATCTTTTTGATATTACTGTTTAGTTATTTTAATTGCTATTTAATAGTTTTCTTGATTTTTGGGTGCTTATTATTTGTCTTGACAGCTCTTAATCTCTTTCAACCAGAGATTAATTTCAGATTAATACTTACAATGCCAACTTGACTTATTCATATAAATATCCTAAAAAAACCACTGCAGAATCTTATTCTAAATTGATAAAATATAGTTGGGGTTTTAAACAGAGGATTCTGATTATAGTTTGCAGGGAGAATTTCAAAATGAAATATGTAAGAAGTAAGAACTCATTAATCTCTCCCAGGATTTGAATGCATTTTGAAGCCATTTTTTGGAACTCAGTCAAAAAAAAAGAGAAAGAAAGAAAGAAACAAAAATGAACAACAGCTTTGAGGCAAAAAGTAGAAAGTTCACTTTTGATATGCATGTTTTGAAGTGTCAGAATGTTTCTAGGTGTGAATGACTTTGCTTCTACCTCATTATAGTGTGATTTCTATATATACAGTGAACAATAGTGGTTTTATTGTAATGGTTGTTCATTTAATCTTCTTGGGGCACATTATTCTAGTTAACACCATTTTGCCTTAATCAGAAATAGGCTTAAGTCAATATTAAGTGAAAGATATGCTTGGGTCATAGGAAAAGCTTTAAAATGTTCTTTCCCATTTGAGTCCTGTGGTACATCTTAATAGAAATATAGAGATGTACAACATGGAAAAAAGCAATGAATAGTTTGTCAATTTTTGAGAAAACTTAGAGAGTGATGATTTCAAGGAATAAGTATTTAGGGAAGACTTAGATTTATAATTTAGAAAAATTAGAAACACAGTATACTATACCAGGGTTTCAGGATATAAAATAGAGATACAGAGATTATATATTAGTTGCCATACCTAAAATTTTATACTTTATTATTTTTCTAATCAGTTCTTTTCTAACCCCATATCAATTTTCCCAAAAACATTATATTATTATGGAAACATTAATTTATTAGAGATCTTGCCAGTTTTCTAACAGCTCAATATATCCCAGTAATATTGAAACAAATTGGTCTATCTATATTTCTATTCCAGAGATTAAACAGAAATATGTCCACACTTAGATAAGAACCCGTCAGAAAACAGAATCTATTGTTGGTATAGTTCTATCTATAATTAAATTTTTCTGGAGTTTAATATTTACCAAAAGCTATTTTGCCATTTTTGACATTAGCACCTTCTATTGTATAAGATATAGTGGCATATGAAAGCTCAGTATGGTCGCACAGGATGGAAATTTGAGAGTTAACCCCCTTAGTTAAAAATATAGTCTACTAAAACTCAGATGGAAGACAAACGGGGGTGCAGTTCATGGGCAGAAACAGAAGAATTAACATAATAAATGAAACAAGGATCAAACTAAACAGACTCATGGAAGCAAAAATATTACTTACTAAAAAAGTATTTATTAAATGCCCCTTGCAAAACTCTTTGACAGACATTTGGGATACAATGGTAAACAAGATGGATTGTTCTCTTACTATCATGGAACAAGCTGTTTTAATAGCTTCACTGAGAGAAAAAAATGAAGTAGCTTTTCCAGTCCTTACCTAATTCTCTGTCATCTTTCCCCTAAAGGGAACTCTGACATCATTGAGGAATATCTTACTGTGCAAACTAGAAAAACAGAAACACAAAGTCAGAGTCAGTAAAAATCTGGAGTAAATGAGACAGAGAAACAGAGATATAAGGGTAAAGTTTTGGGTTTTGCTTGCAATACTCTCTGGGAGTCAACACAGACTTAATTAGGCTTAAAAAGCTTACAGGATATACTTCCTCAATCATTCAAAACTACGAAAGTATAGTTATCAAGAGTAAAATTTTACCCTCAAGTTAATATAAAATGAACATACATCTTATGTTTTATATAATCCCTTATTAATGAAGGCTTTGGAAAAAACTCTATGACAAAATCATATTGATTCTTCACTTGTGAGAAATGATTCCCAGATGAGTTTATCTCCCTTCCCACAGCCCCAGTGAGGAGTTTGATTATTGTGATATAGTTACCTTTTTTAATCTGCCACATCTATACACTTAAAATAGTGTAGTTTTCAAAAAGGTAAGATCATGACTTTAATGTAAACATAAAATGAACCAATATATGATCTTATTTATCATTTAGTCCATTAATTAATGAGGGAGAAATTAAGTCATTATAATTGGTTCAACAGGTATCATAGAAGCTAAATTATTTACAGTTAATTTAACAAAGAAATATTAGTATAGCATTGCTGGGTTAGATATAAAACTTGTTAATGCTCAACAGGCCATAAATCTTCAGAGCAATTTGTTCCACCAGACAGAATTTCTTTGTATCAGTACAGTAGGAAAATCTACAAGAAGAAATTTTACTTAGTCTGAAACTATAACTCAATCATAAAAAGTAAAATTAAGTAAGTGTATTACCTTAGACTATTATGGTGTATTTTTTTGGTCATCATTTTATGCCAAAAGGAATGACCCCCAAAATGTTTGCCTTATTTTAGTTCATGATTTTTTTTCTGATTACCTTTGTCACATGGATATTTCACACTGCCAGATCTCCTGGCAGTGTGAAAAATCTATTTGTAAGATTGCATGACCTTCTTTCTCTTGACTTGAGGTATGAGGGGAAAAAACCTCTCTTCTTCTTCTGCTTCTGCTTCTGCTTCTGCTTCTTCTGCTTCTTCTGCTGCTGCTGCTGCTGCTGCTGCTGCTGCTGCTGCTGCTGCTTCTTCTTCTTCTTCTTCTTCTTCTTCTTCTTCTTCTTCTTCTTCTTCTCTCTCTCTCTCTCTCTCTCTCTCATGGTCTTGAGAAAAAATTTATTCTGGTGACAATACTTTCTGATGAAATCTTCCTTGCAAAGTTCAATCCCATCATTTTATACTCTGGACATAGATGGTCACTAACGTAGGCAGAATTAATCTGTAAAAATTGTAAAGGGACATTTACCTTTATTTTGGATGAAGGGATATTTGTAATAATTTGTAGATTCTTTGACTTTGGGGTTCATGCAAAACAGTAGTAGGGAGAGTTCATATCAACATTCTATTTCAACCTTAAAATTTTCATTCTTTTATATTTATCACTTTTGAAAACTGCCTATAACTATAGTTATTACACAATTAGTTCCATTTTGGAGAACTACCTATGCCCTGTTATCTCTAAATTCTGAGCCCTTGCCTGTAATTTGATCTAAATAAAAATTTTAATGTATACATTAAATATAAAACTTATTTTCTGGCTGATCTAAGCTGAAAAGCTAATCCCTGTAGTTGTGTTTCTCAAATGACTCTGTGTGTGTGTGTGTGTGTGTGTGTGTGTGTGTGTGGTATCAATCTCATCTGAAGCACTCAGTAGAAATATAAATGATTGGATCTCTACCCCGTTTTATCAGTCATTATCTTGGAAGATTTTATTGGGAATCTGTACTTTTCATATTCTCTTAAGATAATAACAGTGCTCAACCAGGTTTTGAAGGAATGATTTGTTGTTTAATGTTCATGGTTTTGATACTTCCTGCAAATCCAAATGGAGCATCACATCTTGAAGCAGTAGCTGATTAGTTTACTACTTAACCATTTCATGTAAATGTTCATTTGGCTCTTTCCTTTCCCCATACTTATATAAAATAGAAGAGCTACTCAAACATATAGTCATTTTATGTTAACATTTCAGTGTTGTTTTTAATATTTTAAAAAATAATAGAGTGGTTTATATTTACTATGGACACAGTAAATACATTGGAAGTATCCCTTGTTTACATTCAGGCCATTATTATCAATAGATAAAATGAGAGCCATGTTAAATGTCTGCATTTAGAGATCTACCTCCAAAATATATCTGAAGCTTTTTGAGTAATAAAGCACAGATAAGAGAGTGATGCTCCTTAGATCATGGGATAATGCTTCAGGTCATTTAGTAGAAGTGCCACTTATCTGTGTAGCTCTGGGGCTAGACAGTGGGATGTGGTTCTCGGCCTCATATTTTCATATATTTTTAATGGCAGCTGTTCACAGCCTGACACTCTAGTATGAAATTATTTTGTTTATTCCATATGGCTACAAAATCTGGTTATCTGACACAACCGCATACAACTGGGAAAGATTTGGAGGTTTAGAGAAGTAATAGTGACAGTTTCTAAGCCTGTGGTTATCAGTGTGACCCCCTCACATCTTAAGCCTGGATCTACTTTTTCAGGCTCTCCTCTTAGCTTCTCCTTCCCTCGACATCCTGCCTAGATGTGCACACATTTTTACCCTTGTGAATGTGCCGTTCCTTTTGTCTTTGTGGTATTTTGTATATTGCTCCATCTGCAGGTATCAGTTTCTTCCACTTTCATATGACCAATTCCCATGCAACTGTAAGGTTCAGTTTAGAGAACGACTCACTCCACATGGCTTCAGTCATTATTTCCTTTCTTCATAAAAAGTACACTTTCATGTACTACCATAATAGCCTGTAGTCTAATCTGTCCTAGAGTTCATGACATCATACTGAAATTATTTACTTATCTGTCATCTTGACTAGGCAAAATAGTCCTTGGACATTTTACCTCTTCCGTTAGGATCATCTAATTAGAAGCTTGTAACTTAGCAGGCATTCGAATAAAGATTGATGATATAGTTATGCTTATTCTGCATAGCCGTATCCAAACCAGTTGATAGTATTGTTACTTTTGAAATGTAGAAATAAGAGAGTTTATGGGGATTGTATCCTAAAGAATATTTGTTAAAATTTCCTGTAATGTTATTGTGTTTTCCCATTACCTTAAATAATATTTTCAGTTATATACATTATATAGAATTTCATTTTAGGCCACTTTTCAAATAATTGTGTCAGCATTCTGATAAACAAATTTTCAATAACTTTATCTAAAGTCTCTGAAGATGCATCAGTCCTTGACATTAAAATATAAGTATATATTCCTTTATAATATTATAAAAAATTATCAAATAATCATTAAAGTATGTATATATTTATTCTCTATAACATACATAAATACTGATAAGAAGCCATAAGTATGATTTAGTTAGTTAACCAAGAATTACAATTTTTAAAAATTTCTCAGAGCCACAGATGATCTGAATAAAACACATATCTTAACATGTATTGTTTAAAGGATTTACCAAATATTTATTCTTTTTCAAGTTCTTTGAATTATAAAATTTGAATTAGCCATTAATCATGCCACAAACAGCATTCTAAAAGTATCATACTGCTTTAGAATTAGGAAATGTAATACTAAGGAATAATGAATATATACCAGCAAAGATTTAATCTTAATTTGATCAATGATTTTATGACTTGAAAATAATATATTTTACCATATTCTAAATTCCTCATTATAAAAATATTACGTGTCCATATAAAACATGAAGTGTTCAATTTATATTTTTACAATATATTTATGATAAATAATGTTTTCATTGCTTCATTTAATGACATTGATTACTGATTTGGTATATTTTTCAATGTTTTTTTTCTTTGGTTCTTTAATTAGAATATTGTTCTGAGAGGGGCACCTAGGTTGCTCAGTCAATTAGGTGCCCAACTTTGGCTCAGGTCATGATCTCACGGTTCGTGGGTTCGAGCCCCAAGTCAGGCTCTGTGCTGACAGCTCAGAGCCTGGAGCCTGCTTCAGATTCTGTGTCTCCCTCTCTCTCTGGCCCTCCCCCTGATCACGCTGCCTCTCTCTCTCTCTCAGAAATAAATAAAACACTAAAAAAATTTTTTTTAATTAAAAAAAGAATATTGTTCTGAGAGAAAATATATAATGGAAAAACTGTGATTATAATGTCCAAAGTGAGATTCTTTTCTATAGAAAAGACTAGTAGAAATTAATGGTGTATGATGAAACTTAACTTAGCTTCGCCCAGATAATACAAAATAGATATTTTATTCTAAATTGGAAATGACAATATCAAGTTATAATTCACTATAGCCATCATATAAAACTGAGGTTTTATGTAGGTTACTATATTCATAATAACAAGGAGGAACTAACTTAGTTGCATTTTCTTTTTCTTTATCTTCTTTTTTTTTAAACTTAAGTATAAACATATAATGTTATATTAGTTTCAGTTATACAATGTATTGATTTGACAATTCTATACATTATTTGCTTTTCACCTTAAGCGTAGCCACCATCTGTCACCATACAATGTTGTTAAACATTATTGACCATATTCTCTATGCTGTACTTATCAACTCTGTGACTTATCTTATAATTGAAAGTACATTTTAATCCCCTTTTTCTGTTTCACTCATCCCCCTTCCCATCTCCCATCTGGCAAAACTTCTAGTTTGTTCCCTTTATGTAAGAGTCTGTTTCTGGCTTTTGTTTCATCGGCAATTTATATATTATATGAATTCCGTATATAAGTACAATCATATGGTATTTGTCTTTATTTGTCTGACTTGTTTCACTTAGCATAATATATTATAGTTCCATCTATGTGGTTACCAACGGCAAGAGTCCATTCTATTTTATGCCTGAGTAATATTCCGTTCTTTCTATGTGTATGTGTATATATGTGTATACTCCTTCTTTATCCAAAATTCTATCAGTGAACACTGGGTTTGGTTCCATTTCTTGGCTATTGTAAATAATGCTGCAATAAACATAGGAGTGCATACATCTCAATAAACATAGGGGTGAAAATTAATGTTTTTGTTTTCCTTGGGTAAATACCCAGTAATGCAATTACTGGATCACATGATATTTCTATTTTTAATTTTTGAGAAGCCTCCATATTGTTTTCCAGAGTGGATGCACCAGTTTACATTCCCACCAACAGTGCACAAGGGTCTTCTTTTCTCTACATCTTCTCCAAAATTGTTATTTCTTATATATTATTGATACTAGCTATTCAGATTGATGTGAGGTAATATTTCCTTATGGTTTTGATTAACATTTCCCTGATGATTAGTGGTGCTGAGCACCTTTTCATATATCTCTATATGTCTTATTTGGGGAAAAAAAATCTATTCAGTTCCTCTGCCCATTTTTTTAAGGTTTACTTATTTATTTTTAAAGAGACAGACACAGCACAAGTCAGGGAGGGGCCAGAGAGGGAAGGAGAGTGAGAATCCCAAGCAGGTTCTGTGCTGCCAGCAAAGAGCCTGATAATAGGGTTTGGATTTACAAAGCCATGAGATCATGATCAGAACTGAAACAAGAACTGGATATTTAACCGACTGAGTTACCCACTTGCCTCTTCTCTACCCATTATTGGATTGGTTTTGTTTTGTTTTGGTTTTGGTTTTGAGTTGTATAATTTTTAACATATTTTAGATATTAACAGCTTATTTGATATATTATTTGCAGATATTTTCTCCCATTCAGTTGGCTGCCTTTCATTCTGTTGGTAATTTCCTCTGTTGTGCAAAAAATTTTGGTGTAGTTCTAATAGTTTATTTTTGCCTTTGTTTTCCTTGCCTGAGGAGACATATCCATAACATGTTGCTAAAGGCAATGTCCAAAAGATTATGATTTTTTTCTTTAAGGGGTTCTATGGTTTCAGGTCTCACATATAGGTCATATTAATCCATTTTGAGTTTATTTTTGTACATAGTGTAAGAAAGTGGTCCAGTTTCCCCAACATCATTGTTAAAAAGACCGTCTCTTCCCCATTGTGTATTCTTGCCTCTTTTGTCATACATTAATTGATCATATAAGTGAGAATATTTCTCTCTATCCTGCTCTGTTGATCTATGTGTCTATTTTTATGCCAGTACTATAATGATTTGATTACTCTAGATTTGTATATAAAAATCTGGAATTGTGATAATTCCAGCTTTGTTCTTTCTCAGGATTGTTTCACTATATGAGGTCTTCTGTGGTTCCATACAAATTTTAGTATTTTTTATAGGACTTTAAAAAATGTAATGGGTGTTTTGATAGGGATTGCATTGAATTTGTAGATTGCTTTGGGCAGAGACATTTTAATATCAATTCTTCCAATCCATGAAAATGGTATATGTTTTCATTTATTTGTGTTGTCTTCAATTTCTTCATCAGTGTTTTATAATTTTCAGAGTATGGGTATTTCACCTCCTTGGTTAAATTTATTTCTAGGTATTTTTTTCTAGGTATTTTTGATACAGTTATAAATGAGATTGTTTCTTGAATTTCTCTGTTACATCATTATTAGTGCATAGAAATGCAGCAAATTTCTCTATATAAAGTTTGAATCCTGAAAATTTACTGAAATTTATCTGACAGGCTTTTTTTAGGTAGGACAGAGTTTAGTGTTTTCAATATATAGTATCATATCATCTCCAGAGAGTGACAGTTTTACTTCTTTCTTATCAGTTTGGATGTCTTTTGTTTCTTTTTAAAAAAAATTTTTTTAATGTTTTATTTATTTCTGAGAGAGGGTTGAGCAGGAGAGGTTCAGAGAGAGAGGAAGACACAGAATTTGAAGCAGGCTCCAGGCTCTGAGCTGTCAGCAAGGAGCCCGTTGTGGGGCTCGAACTCAGGAACCGCAAGATCATGACCTGAGCCTCAGTTGGACGCTTAACCAACAGAGCCACCCAGGCGCCCCAGGATGCATTTTATTTCTTGTCTGATTGCTGTAGCTAGGACTCCCACTACTATGTTGAATAATAGCAGCAAGAGGTTTTTTTTCATATTTGGCATTTCGTACATTGAGGTATGTCTGCTCTAAACCCACTTCAAGTTTTTACATGAACAAACATTATATTTTTGTCAAATGCTTTTTCTGCATCCATTAAAATGTTCATATGATTTTTATCCTTTTTCTTAATAATGTAATGCATCACATTGATTTTCAAATATTAAAGCACTCTTGCATCCCTGGAACAAGTTCCACTTGATCATGATGAATGATTTTTTAATTTATTGTTGAATTTGGTTTGCTAATATTTTATTGAGGATTTTTGCATCTATGTCAATCAGAGATTGGCCAGTAGTTTATTCTGTTTTTCTTGGTAGTTTGTTGTTTGGTTTTGGTATCCTGGCAATGCTGGCCTATAGAATGATATTGGGAATTTTCTTTCCTCTTTTATATTTTTGGAATAGTTTGGAAAGAAGGGGACATTAACTCATTAAATGTTTGGTAAAATTCAACTGTGAAGACATTTGGTCCTGGGTTTTTTTTATTGGAGTGTTTAAATTACTGATTCAATTTCATTACTGATAATTGGTCTGTTTAAATTTTCCATTTCTTTCTGATTTAGTTTTGAAAGAGGGTATATTTTAAGGAATTTTTCCATTTCTTCTAGATCTTCTAATTATTATTTTTCATAATATTCTCTGTATGTATTTTGTGGCACCAGTGGTCATTTCTCTTCATTTCTGATTTTCATTTGAAATCTCTCTCTTTTCTTCCTCATGAGCCTGTCAGAGTTTTATTATTATTATTATTATTATTATTATTATTATCTTTTCAAAGAAACAGCTCCTGATTTCACTGATTTTTTTTAAGTCTCTTTCATTTATCTTTGCTGTCATCTTTATTATTTCCCTCCTTCTACTAGCTTTAAGATTTGTTTGTTCCTCTTTTTCTATCTCCTTAAGGTGTAAGGTTAGGTTGTTGGAGTTTTTTTTGTTTGTTTGTTTGTTTGTTTTTCTCAAGGAAGACCTATAATGCCATTATCGTCCCTCTTAGAAATGCTTTCAGGGGCGCCTGGGTGGCTTAGTCGGTTAAGCGTCCGACTTTCGCTTAGGTCATGATCTCGCGGTTCGTGGGTTCGAGCCCTGCGTCAGGCTCTGTGCTGACTGCCAGCTCAGAGCCTGAAGCCTATTTCAGAGTCTGTATCTCCCTCTCTCTCTCTGACCCTCCCCTGCTCACGCTGTCTCTCTCTCTCTCTCTCCTAGAAATAAATAAAAATATTTAAAATAAAAAAAAAATTGCTTTCACTGCCTCCCAAATATTTTGAACTCTTCTCTTTTCACTTTGTCATTTGTAAATATTTTTTGTTTTCCTCTTTGATATTTTGGTTGACCCATTCATTGTTCAGTAGCATGTTGTTTAGCCTCAATGTATTTTGTTTTTTTCTAGATTTTTTTCTTGTAATTTCTTGTTTTATACTGTATTGGTGGGGAGAGATGCTTGACATGGTGTCAGTCTTAAATTTATTGAGACTTGTTTGGTGGCCTAACATGTGATCTAGCCTGGAGCATTTGAAAAGAATATGTATTCTGCCATTTGGGGATGGACTTTTCTGTATATATCTGTTAGATCCATCTGATATCATGTGTCATTCAAAGCGACTGTCTGGATAATCTATCCATTGTTATAAGAGAGGAGTTAAAGTCCCTATTATTGTGTTACTGTTATTTTTTCCTTTATAGTTGTTAATATTTTCTTTTTGTACTTAAGTGCTTCAATGTTGGGTTCATAGATATTTACAGTTGATACACCCTCTTATTGGATTGATCACTTTATCAGTATGTAGTGCTCTTCTTTCCTCTCACTCCAGTCTTTGTTTTAAAGTGTATTTTACCTAAGTGTTGCTGAGGAGGCTTTTTTTTTTTTTAATTGTTTCCATTTTCACACAATATGTTTGTCCACCCCTTCACTTCCAATCTGTATGTGTCTTTAGGTCTGAAGTGAGTTTCTTTTAGGCAGCAAATAGATGGGTCTTCATTTGTTATGCAGTGCCCCGGGTCACCAGCACCAGGTATCCAGGGTGTCTCCTGTGTGAGCTGTCTGTGCCATCTTGTGATTGAGTCATGTTTATCCCCAGCCCAGTTGGCTACTCTGACCCAGTTTGCCTGTTGCGTGTGCACTGGTCTGGGTTTGGTTCCTGTGTTGTTGAGAGTCCTGAGACCACTGCAGGCTCTGTGTGGGAGAGGCCAGGGGTTAGGCTAGGTGTCTACAATCAGTCTCTCTGCCACAGCTGTAGGCAACAGAATGGTAAATCTTGCTCTTTCTATAGCCAGCCACAAGGCCTGGCTGCAGGAACTGCGGGGACACAGGTGTGTGGGCTTATTAAATCCCCCTCCACAGGCAGGGGTCACTTTAAAGTGGTACAGGTTCCTACAGGGACTGTTTGCAGGGTGTGGTAGGGGAGGAGCCATGATGGAGGGAGCCTCTTGAGGCTGGCAGGTTGGATGAGGTGAGGCTGAGGGGCAATATGAGGGAGGGGCATGTAGCACTAGCAAGATAGATGGAATGTTAGCACTGGTTCCTACTACCTATATTGAAGGAGAGGAAGAGAAATAGAATCTGCCAGCACTTTTGTTCCTGTAGAAATCTGGAGATCCCTTTCCCTACAGCTCATGTTCTGAAATCAGTAAATTATTCTCTTTCACATATACCCCACATACTTTTCAAAAACAAATAATAATTTGCTACTGATGGTCATTTAGGTCCAAATAATTTGCTACTGATCATCATTTAGGTCCAAACTTTGACTATTATGAAAAATTCTGTGACCACATGTCCATGTTTTCCTATGTTTTGTTTGAATATCCAAGAAAAATTTCTAGAAGTTATATTATTTAATCTAAAGTAATGTGCATTTTATATTTTGATTGATGTCACATTTTTTTCCAAGAACAATATACCAAATACTGAATGTATAATATGCAACATATATGACGTGTTGCATTTATTATTTCTCTTACAAAGCATCTGTAATTATTTAGCTTTGATATATACAAGGAAGAGGAGAATCATCTTTTATCCCTGAACAAATAGTTATGATACCAATATTTGTTGAAAATTTCAAATTTTTGCCATATTTAAAATTCAAATACACTTATCTATAAAAATCTAACATGAATTTGGTTGTACTCTTTTTTGGTGATTCCATACTATTTGGGTTCCTATTCTTTTTCTGGTGTCAAATATTTAGTTACTTTTTTTAAGATGTAAGATTAGAAAATTCTTACAATTAAAATATTTCCTGGCCTCCTCTCAATTTTCCTTTTCACCCTCTCAATTATTGTTAATTACATTTTGTTCTTCTACTGTTAACATAGCCTACTTTATTTTTAATGTTTATCATTTTAAATAAGACATTAAAATTTCCCTGCAATTATCAGTTAGACTATGTAATTTGTCACATCATTAGGAAAAATACAGAAATTGACATACTATCATTTGCTGTCACCTCTTTCTCTACACTTTTTAAGCATAATTTTTCCTTTGTCTCTATAACATCTTTGTGTTAAACTGTATGAAATTGGTATTTTTGTAGATGAAACATTTCTTATATCACCAATCCTGTATGAGTCGATCTACTCTTATTCATAAATCACAAAACTCTTTAGTTTAGTTCTATATTTAGATATATTCCATATTAAAAATGCAACCTTTTTACTGCAGACTTTCAGTTATTTATTGTTGACTTCACTGCAAAAGGCTTGTGACGGTGATATTTCCTGAGCACATGTAGCACTTACAATTATTGTGTTTTCATCACACTGTCCTAAGAATTGTGAGTTATAATATTCTTAGAGTTTTGCACAATTTTGCATGTGTCTAAGTGTATATTTATTGTGATATAATTTAAATACATAAAATCTATCACTTTAAAGTGAAAAATTGAGTGGTTTTTAGTATACGGCCAAGGTTGTACAACCATCACAAGTAATTGTAGAATATTTTTCATAGTCTAAAAAGAAACTCCATACCAATTATCAGCCAGTTTTTCTCCCTACTTCCCCTTTGCAACCAGGGTGAAAGTATACTTTCTGACTATATGGATTTGCTTAATCTAAATATCTTATATAAATGGAATTATAAAATATGTGGCTTTTGGCTTCTTTCACAGCATATTGATTCCAAGGTTCATTTATGGTGTAGTATGTATCAATTGTTTATTCTTTTCTATGGGTGAATAATATTCATATATATTTGTAAAATGAATGAATGTTGTATAAATGTATATGTTTATATATTTATATACTGTAAGTTCTATTAATATAATATGTCACACAATTATATAATTATAGTATAATCTATGATATAAAATATATATTTATATAAAAATTCATATATATTCATATTTATATATATTTTTTCATCCATTGATGGAACCTTAGGTTTCTTCCATCTTATGGCTTTTGTGAATAATGTTATAACATTTATGCATGGATTTCTGTTTGAATACCTATTTTCAATTCTTTTAATTGTTATATAATGTCTATATACCAAGGAGTAGAGCATCGGGTTATGTAGCAATTTCAACTTTGTATGGAACTCCCAAACCATTTTGTTTTGACTGAAATCATATTTCCACCAGCAATGTATCAGAGTTCCAATTACTCTACGTTTTTGGCAGTGCTTCTTGTTTTATATTTGTTTTTAATTATTACACCATTTTATTTTTTTGGTGTGAAGAGATAACACATTGTACATTATTTTGATTTTTATTTCCTAATGACAGTGATGCTGAGTCCCTTTTCATCGGCTTATTGGCCGTTTGTATATATTCTTTGGAAAAATACTTAAATTATTTTCCCATGTTTAATTGGTTTATCTTGTTTCGTTGAGCTCTAAGAGTTCTCTATAGATTTTGGATACTAGACTTTTATCATATTTTCTTCCAGGGGCTTGATACACAAAGGGTTTTATGTTTGATGAGTTCCAGTTTATCAGTTTATCTTTTTTTTTTTTTTTGGTTGGTTCATTTTTGGTGTCTTATCTAAAAACCTGTTCCCCAATACAGTGTTGCAAAGATTTGCACCTATGTTTTCAAGAGTTTTATAGTTTTGTCTTATTGATTGAAAATAATTTAGATATTTGATCAATTTTGAGTTAACTTTTATATGTGGTATCAGGTAGGGGTTCAAATTCATTCTTTTCTACATGAATATCCAGTTGTTCCAGTAACTAGATAAAAATGATGACTTATTAAAAAGATGATTCTTTTCTCCACTAAATTTTCTTAGCACCCTTGTTGAAAATCAATTGACCATAAAAGTGAGGTTTTATGTCTGGATTCCAAATTCCACTGCATCGATTTGTCTATCCTTATGTTAGTAACACACTTTATACCTGTGGCTGTGTAAGTAGGTTTTGAAGTTGGGAAGTATGAGTCCTATAGCTTTCTACTTTTTCTAGATTTGGGGGGCTATTCTCAGTCCTGTATATTAGTGTAAAAAAAGTAGTTGGAGTTTTTATAGGGATTATATTGAATATGTATGGGAAGTATTACACTCTTAACAATATTAAGACTCCCTACCCATAAACATGGGGTGGCTTTCCATTTATTTAGGTCTTAATTTCCTGTGGTTTTAAGTGCACAATTTTTTTAACTCCCTGTTTAACTTATTCCTAATTATCTTATTAATTTTCATGATATTATAAATTAAAATGTTCTTAGTTTTATGACTGAATTATAAATTGCTAGTATATAGAAATATAATTGAGTTTTTTGCGTTAATTTTTTGTCTTGCAACCTCTCTGAACTTACCATTTTTATTATCTTTTGTGGATTCTTCAAGGATTCCTATATATAAAATCATGTCATCTGCAACTAGGCAAGCAAAAGAAATAAAAATACTCAGATTGGATTGTAAAATAGTAAAACTATCTCTTATCTCCCTGTCTAGGTCTTCCAATACCATGTTGAATAAAATGGACAAAAGCAGACTTTTTGTTTTGTTTTGTTTCGTTTTCCTGATCTTCAATAATAGCTTTCTGGGGTGCCTGCATGGCTCAGTAGGTTAAGCATCCAACTTTGACTCAGGTCATGATCTCACGGCTTGTGGGTTCAAGCCCCACGTCGGGCTCTGTGCTGACAGCACAGAGCCTGGAGCCTGTTTCGGATTCTGTATCTCCCTCTCTCTGACTCTCCCCTGCTCATACTGTTTCTCTCTCTCAGAAATAAATAAAAAACATTTGATAAAGGATAGCTACAGAAAACCCAAAACTAATACCATTCTTAATGCTGAGAAACTGAAAGCTATTATTTTTTGCTTAAAAAATTTTTAATGTTTTTTATTTACATGATTTCCATCCTTTAAATTTTTCGAGGCTTGTTCTATAAACAAACATATGGACTCTCCTATAAAATGTTCTTTGAGCACTTGAGACAAATGTGTTCTTTTGTTGGGTAGAGTATCTATTAGTTTTAGTTGACTAATTATGTTCAAGCCTTCTATTTCTTTGATATCTTCTGCCTACTTGTTTTATACATTATTGAAAGATGGGTATTGAAATTTCCAAATATTATTGAAATATCTCTTTCTGCCTTTAGTTCTTTTAATTGGTCTACTTGATGTTGTTGCACTTGATGGTTTTCCACAGGTCTCTGAGGCCCCATTTACTTTTTTTCACTCTGCCTTGCCTATTCCTCAGACTCGACAGTCTGAATTTATCTTTTGTCAGGTTTTCGGGTTCTTCCTTCTGCTTGCACAAATCTGCAGTTGATCTTTTCTACTTATTTTTTTCCAATTACTCTAGTAAAAATAGAAATACTACAGGATTTCTATTTGATCCTTTTAAAAATAATTTCTATCTGCTTATTGATATTCTGTATTTGTTGGCAGAACATTCTCATGTGCTCCTCTAGTTATTTAGAAATGATCACCTTTAGCTCTTTGAAAACATTTAAAACAGCTAATAGTAAATCTAATATCTAGGCTTCCTTGGAGGTTACTATTGATATTTTTTTCTTTTGTGTGGGTAAGCCTTGCTTGGTTATTCATGTTTATCATAATGTTTTGATGAAAAGCATATGTTTCAAGTAATGAAAGTTTCAACTCTGGAAATCAGATGCTCCTCCTACCCAGAGTGTGTTATTGTTGCTGCTTGCTTTTGTCACTTAATGACATTTCTGAACAAATTTTAAAGTCTTTTTCTTTATAATTTGTGGTCATTAAGTTTATTTTAGTTTGCTTAGTGATAAGATAACTAATTAGGAATTTTTTTTAAAAACCTCAGAACAAATAAGTCTCCCAGTCTTTGCTGAGGGGCTATGTGTGACCGTTAGGAGATGTCTTCAACACACAACCAGGAATTTTGAACCCGGACTCACCCTTCATTTTCTGCCTTGCAGAGACTCAGGACATATCAGAGGTCTGTGTATCATTAAGACGTTCTCAGGTTTTTCTTTCTGAACATGCACACAACTCTATAAATGCACGATGCTTCCCAGGAATATGTCAAGGTTTTTTGTTTTGTTTTGTTTTGTTTTTTAGGCTGCTATACACATCTCATTCTTCACCTTTCCCTTTTAAGATTTTGGTTAATGTTTTGTGTGCCCAACTCTTCTGAATCACTCTAGGAAGTCAGGGTGTTAAAACATTTGACAAATATCTCTTGGGGAGAAGCTTTTAACACTCCTCAAGTTCAAGTGAGGTGAAATAAAAATAAGCTATTTGAGTAGAGTCTTCCAGAGAAGCACTACTCAGATCAAGTAATTACTATTCTTTGGAAATAAAGTTTGGAAAGAGCTACAGTGTTATTTTGCTTCCTCTGATACCAGGAATATGGTTTATTATCTTTTCAAGGCTACTCTTGAGACGTCAAGTGGTGGATGAAACTAGAGGAAATGAAAGACCACAAAGCATGTTGTTGGTGCTGAGATTCAGCCATTCCATTTTTCTTGATAAAATGCCACCACATTGCTGAGGTCTCTGGTTAATTTTCAGAATTCTGAAAAATTTGATTCTGACAATTTGTGCCTGCTTTTGTGGATTATCTTTACTCCATCATGTTGGTGGCTATCATTCCACCTTCATTTTCATTGGAAATTTAGATACTTCTCTACTGTGAACTTGCATGGTTCTGTGACAAAATCTGAAGGAAGTCTTCCTTTTATGTTTGTTAGGGGATTTTTTGTAAGAATGCCTAAAAAGATATATATGTATATCTATATATACATATAGATATACATATAGATATATATGTGTATATATATATATACACACCAAATATCCCAACTGTTTTTGTTGGCACCATTTATTCTGTAACAATTGTACTGGAACATTTTTGTCCCTTTGATTTAAATTGTAATTTTCTGTTTTCTTAGGACACTTATTCTTTTATTGTTCTTTAACTGGTCATATCTTATATTCCAGAAATAGTAATTTTCTTATATTAAATTGCTATTATTGTTTTGATAATTCTTATCTCCTCTATTTGTCTTTGCCATACATTTTCTGTGTCATCAGTTTTCTACCTGAATCATTTCTGTTTATTAGTTACTAAATTATTTGTTCAGCAGTGATGTTTTGCTCATTCTTAGTTAGCTTGCCAAGATTTTTTTTTTTCTTGAGACAGAATCCAAAGCAGACTCTAGGCTCTGAGCTAGCTGTCATCACAGAGCCTGATGCAGGGCTCGAACCCACAAACCATGAGATCATGACCTGAACCGAAGTTGGACGCTTAACTGACTGAGCTACCCAGGTGCCCCAAGATCCTTTATATTTTATAATTTTCTTTAAAAATTAATGTTATTTTTAGATTTTTCCTTTGTAAAACAAACTTGAATGAAAATACCTGTTTCTTAGGTTTGACTTCCAAAAACAATTTATCTGGCATTTGCATTTAGTTTCCTTTTTATCCTCAGGTAGCATTTTTGCATAGCTGCCTTCACATATCTTTTACATATACAGTTAAGATTAGAAATTTTATCAAAATAGTTTTTCTGGTAAAACATTCATTGATTTATTTAACATTTGTTAGTTCTTATTGGGTTCCAGCGATTATGAGAATACTTAATGAAAAATGATTCCAAATATCCCTACCCTAATTGAGCTTGCATTTTATCAAGGAAGGACAGACATAATATATAATTCTAGACCCTTAAGTGCAGAGCAAGTAAAATACTTTAGGAGGACAATAGAGGACATGTATTAAGGACAGAATTTTAGAACACAGTTCCGAGTCTGTTGCAGTCATTGAGAAATCTCGATGGCATGAAGCAGGCTGATGTCACTGAGGTGGTATGACTGCGCAACCATAGAATCCAAGACAATTACCCTTAACTTGAAATTGTGATTTATGAGGCTAAGCACTGTAGATTTTATCCAGCTCTTCCAGTGCAGGAGATTTTGGGTAAAAGTGTGTTTGATAGTGCTAATACTTACATACCCAAAAACTTTTAATCTACATATTTTCCTGTTTGCCTGAGCTCATCTTTTACTATAAAAGCTGTTGATTTCAGACATTAGCTTTCCCATTCTACATCACAGTGTGCAAATACATACTTTAGTCTACCTTAATTACTATCACAAAAAGAAAAAAAAAGTCTGCTGAAGGGATAGTTTATGGAAAAAGACATATTCTCTAAATTTAAAAAATGATGGAAATATGGAGAAGAATGAAACTAGATCATTTTCTCACACCATGCACAAAAATCAACTCAAAATGGATAAAGGACCTGAACGTGAGACAGGAAACTATCAACACCCTAGAGGAGAAAGCAGGAAACAACCTCCTTGACCTCCACCGCAGCAACTTCTTACTTGACACATCCCCAAAAGCAAGGGAATCAAGAGCAAAAATAAACTGTTGGGACCTCATCAAGATTAAAAGCTTCTGCACAGCCAAGGAAACAACCCAGAAAACTAATAGGCAACCAACGGAATGGGAAAAGATAGTTGCAAATGGCATAGCAGATAAAGGGTTAATATCCAGAATCTATAAGGAACTCACCAAACTCCACACCCAAAAAACAAACAACCCAGTGAAGAAATGGGCAGAAGATATGAACAGACACTTCTACAAAGAGGACATCCACATGGCCAACAGACACATGAAACGATGCTCAGCATCCCTCCTCATCAGGGAAATACAAATCAAAACCACACTGAGATACCACCTCACGCCAGTCAGAGTGGCTAAAATGAGCAAATCAGAGAACTCTAGATGCTGGCGAGGCTGTGGAGAAACGGGCACCCTCCTACACTGTTGGTGGGAATGTAAACTGGTGCATCCCCTCTGGAAAACAGTGTGGAGGTTCCTCAGGAAACTCACAATAGAACTCCCCTATGACCCAGCAATAGCACTGCTAGGAATTTACCCAAGGGATACAGAAATGCTGATGCATAGGAGCACGTGGACCCCAATGTTCATAGCAGCACTCTCCACAATAGCTAAAACATGGAAAGAGCCTAAGTGTCCATCAACAGATGAATGGATCAAGAAGATGTGGTTTATCTATACCATGGAATACTACATGGCAATGAGAAACAATGAAATCTGGCCATGTGATTAAAATTAATAAGTATTCTGCTTTAGCTTAGAATCTTGAAGTCTAAGTTTATTTAAGGGCCTTTATAGTTTATTATGATAAAATAATTATGTTTATAATTTTATAATATGTATAAATTATACATGTTGTCATATAGTTTATAGTATAAATTTTATATCATATGTAGATATTGTAAACACTAATGGTGGTAACTAATGGATAAAAAGCTAATAATCCCATTAAATATACCAACGGAAAAACAGAAACAAAGGCATTTTCAAAATGTTCAAGAAAGGAATATTCCTGATTTAGTAGAAGCTTTCTTTGGTTGGGTATAGGACATTAGTAAAATTTTGTTTTAAATGTATTCCACTAATGGTCATACTCCAGCTGTCTTAAAGACATCAAAGAAGGGTATATTCTTTGTGGGAGCCTCTTTAGGCTGCTGGTAACTGGCTGGCTGTTACTGATACATTTGTCTTTGTCATTTTGAAATAATTTAAGGTAATGCCTTAAACTTATGAAATAATTTAAAGTATACAATAGTTATGCAAAGATTTTTCAGAACATCACAGCATAGGTGCCACTTGGGCAGTTTATCACTTCGAAAGTTCCCATATACTGCCTCAAAGCAATCCCTTTAAGCAGATGTCACTGAATTTAACAGATGAGAACAAAAAAATGAAGTAAAGATTTCTCAACCAGCAAGTGTCAGGCCTAGAATTCTATCTGCATCTATCTTGTTGACAAAATGAACAATTTTTTTTAAAATTTTAGAGAGAAGGGAAAAGAGTTTTGTTCAAGCCCCAGGTAGGGCACCTGCCCAGGATACACAGTCTTCACAAAGAGACAGTGCTACAGAAAGGGAATGTTTAGTGCAAGGTTATCTATGTTTTTTGTTTGTTTGTTTTACATAACGAGTTCTAAACCATCATGATGAAAAACATTTCAGAAAGTTACAGACTTCATCTTATGTTTTTAGTATATGCAAGCTAGATAACTTTAATCTTATGAGAACCAGGAAGGATTTTTTTTCTCCATTTGTTTTTCTTATCTTTATGTTTAGAATGTTCCTTTTCAGTTATTATTTTATTTTATTTGAAGCAGATGCACAATGTGTGCTTGGGGCAGAAACAGAGCCCATGATTTGAAGTTTTGTGGAGTCATTTTGACTTTGGTGAATGTAAAAGTAATACTGTAGCTCCTTGGGAGCCCACAAACAGGACCCACAAAAGTTAAAAGTTGAGAATTTCCTTTATCAACTCAACTCCACATCATTTACTCCTTTACTATATTAAAGCATAATGCCCATTATACTCTCAAAGGAATAGAATAATATATTTTTAAAACACCAATTAAGGATTTAGACACTGGAATTCCAGCACTGGTTTTGCAGCTAACAACCTTTGTGACTTCAGGCAGGTATATAAAACTTCTAATTCCTTCATCGTTAGTAGAAAGGCATTGAAATAGCTAAACCATAAACCTCCACTAAGCCTTAACATTTTATGATTATTTTAGATGCATTCTTCCCATGTTGATAAGCATTGGACATTTGCTAGTTGTTATTTTAAAAAATGAGAACAGAAAATTCTTATTATTGCAAACTGTCAAACACGTATGTCAATGTAAAACACCTGTGTAGAGCCCTGAAGTTTAAGCTTCACTAGCTTCACTGTAAATCTGACTTGAGTGACATCACTCCAAATGGCTTTGGTGCATGTTTTGTTGGGGGGTGGGAAAGAGGAAATGATGAGAATATGTATTGGCATTACCCAGAAATTCTCCTAATCTCCTTTCCTGTCCAAAGAGTTGAAGAGCAGAGAGGTGATCCATGTCCAGTAGTGACTAGTAAAAAAGGAGTTTCTTGCTCCCTAAGAAGGTTTGAAAAGTCTCCTCTAGAATCATACTGGAGTGTTAAGACACAAGTTGCTTTGGTTTGAAGCCAGAGAGATGAAGTATCAAGCACTTATCTACTTTCATTTCAAAATCAAGCAGTAAGCAATGCATCTAGTACACTAGAGAAAGCAAGGATTTCCAAAAGCTACTGTAAAAAAAATACATTTTCTAAAGACTGTGATATGAGCAACTTGGTGATCAAATAAATACTAATGCAATTAGTGGCATGCCACATGACAAAGGTACTTAACAGCTTGAAAGTTAGGGGATAACATTTACATGTAATTCTAAAAATAAATATAAAATAAATGTGGAGAAGTCAAGATTAGGTCTCAGGTTACCCTGCCTTTGCCTCATAAACTACTATGAATTTGATCTCACAATAATTCCATCTCACAAAATCCCACTGGATTCAACAGATACTAGCTATTTTCTTGCAGTCTAAAATATTCTGCAGACTAAAACTCATGATTTGGATTGATTTCACACCTGCCTGGGTTCCCTGTGGGGAAAAAGAAAATATGCTCAACAGAAAATACAGTATACATGATAAGAACAATTTCACATATGTTAGTGACCATAATGTAAACTTTAAACATCACTTGTATTTTTAAAATCACAGCAATGCACTGTTTCAAAAAGTCTTACCTAAATCATAATGATTCAGAATGGTAGAAAATCAAGGAACAGGCCAAGCACAATTGTAGACAAATCTATAAACAAAAAGCAAAATAATAATATTATGGGAATTTAAGCAGAATAGTATAGAAATAAAGAAAAACAGTATCTAAAATATAATTATTCATCAAGATATAAAAAGCATGTGCTGTTACATACCTTTTACAATAGACTAAAAATTACAATACCTGACTGTTAGATTTCAAGTAATAAGAGTATATTTAACATCAGTTTTTCTCAAAATGAATCAGCCAGGAGAACAGTATTAAGAATGCTGATTTAACCATTTATATACAGAATATATATTAATATTCTACATATTATAAATATTACATATTTTATAACATGAAATATAAAATATGTATTTTTATCAGATATGCATTTTATACGCTGACATAGATAGATCTCAACATGTTAGTAATAACCCCACAAACACTACCAAATACATAACCCTTTTCCAAAATGTGATCATGTTTTAAGGCACAAAAAGTCAAATTTATAAGAAATGGTAAGAACAATAGTAGTCACCACCATATAAATCATCATATATGTCACCATCATATAAATCTTTAAAAACAATATAAGTCAATTAAGAATCACTGATTTTAAAAAGCCCCTCCCCATCCTGTTACATTTTGGGAACTTAAAAGTAAATACATCAAAAAAGTTCTTCCAGTTAAAATGAAATCAGAATAGGAATTACAAAATAATTGGAGATACAAAAAATGAAAATGAGAGCATGTTACTTCCCCTAAGCCCTCTACTCCTATCTTCACAGTTGAGGAACAGACCCACACATGGGTGTAAACCCAGTTTCCTCATTAGTCATTCAGTCCATCAAAAGTTACTGAAAGAGGACACACTAACTCAGAGCTAGAATAGTCTTTCTCCTACAGGAGCAACTAAAACCTTCCTATAAAACAACTGGGATTAAGCCCAATTCTCCTAGGAACTTCTAGTCCTCAGGATAGGCTTGAGCACTGGGTCAGAACCTTACTTTCCCTTGGACCTCTGCCTACTCAATGAAGACAAAACCAGAAACTCCCTAGGTCATATCCCACATTACTCAAATCCTTGTTAGCACTATCTGCAAAAATCCACTAGAACTAATCTCACTATATCCTTGTTTATCTCAGTTCCCAAAAAACTTCACAAACTGCCAGGTTATCTTTGTTTTTACACCTGAATCCAGTAAAGCTTTGTACATCTCTATTTCTCTTTTTGCAGTCCTATATCAACTTCTTAATTTTTCTTGAAATTCAATGTTATGAATGAGTTGTTTATAAAATCTTTATACTGTCAGCATATTACCTGAATGGTCCTTTCATTCATTTTGTTCACATTGCACACCAACTATCACCTGGATGCACTAATTAGTACATGAATTCCCTCATAGTGTCTCTCACTGGAAACTTTTTCTTACTAGTCACTTTATTTTTCTGAGTCCTTCTATGACTGTTTTGAAATGAACTCGGTATTCTTTTATTATTTTTTCATTTTTATTTGGTAAAATTTATTTTTAAGAGAGAGAGCACAACTAGGGGAGAAGGGAAGAGAGAGAGAGAGGGAGAGAGAGAATCCCAGGTGCAGAGCCCAATGAGGAGATTGAACTCATGAACCGTGATATCATGACCTAAGCCAAAATCAAGAGTTGGACGCTCAAAAAACTGAGTCACCCTGCCACCCCCATATTCTTTTCTTTCCAAAGTAACATTTAGAACATATTCCTACCTGTTTGGTAGCTATTTTCAAATATAATCCCCAATAATTCTCATCTCTTGATATTCACACTTTTGTATAGTCCTCTCCCACAATGTGATAATTGATAAAAGTGTGACTTTCAGAGTAGGTCAGAAAAGACATTGAAGCCTCTGTTTTTTTTCTCTTGAATCACTTGTGAATCTGGCAGTCATGTCCTGAGGACCTATAGACCAGCTCTATAGATAAGTCCACATTTTGAGTAACTGAGATTTTCTTCCACCCACCAGGATCAACTTGCCAATCATTTGAGTGAGCAATTTTAGAAGTAAATCTTGCAGGTCCAGTAGAAAATTCAGATGACCCAGTCAAGGCTGACATAAAAGTTGCAATGTCATAAGAGAGATTCCCAATGTAGAAGCTTGAAGAAATGCTACTCTTAAATGCCTGACCAACTCTAATAAATATTTGCTGTGTTTTTATGGTCCTCAAACTTTATTTAATTGGTTGTACAGCAAAATTTAGTACAATCACTTTTCCTAAAATCTCCAGCTCTGTATCTAAGGTCAACAAGCTGTATAAATCACCACAGCTCATTACCATCATCAATTTGCTGGACCTGGGACATCACCCTTCATTTTGTAATGATTTTAGCTATAGTCTCACTGTTCCTTTTCCACATACCACTTTGATAATAATTCTTGGAAGTTTCAATATATAGAGGATAATCCTTCCTACACTCTAGCCATTCATGCTTTGAACTTTGCTCCTCCAGTTATTTTCTCCATATCCTTACTTTAGCCATTTACTCCTATGGTTATCCCAAAGAGTTTACAATTGTCGATGACTGTAATTTCTCTATAGTTTCAATTTCATGTATCCTAATCTGTGACCACCAGGTCCTCTCTAACTCAGTGTAGTGTCCAATACCCACAATTCTGTAACCTTTAAAGTCTATAAGCCATGACTCCCCCCTGACTTCTTCTATTCTTTAGTCTTTTAGTGGGCCTAAGCTCTGACTTGTACTAGAGTACCATATGCACACAAAAGTCCTAGTGAAGGTAAATGATGATATCTCAGTGCTTAATCCAAATGGTAATTTTTTGCATTTACACATCTCACATTTCAGACTTTCCATGGCTTTTGATACAACTGATAGTTCCTTCCTTGATGTTCTTTTTTCATTTTGTTTTCAAAACACCAGATTCTTTCTCTTTGTTCTCTTCTTGTCTTACTAAAGATTTTTCTTTAAATCTTTGTTTGGTGGTTTCTTCTCTTTTACCTAAACTTACCTAAAGAATCCTTTAGGGTTCTGCTTTTGCTACTCTTTTCTTTCTGTGTTTGTTCTTTGGAGGTAGCATCCATTCTAATGATTTTAATGGCATCTCTAAGTTGACAGATTCCAAATTTATTTCTCCATCATAAACCTCTCTTGAACTCTAAAAAATCCCAAACCTACTCCACATTTCAAGTTAGAAGTGTACAACTTTTCTCATACACATTAAAATAACAAATTCAAAATATTTTCTTCCTCTGAATACAGATCATCTCTTCTGCACTGATAGCTAATCATCTGTCCACTTGGCAAATATTGTAGAATCATAACTGTGTACTCTTCTCCTCTATCACACCATATCCAGTCCATTAGCACATCCTAAATTCTCTACTTTGAAAATATATATGTTATGTCCAATCTCATTGCTACCAGTTGTTCACAGACACCATTTTCTCTCAATGTATCTTTAATTCTTCCCTGTGTCCCTTTAATCTGTACTTAACAATGGCCAGATTTATTATCTATTTATGTAAGTCTCAGCTAATTTCTTGGCTCTTTTTTCTTCAGTTTTTGTTTAAATATCACCTTTTCAGTGATGGATGCTCTACCTTTCCTATCTGACATCTCATTGGATCACCACTCACTTATCCCAACATGTGTTTTAGATGGTCTGTGACACTCTTCACTTTCTAACAAAATCATGCAATTTTCTTATTTATATTCATTTTATTTCTTATTCTTTCCACTGTCCTCATGACCAAAAAATACTTTGAGCTCCATAGGGTCAAGGGCCACTTTCTTTTTTTTTTTTTAATATTGGCATAGCACAAGTATCTAAAATGGTTACTGTCAAAAATTAGACAATACTTAAATATTTTACATAAGTTAATAAAGCATTGCAAGCTAAACTGAAGGGTGCTGGCAATTATTTAGAATGTAATCTTGTTATGTAAATATATGTAACAGAAGTAGTTGAAAGACTGAAAATATGTTAAGCATTAAAATAATAAGTAATCTATAAAATAGGAAAATAAAGAGAAAAATGCAGAAACCATTCTAATAGAATAAAAACTATTTCTCTAAAATATTAATAAAACAGGTAAATTTTTTAATCAAAATCAATAAAAATCACATTTTCAAATGTAATGTTAGGACTAAAAATCAAAACAAGAGATAAAACATAAATGACAAAATAAGAGAAATACTATGAATAATATTATTCCAAAAGCTTTTTGAAAATTGAGGTGAGGCAGATATTATCAAAATATTAACTATTGAAGAACAAGAAAACCTAACTATACCAAGAGACAAAACAGAATTAACACATAATCCTAAACCTACGACAATCAACAACAAAAAAATGACTCACTCAGATGATTGAAAAGCTGAATTTTCTTTCTTTCTTTTTTTTTAAGTTTATTTATTCTGAGAGAGAGAGAGCCCAAGTGAGGGAGAAGCAGAGAGAGGGAAAGAGAGAATCCTAAGCAGGCTCTGTGTTGCCAGCACATAGCTTGATGAGGGGCTCAGACTCAAAAACTACGAGTTCATGTCCTAAGCCAAAATCAAAAGTTGTATGCCAACCAACTGAGCTACCCAGGAGCCCCAAAAAACTGAGTTTTTAAACCCTTCTGAAAACCAAGTACCCCTGTAAATCACAATAGAAATAGAAATAAAGATACTCAAGTCATTTTTTGAGACTGATATACCTATCATAAACTACAGGCACTCAATAGAAGAAAAAATAGATAGTTCATTTAAAACTATTGACTTGCCTAATATATATATGGCAAAAAAATCCCATGTTTAAAAAAAGCAACCTACTCCAAGGAGAGGTTATTTCAGAATGCTTTGGTGTTAAAGAAAAAAACAAGGTTTACAAAGGAAAATTTTATTCAATCAGTAAATAATTAGAACAAGTTCATCATTCATTCATGATAAAAACGTTTAAGAAACTAAATATGAAAGGGAATATATTAACTCCCCCCAAAAGAATATGTCAAAAACTTTAACAAATATAGTATCTAATTTGGAAATTGTAAAAGCTAATTAATTGATTAATGTCCAAGTTGGGACAAGCATACTACCTCCTGAGAAACTCTTACATGTGACTAAATATTAATATATAAATATACATCCATATGTGAACAAATGACCGATATATGACACAGGAAGAATAATGTATGTACTTTATAAACTAAATCTGTACACAATGACATGGATAGATGCTAAAAGCATAATGGTAGCAAAACTATCTAAAACACATATAAAGAATCAATATATTAAATCAATAAAATTACATAAATGGCCTTTATTCACATTGCCTGTTACCCATCATTTGTTACATCATTAAAAATATGTACTCTTTTACTTTTTATTTTAAAAGATGTTTATTTATTCATAAATAGTTTACTTTAGAACTTAGTGCTTTGCTTTTTCTTTGAGTATGTATGAGCCTATTATATAATTTCACATAGGTTTCTTTTCTGTTTTATAATACACACCATTATGAACAATGCCCAGTTTATTTTCTTCACGGCAATAATTTAAAAACATCTCCCTATCCAAGTATAATATATTTCTATATTTGTATATGTTACCCCAAACTTATAAAGTTGTTTTTCTTTGCTAAACTTTTTAGGGGGGAACTTTTCAAAACATGAAATTCAGTTGCATAAAAAATATATTACTGGCATATGCTGCATTGTATAACAATTAAGTTGAATAAATTCAGATGAAATATATATGGCATAAGTAGATTTAGGATAAAAATGTCAAAGCTTTGTTAAACCTACAACCCATTTGGTGAATGAAGTAGCATTAGCATGGACTACATTATGAACTGTGAGCATTCAATATTCTGTGGAAATCATGTATTTTCACAGGGGTAAGGAAAACTATTTGCTAAAATTCAGCAAATAGTTTTATTAGTGGTCAGTTAATAGAGCTTCTGCTATATGCTGCTGTTGGGTACATATATAGTTAGTAAAAATATAAATATATAAACTGCATAGATACACATAAAATTCAGGAGACTGCTTGCTTCTTTAGAAGGCATATTAATGTGGCTAAGGAAAGGAACAGAGAGAAAATTTCTGTGTTACTAACATTTGGTGCCCCCAAAGACGGATAATTAAATTATAAAGCAAATATGACAAAATATCAATATTTTAAAATTACAGTTAGTGAGAAAATAGATTTCATTATAAGTTTTACCATAAAGAAAAACAAAGGAAAATCACCCATGATTTTACCATTTTAGGACTGAATATGATTATAATATTAGATTGGAACACGTGGATGGCTCAGTAGATTGAGCATCCAACTCATGATTTAAACTCAGGTAATGATTCCAGGATGATGGGATCGAGCCCCACGTGGGGCTCTATTCTGAGCATGGAGCCTGCTTGGGATTTTCTCTCTCTCCTTCTCTCTCTCCAGATCTTTTAAAAAAAAATTATATATATATATATATATATATATATAAACACACACACACACATATATACATGTATATATATGTAAAATATTAGATTATATTTCTTATATTTTAGCTAAAAGTTTAAATATGAATCTAAATAATAATTATTCACAATTTATGCTAAATAGATTATATTTTCTCTTGCCCTCACAGATCAGTGAAACCTAATTGAAAATTTTACTTTTTACTAGCTCAGGAAAGTTTAATTTAAAGCTGAAATGCCATAATAACAGACCGAATTCTACTTTCTTATGACTGACATTATGCAAAAGAATCTTTGGAAAGCCATGACTAAATACAATCATTTAGGAGTCAAAACTCAAGCATCATCTCTACAGGGCAGGGCTGCAAACTGTAGGGAATTCACATCATCTGTCTAGCCATTTGTAAAAACTATTCCCAGAATATTTCAGGCAATATTTTTTAAAGACCTCACTAAATCTTTACATGTTCTGCATGCAAGAGTCTAGACCATCACAAAGAGCCCATTCTAACCCCTATTTAACTAAAGCAACAATTTATAGTTTTCACTACTTAAGAAGTTCACAATTTTAATTAAGTTCATAGTATTGATTAGGATCATAGTAGTGTGTAACAAAAATGATTATAGAGCCTAAGCTTCAAGTGAGGACTTCCCATGGAGTGTGGATTATTAGGGCTTTTGACAGCCCTTTTATAAGTTTAAACCACCATAGACTACCACAGTTTATCCAACTATTTATTTTCTACAGAAGCACTATGTTATTTACAATATTTGAAACTACAAATAATGCTACAATGATAACTTTTGCCCAAAGGTATTTTCATTTTATAAGACAGAAATCTTCAGGGTAGATTCCTAAAAGTAGGATTTCTGGGTCAAGTTAGGTTCATATGTAGTTTTGTTAGGTATTGTCGAATTCCACCTGAAGAGACATACTTGCTTGCATTTCCACCAGCAAAATTGACAGTGATGGCACAGCCTCATCAACACTCTGTTTTCATACTTTTAATTTGTTTTCCCATTTGATGGGTAAGAAATATCTCATTGTTTTGGTTGAATTTCTTTAACTATGAGTGAATTTGAAAATGTTATACTTTCAAGAACCATTTTTGTATATTTTCTGTTGAGTGAATCATTCATATATTTTTCTCTTGTTTTCAATCAGGGTTTGCTAATTAAAGCATCAGTGTTAAGTCTTTTTTTAACATTAGGAATATTAGTACTTTGTTTTGAATATTACAAATGTTTCTTTCCAATTTCACAGCTTTCACTGATTTTTATGTTGATTTTCACAAGATGAAAGCTTTAAATATTTTTTACATACTCAAATTCATTAATATTTTTATGTTTTGCCTCTGGATTTTAAAAATATTAGAAAGCATTTCCCTGCACTGAGATTTAAGAGAATTTCACCCACATTTCATTGTCACACATGTATGGGTATGTGTTTTTTACATTTTGTCTCTAATCTAACTGGATTTTTTTTCTTTCCACAGGATGTAAGATATGTTTTTTTTTATTACAAATGACTGCCAAGATGTTCAAGAATTTTAATTTAAAGTTTTAATAGCCAAAGCAATCTTCAGAAAGAATAAAGCTGGAGGCATCATGCTTTCTGATTTCAAAGCATATTACAAACCCATAATAACCAAAGCAGTATGGTACTGGCATAAAAACAGATACATATCTCAATGAAACAGAAGAGAAAGCCCAGAAATAAACTCATACATACACTTTCTATTACTTGTGACAAAATAAATCCAAGAATATACACTGGAAGAACAGTCTTCTTAATAAATCGTCCTGGGAAAACTGAACAGCCACATATAAAAGAAGGAAACTGGACCACCGTTTTGCACCATACATAAAAATCAACTTGAAATGGATTAAAGACTTGAATGTAAGACTTGAAGACATAAACCACCTAGAAGAAAATATAGATGGTATGCTCCTCATCATAGGGCTTGGCAATTATTTTTTGGATTTGCTACTAAAAGCAAAGATAACAAAAACAAAACCAAACAAATGGGATTACATCAAAGGTGATCAGTAACAAACTGAAAAGTCAACCAACAGAACTGGAGAAAATATCTGCAAATCATATAATAAGAAGTTAATATCTACAGTATATTAAAACCTCATATAAATCTATACCAAAAAAAATAAAACCAATCCAAGTAAAAAATGGGTTGAAGATATGAATACACATTTTTTCCAAAGAAGACATACCAAAGGCTAATAGGTATGTGAAAAATGCAAACCATCAGGAAAATGCAAATCAAACCATGATGAGATATTACCTCACACATATTAGTATTAGAATTAGTATTAGAATGGTTATTACAAAACCCACAAGCATTGGTGAGAACGTGGATCACAGGGAACCTCTGGTGGGAATGTAACTTGGTACAGTTACTGTGGAAAACAGTATGGAGGTTACTCAAAAAATTGAAAATAGAACTATTGTATGATCTAGCAATCCCACTTTTGGGTATTTACCAGACGGAAATGAAAACACTAACTCAAGAATTAACTCATTCTCATTCTCTCTCTCTCTCTCTCTCTCTGTATTTAAATGTATCTAAATAGATAGATAGACATAGATATATAGATACACTCATACATGTATATACATACATATAAACATATATCTATATTTTATGTATATAATATATATAATGCAATAATATTCAGCCATATAAAAGAAGGAAACCTGGCATTTGCAACAACATAGATTGAGCCTGAGGGGATTATGCTAAGTAAAATACACCAAGGAGAAAAGGGCAAAATACCATATGATCTCAGTTATATGTAAACTTTAAAAAAATAGAAAGGAATTTACACAGAGAACAAATTGGTAGTTGCCAGAGAGAGGAGGAGAGGATCGTTGAAACAGGTGAAGAGGGTCAAAGGGTACAAAATTCTGGTAATGAAATAAATAAGAGATAGGGATGTAATGTACAACAATGACTATAGTTAATAATACTGTATTATTTATTTGAAAGTTTCTAAGAGAATAGATCTTAACAGTTCTTATCACAAGAAAGATGTGCATAACTTTGTGTGGTAACAGATGCTAAGTAGACTTATGTGGTATTTACATTGCAATTTTGAATATACATATTTCAAATCATCATGTACACTTGAAACTAATATGATCTTATGTCAACTGAATCTGAAAAAATAGTGTAAAAAAATCCAAATTGTGACAGACCTCAAGAAAATATTGGAATTGTATTGCTTACATAGTTAGGACCTACATCTCACCTAAAATGGAAGTAAAGATAAAGAATGAGGTAGAATACATAAAGCTTTACTCAAACGACTGTATAAATATACAACCTCCAAAACTTAATATTCCGTTTCCTCTGGCACACAGTAGCAGTTTGGGGGTCAGAAACCTGCATACAATAATTTTTTATAAGTCTATTGTTGATATTTGGTCTGTGCTCAGGGATGAGATACCTAGAAAGAGTGTTTCAATATTACAGGGGGAAAAAAGCCAGACAAGATACAAATTCACAACTTTCCTAAAATCTATTTAAGCACTGAGGTTTCCAGCTAACAAATAGAGCAAAAGTTAAAGAGATGACTGCAGGGAAACACTGGACACAAGCAATGTGTAGGAGACAATGAGATACAAGGAGTTTATTTAGCATAGGTTGTGAATTGGTTGACATCTGACATATATTACTTTGGGAGCTTGAAGCCCTTGTGGCCACAGAAACTTGTGAGTCTACTTCCTTATTAGGGTTTTCTTGTTGAGCCCCATCAGGTGCTCATGGAAATTACTGGATAAAGTTGTAAAAATATGTTCTTAATGTTACAGACTTAGAGGAAGAATGGCAGCTACTGCATGAAGGGTACACAATTCTATTTCTTCCTTTTTGCATTCTATCCCTTCTGGAATAAAATTTTCAATATGTGGAGGTTAAAACACTATTGAGCACTGAAGCAAACATATTACATCTAAAGGAAAGAAACAGAAACACAAAACCAAAAACAAAAACTTGCCCCTGGAAGAAGAAATGGAAATCTAAGACACGGACCCAGAAATACATCTAGGGAAGGTGCAGGGGCACTCACAAAAATCGTAGCTGAGACTCAGGGACGCGGTGCTTATTCTAGACAAAGGCTAAATCAGAAAAACAAAGTACATTCTCCCCTCAACACCAGGCTAACAAGAGTTGAATATTGTATTTGGTTCTCCAGAGAAAAGACCCAATAGAATGTGTACACAGTACCTCCAGCTTGCAGAATTTTCTGATTAAATTTCCAGGCACAGAACAGCTGCTTTCTGCTTTGTCTGCTTCTCATTCCCTGCACTTGACCTTTAGGGGTTGTCCAATGCCTTATGTGCATGATTGTCTATAAAATATTAGGTTCATGCATTTTTTTATAGTTCTTTTTTTTCTCCATGATTATAATGTCTCAAGCTCTGGCCGTGTGGTAGTATTGAACTGTGTATAATTATTTTCTCCCTGACTCATTAAGAACTCAGCAGGACCTACGTAACTACTTTCTCTTCAAATTCTACATATTTTTCAGGAGTCAGCAAATGATCAGATTCTCTAAAGCATAATATCATTGATGAATCTGGGCTTTTTCAGTGTCCTAATATATTCTCTGAGATCTTAGCCCCCTGATTTCTGTCTCTCTTTGATGTTTTCTGACACCTTTAAAGAGCTGTTTGTTTTCTTTTCTTTTCTTTTTTTTTTTTGAGTTTACTTATATTGAGAGAGACAGAGACAGTGTGAGTAGGGGAGCAAAGAGAGAGGGAGGCAGATAATTCTAAGCAGGCATTGTGCTGTCAGTGCAGAGCTGGACAGGGGGCTTGAACTCATGAGCCATGAGATCATGACCTCAGCCAAAAAACAAGAGTCAGACACTCAACCAACTGAGCTATCCAGGCTACCCTCTTTATTTTCCATTTTTAAACCCAGGTTTTATTATTATTAGTGGTGGAAGTTTAGTCTTACATTTTGCTGAGGTCATTGGTGTTTATTCTAGTGATGTCTTTTTTTTTTCTATTAAATGTTTGTTCTTGGGTATGAAATGGTTTCTTGGTTACTTTTGTTATATTGCTTTCACATTCTATTCACTCTTCTTAAGCTTTGGTGAGTCTCAGATGAGTGTATTTTTCATATATTTTAATCTATTTGTAGATACTTAGTGGTTTACAACAGTTTTCCTTTACTAATTGTTACTGGAGATAGTATGTACGTGTATGGAGGGGTGAAATAAAGGATATACAGCCACAGAAGATATATTCCATCTTACCTCCAATGATTGTGAATTTATTGCTGAAAATTATGCTTTAGTATTTGATCATTTAGAATCTTGATCTCCTCATGCCTCGCAGATATAACAAAACCTATGAATGTCTCCTTGCCTCTCCTAACCACATAACTGAAATTATTGCTAATGACTAAAAGAGTATTTTATTGTTAAACCCTTATTCTGAGGAAATGTGAACAGTGGGAAAACATTACCAGAAATGATTCTGATAATATAATAAATCTTGCCTCCAAAAGATATATCCAAGTCCTAATCCATGGATTATCATATTTGGGAAAAAGATGTTTTAAGATGTAATTAAATTTGAAGTGAGGGTATCATTCTGAATTATCCAAATGGGCACTAAACCCAACAGAAGAAAGACACTGACAGAAGATAAGACAGACATATGGAGGAGAAGGAATGTGAAGACAGAGGCAGAATCTGACAGGGATGTGAATGCCAAAGAAAGTCCAGAGCCACAAGAAGCTGGAAAATGGGGAAAAATAGATTCTTTCCTAGAGCCTTTGTAGGGAGTACATACCTGCCAATACCATGATTTTGAACTTCTCTCATCCAGAGTTATGAAAGAATAAATTTCTGTATTTTACATGCCTCCAAATTAGGGTAAATTGCTAGAGCATTCCTAGGAGACTGTTACCTTCCTCTGTCTGAAAATAGTACTTCTAGTTTTTGAATATCTGTGAACAATCATTTTTCCCCAGTATATCATTATATATATTTAAATTTGGTTAACTTCTTCAGTATTTTCCAATCCACTTGCCATTTTTCAGTGATGCCTCATGAAATTTGGGCCACTGAGTGCTTTTAACTCTTAGAAACAGAAGAAAAGGCTGCCTTTCACAGTTCTCAATCCGCTAACTTAAAATAATCTTCATCATATTCTGAATATACTAATCATAATCCATTTAACTAACAGTTAATATATTAAAAGCAGATTATTCAGGGATGACTGGGTGGCTCAGTCAGTTGAGCGTCCGACTTCAGCTCTGTTCATGATCTCATGGTTCATGAGCTTGAGCCCTGTGTTAGGCTCAGTGCTGACAGGTAGGACCCTGGAGCCTGGTTCAGATTCTGTGTCTCCCTCTCTCTCTCTCTGCCCCTCTACCAATCATGCTCTGTCTCTCCCAGTCTCTCAAAAATAAAAATTAAAGAAATTTGAAAAGAATCAATAAAATCAAGTTATTCAGAAGGAATTTTGATATCTAATATTTCTTCAATTTTAATAGTTTATTTTCATTTTACTTAGATTGCTTGAACAAAAAAATGATTATCCTATAATATATAATACAAATGCTACAACTAGTTTTCTGCTCTAGTGTGTCTTCCTTTCTTTGTAATACATGTTTGTTACTCCAGCTGTGTATGAAGGAAAGAAAATTATAGAAATGAAATATTACTACTAAAAAGAAAAAAAGAAATACTACTGTAAATAAAGGATATTGCCATCATGCTATTCAACTTAAGAAATTTGCTTGAGAAGGCATTTCCAACAGAATTGATAAGAAAATGTTAGCAAATTTCGCTAAGTTTCACTTAAAGCCGCTTTCATTGCTGATGCAAAAAATAGGGGAGATAAAATTAAATGAATAAATTATTTCACAAGTTTCAGGGAGATTTACATTATCTAGATCTTTCTTAAATTTCATTTTATACTCTGGTGTTTTCAGAGCTTTGTTTTTTAAATACATGACAGACAGGATTCAGCTTCAGAAGACAGTGCTTTGACACTATAAATCAGTCATATCACACACACTGAGATTTATCATCATTTACAGTCATTTTATACTCAAGTTAGAAGTTTAAAGCATAGTTGTTAACACTTGTATTATAGACTTTTTAGAAACCCCTAGGGTTTGTCAGTCGGTTATGCAAGTTGAAATAGTAAATAACAAACTCAAATGCTGGGACAGAAAAGACCTGTTATTTTTGTAGAGTTTAACAACCAAGACAAAAATTACTGGTCTCATGATAGAAGTTTAAGTCTTATAATTAAGCTTACTACCCTGTGACCTTGGATGTGGATCGTCCAACTGCTGTTGAAAGCAGGTGCTGACTCATGTGTTCCCGGTGGCACAGAGAGAACATGACAGTGAAAACTGGTAAAAGACTCTGCCTGACTGAAGGTATTAAAAACAATGAATCATGGGAATCTAATCCCAAAAACAAGAGCACACTGTACACACTATATATCAGCCAATATGACAATAAATTATATTAAAAATAAATTTTAAAAAATAAAATAAAAATAAAAAATAAAAAAAACATACACCAGGGGTGCCCGGGTGGCTCAGTTGTTTGAGCATCCAAATTCAGCTCAGATCATGATCTCGTGAGTTCGGGCCCCATATCAGACTCGCTGCTATGAGTGCAGAGCTCACTTCAGATCCTTTGTCTCTTCTCTTTCTATCCCTCATCACTGCCCCCTCCTCAAAAATGAATAAACATTAAAAAAAAAATAAAAGCCTTACACCAACACAAGTGAATAATTCACAGTGATTTTAAATGGCTAAATGTGTGAAAAGAGAGAACTGTAGTAAGGAAAGTAATTATGATTCAACTATTATCTGGGCCTATTTCTTAACCCAGAAAAAGCTGAAGTAATATTGTTAAGTGAAAGTTTACAATCACTTTAGTAGAGATGGAGTATTAAACTCCATTAGTCTTATTTCAAACAAGGCTTTCTATCATATTAAAAGAGCTTATTTCTGAGAAGCATAAGATCATTAAACAAACACTTCACAATCTGACTTGTAAATACTTTCTAGACAAACTTTGGTCCCTCTGGAAGAACATGTTTGCAGACCATTTTTTTTTTTTTCTGGCAGCCTGGAGGCTATCATGTATAGTGGACAAAGACCAAGAAATGAATCTCTTGGGAAATTGGAATAGAGGATACATATCAACTGTTAGACATTGAATATGAATATCTGTGCATATAGATTATCAGATTTTACATATCCCTTGATGACAAAATAAGTTACTTTTCTTAATGTTTATTAATTTTTGAGAGAGAGAGAGAGTGCACGAGATAGGTAGGGGAAGAGAGAGAGGGTGACAGAGGATCCAAAGAGGGCTCTGCATTGGTGGCAGAAAACCCTATACAGGGCTCGAACCCATGAACCATGAGGTCTTGACCTGAGCCCAATTCAGTGGCTTAACCATCTAATCCACCCAGGCACCCCCCAAATAAATAACTGAATCCTTAATTGAGAAGTATTGTAGTAACCAAAAAAGCAACTCCACAGTACAATTCTTGAACTTCAGCTATCATCGGTTCTTAATCTGACAAATCACAATAGACAACTTTGTCCCATACTCCAATTGCTATGCTGTTTGGAGCTAATACAGTTTAGTACTTAATTCTGGCATAACTCCTTCATGAGTCAGGTAATGAGGTCCCAGCAGGTGAGAAGTGACACCCCAGCTCTCCTGTGCCTAGGCCAACTAGCAGATGGAACACCGTGAGCACGTTGTTACTCTCAGTACTTCTCCCCGCCTACTGGTTAAGCAGCTAGTGGTATAAGGGGATCATCACAGCAAACACTCCTTGTGCTTTACATCTCCCTACTCCCCAAACCCGACTGTTGCTCATATGCGTACTTTTGTCTGAAACATATCTTGCTCCTTCTGGGTTCTAGATAATTAAGGTGAAGCTCAGATGCAAAAACACTGCCAAATATACCCTAAAGTTTTATGTTTTGTTTCTCAAATATAAGAAGACTACTTACAGACTTGCAGTATAAAGACTACATGTCAAAAAATATATACGTGTTATAAAGCAAACAATAGTGTTAACTGTTTTTGTTAGAGTTTTTATTCCATTCTGGCTTAACGATATTAGAGATTTAACATTTAGAAATCTTTCTATGTTATTTAATGATATTTTAATAAAGTGAATGTTACAAATATTATATTATCACTTTAAATTTTATAAATAACTTTCCATTAAAAATTTATAGTTAGCATTAGAGAAGCTCATTTCATCAGAAAGTAGTAAAATAACTGTATTTCTCATAATGATAAAAACTTTTAAATAACTGGTAAAAATAATATACGTCCCAAATAAACATTTGTCCACTCTTTATTACATGGGTTCACTATAGATTTTGCTACTTTTGATTTTCATTTTTTCTCTCTCAGCCACCTTCAAAAATTACCGATTTTAAATCTTATTTGGTAAATTCTTTAATAACCTCCTAACTTAACCATTTCTTTAATTTCTTTAATCATTCAAGGTTAAACTCTTATTCTAGTTTTTCTACTAATTTAAGTACCTTATATAATCAATTAATTAATTTGAAAACCTATGGCATTGAAGCCTAAAGTGCAAATAATTCAAGCAAATATAAATTTTCAAAAGGAAGTAGAACTGTACCAACATGTCAACAGTTGCTTATAGGATGAGAAATTACCCAACAGAAAATGATCTGGAAATTAGATAAAATCTATGGATGGCACATAAGCCACAAAGAACAGATTTTTATTTTATATGCACAGTCCTACTTAGAACTATACCAGAGGGCTTATTTTCTTTCAATACATCACATTGCACAGAATATTTTTTCACAATTTCCATTGCTTCTTTCATTCTTTTCCATATTCTTTTCATACTCATCAGTGCACATACTCTCAAACAATCTGTTTAAACTCTAGTCTCATCTGAAATTCTAACGTTACTTGGAATAAAGTGGAAAAAATAGCATAACAGAACAACTCTGTTCACTCTGTAAGCTGTGTTTTAAAGTCCAACTAAGAGCTAGTTGTTACATATTACAACAGACAGGTTTTCCTTCAGAGGCTGATTACTTTTATTGATTAACACTACAGTTGCTTTACTATCTTTCGTCTGCCTAGAGAATGCCCGATTCTTTTAGGAACAGGGTGAAGCTTGTTGAAAACACTTGCCAAATAGTATCCATTAGAGCAGAACTGAGAGGAAGTTGCTTCTCTTCTAGCTGAATAAGACTGAATAAGCAGTCCGTAAAGAAATACAAATTTCTGCTCTGGAAATATTACATACAAGCAAAAGCTTAAGCACTGTGTAATTATAAAAGAAAGGACAGTGATGCTTACACAATCCTCACAAAATTCAGGATAGGCTGGGGAAATAATCATGTAGATATATTGCAGTGATTTTGTTGTTTTGAGGTTGACAAATTTGCAGTGCCTACTGTTAATTTTTACTTTCTTACATTTTCCTCAGACTATATATAGAGAGAAAGAACTATGCATAAAGATAATGGCATCCAACAAATTCTGGTTTGTTCTAATGCAAGACTCAAATTTTTAACTATGTAATTAGTGTTAAAAAATCATACATCTCTCTTCAAAATGATTTCAGAGATGGGTATACATTGAGTTTCAGAACTATTAATGTGGAGTAGCCTATAAAGGCAGTAAGAACCATGGACAAAAATCCTGATACACATATACTGCTACTTCCATCTGAATGAGTTACCTTTACAAATAATGACATATCAATATCAACACCCATATTATCACTATATCACAAGACACACTATGATGTATATTTGCTCTATTCTATAACACGGCGATTATTTACCTCATTGCATTCAGGATAGTCATATCCCTAAAAAATAATAACACTACAAAAACAACATCACAGTTAAATATCGAAGTACAAGTAAGAAAAATAAAATTTTCACTGTGCCTCAACAGAAAAAAGAAAGTCACTAACAAGGTTTACAAAGAAAGGGAATGGGCAATGACAATGATGCAGAATAATCTAAAAGTTGATATCTTTAAAAAAGAAATAGATGATATCTTAATAATTATTGACAAAGAATATAGAAAGAGGTCAGAGATAAAGACCTCCCTTACCAATATTTAAATAATATTTAAAAGTTAGAAAAAACCCACATGAACTAATATACAACTTCATGATATCAAGGAGAAAATTATGCTACAATTTAATGCTATGCATCTTACAAACAAGGCAGTAAGAAAACTTTCACTTCTGGCTATATAAGAGTACCTAGTAGGATGAATTCTTACTTAGAAAGAATTAGGAGTTGATGTCCCAGTGATAAGAAAGAAACAAAATGAGATGAATTTTAAATGTTTTTTGTAATTTTCTCCAAAGATGCTTGCCATATCATGAGTTGCACAGGTAAAGATGTGAAGAGCTGAGAAGAAAGTTGTAAGCAAGAGAGTAAGAAATAGGATAAGAGTTTTATGTAGTCAGAGCCTGAAGGACAAATGCTGATGTTTATTGACATTTATGAATTGAGGTTATAATAACTCAGAGAAAATAAGAAGTCAGATGAGACCTTACATTTTGTACCGCTTTCCCCTTACAATGTGTTTTTATTTGAGTGCAACAATTTAAAAATGCTGAAAATTACATATAAAGTAGTAGGTAAGAGTCTCAGAAGCCAAATAGGGCTTTTGGTAGATTATTATGAAGACCATTGTGCATAATAGGCATAGGATCCTTAGAAAAACAGTAGTGTTTTAGGACAGACCCTGAAGGGAGACACATTAAAGGAAGAGCAATTTAGAAATCAATGAATCAAAAAACAAAAACAAAAACTCCTTAGAACCATTTCAGTCCAGGAATTATTGATTATCAACACCTTCTCCAAAGGTCCAGAACCAGAAGATGACATTACTCAGAATCTCACACACCATATCTACAATAATGCAAAATCAGAATCATACCAGAAAATAAGACCAAGAGAAACCAAGTGAGAGAAAGAGAAAGATAAAGAAAGAGAAAGAGAAAGAGAAAGAGAAAGAGAAAGAGAAAGAGAAAGAGAAGGAAGGAAGGAAGGAAGGAAGGAAGGAAGGAAGGAAGGAAGGAAGGAAGGAAGGAAAAGTTTCCTAGATGATACAGGTATCAGTATTTTCAAATATTGTCTTTAACCATTAATAACAGCATTAAATAATAAGGCTAATATATAAACAAGAAGCAAAATTTCGCAATAAATTGAAATTTATAAAAGAAATGAAGTAGACCTTTTTTTAAATATTTTATTTATTTTTGAGAGAGAGATAGAGACAGCATGAGCAGGGGAGGGTCAGAGAGATAGGGAGACAGAATCTGAAGCAGGCTCCAGGCTCTGAGCTAGCTGTCAGCACAGAGCCCGACGCAGGGCTCGAACCCACAAACTGTGAGATCATGACCTGAGCTGAAGTCGGATGCTTAACTGACTGAGCCACCCAGACGCCCCATGAAGGAGTCCTAAAACTGTGAAATACATAGTAACTAAAATTATAAATTCAACATATGAACTTAAGAGCAAATCAGATACAATCAAAGACACAATATTTGAATGGAATGATAGATCAGTAGGGGAAAAAAAAGGTTGAAGTAGATACGAGACAAAAATATTACGAAAATAAAAGCTATAGTGGGTCAAAGTGAAAATATATGATCCAGAAGGAAAGGAGAAAGATAATGGAGCAGTCTATTAGAAGAGATAGAGGAAGAAAAGTTGATAAACCTGGGGAAAAATGGCAAAAGATATCAATTTACAAAGATTTTAGAAGTTTTATAAAGCCCAACAGGATGAATCTGAGAAAACCACACTTAACATCATAATGAAGCTGTTTAGGAAGAAAATCGCAACAAAAGGCTTAAAAACTACAATTCACATTTAAAGGAACAACAAAGTAACTGAGCACTGTATTCACAAGAGAAATAATGGATTTCCATCTTCCAAGTGCTAAAATAACGGAGAACGTGCTATTTTATTTTCAGTGGGAAATAGCTTTCAGAGATACAGACAAGTAGAAGACAATTTCAGACAAACAGAAACTGGGGAACCCCTCTACCTAGAATCAAGACCAGGAGACAGTGGCTGGGCATTTCTGACTTGAGTCTTTCATGAGGTGATAGCCAGGTATCAGCCAGGGCTGCAGTTATCTGAAGACTGAAATAGGGCTGGGATGATTTGATTCTCAGGTGACTCACTCCCATGGGTTTGGAAGATAGAATTCGTTTTTTGGGGGAGACCTTGACTCTCCAAAAGATAGCTTGAATGTTCTCACAGCATGCTAGCTAGTTGCATTCTCACATAGTGAAAAAGTGGGAGTCCAAGAAAGCAGCTGGTATGCCTTTTATGGCTGATCTTCAGAACTACTGCACCGCTACCTATCCAGTATGCTACTGGTTACAAAGGTAAGTCCTGTTTCCTGTGGAAGCCGACTGTATAAGGATACAAATAATAACAGAAGGCACAATCATTGTATGTTGTCTTTCAGGCCGACTTCCAAAAGTATTTGAAAAACAAACATAAAATGAATAACAGAAAACTAACTCATAATTAGAGAAATGTAAATTAAACCACACTGTGATTCAATTTTTTACCTTCTATTTGTCAGGTCGCTAAAAAGAATTTTAAATATCTATTAGGAATTAAAAATATTTGTAACAACATAGTCTTATACTTCATAGTTTGCTAAAAGAGTGTTGAAAGAAGATAATCCTAGAAGAACGTAACTCTTTATGTATTTTTTATTTTTAGGCCATTCATATTTTTAAACGTTTTTAAATTTTTTTATTTATTCTTATACTGTGTACTGGATGTAAAAAAACTGACAATTTTTATAGTGATTTTTCACCATGTGCACACATTGAGAAGTTCATTAATTACAGTAAGTTTCTGTGTAGACATTGGTTTTATTGAAACAATTCTATCTTTTGCTAATGATTATGTTTTCACTTTCTACCCTTTATAACATTGTTTTCTTGTTGTATTATGTTGGCTAGAATTACCAACATAATATTGAATAGAAGCTCTAGTAATAAGCATTCTTGTCTCAATCCCAGTTTTTTAATCAGCATGAAAATGGTTCTAATGTTTCAACATTAAATAACAATTACTAGAGGTTTTAGGTAGACATTTCAGTTAGTTGGAATAAAAATGTCATTTGCATGTAACTGTTTTTAACATGAACAGAAAGTAACATTCCCTTAATATTCATATATGTATGAATAGTTGTCTTAGTATTTTATCACCCATGCTCTTTTGATTTAAAACTTACTTGGTCACAATGTATTCTATAATTTATACATAGACGAATTAAGTATACTTCCATATAAATGATGTGGGAGGTTTTCCCCTTCTGTTATGTCAGAAAAGAAATGGTATAAGAAAGGGAATCCCATTTTCTTGAAATTTGGTTAAATTCAATGTAAAAGTGTCCATGACTGGTGCTTTCTTGATGCACAGATATTAAGTGCTGACTAGCTTTCTTGGTAAGATGGTTAAAATTATATGTATATAAGTTTATAATTTTATATTAATTTTATAATTTTAACTTTTTTGTAAAATGTCTAATCTTGTTTAAATTTTCAAATACAATGACACCTACTTTTTTTTTTACAGTATAGTTTCTTTTCCTTTAGGTTTTTATTGAAATTCCAGTTACCATACAATATGGTATTAGTTTCAGATGTACAATTTAGTAATTCAGCACTTCCATACAACACCTGGTACTCATCACAAATGCTCTCCTTAATTCCCAGCTCTTGTTTTACCCATCCCTCCAATCACATCTCCCCTGGGAACCATCAGTTTATCCTCTGTAGTCACCACTACACCTAACTCTTACTTGAATGTTACACGAATGATGGGTGAGCAAGTACCCATCACCTTCTTTCCTATCTGTATAGAAATGTCAGTATGCCCTTGACTGAGTCATCACCTATCTGGAAAATAGGCTTTACAAATAACAACAACAACAACAGAAATCAAAGAAACTCCTGGACAAGCTATTTTAGCCAATTTCTAGCTAGGATATTGTGGCAATACAATGTAGAAAATGCTATAACTATAATGTAGACAAAATAAGTAAGAAGACATTTCTCCTCATAGCTCTTAGTCATTACATTTAGAGACTGCATGTTCAAAATTTGAAACCTTAAGACTTTTCTTTATAAACCTAATACATAATAAAAACATTTATTTGTTCCTTATCTGGGTTTTCAGGTTTAAAGATGCTACATTTTAGGGCCACCTGGGTGGTTCAGTCAGTTAAGTGTCAGACTCTGGCTCAGGTCATGATCTCATGGTCTGTGAGCTTGAGCCCCACACTGGGCTCTGTGCTGACAGCTCAGCATGAAGCCTGCTTTGGATGTGTGTCTCCTTCTCTCTCTCTCCCCTGCCCTGCTTGTTCTCCCCGCCCCCATCGCTCTCTCTTTCTCTCTGTCAAAACCAAAGAATAAAAAACATTCGACTAGAGTTATTTTGCTCAAAATATCTTGAATTTCTGCTAATAGTAAAAATATCTGGCTATTTCCAATAATGTATGTTTTATAACACTATTGATAGAAAATAAGTAAGCCTCTTATTTTTATAATTTGTAAACAATTTTCAGGGAGGTACATAGCTTGTTATTTAGTTAACATTTAGTCTACCCAAAGTTAGTAATTCTATAAACAAATTAAATAATTCAATTTCCCTTATCTGCAAACATTTATTTATCCTACAATAATTTTTCAGTCTTTATATTTTTTGTTAAAGAACATGGGAAAGGTAAGGAAAGTATAAAAATACTATAACATGTAAAAAATATATTCTGACCATATTATAAAAGGGACTTTAAAAGAAAGTCAATAATTTATATCAAAAAAATTTTCGGAGCATTTGGAATGTACTAGATTTTAAATTAGATGCTGTGGGGATTGAGGCGTTATATTTCTAACCTGAAGATACTTATAAGATATGACTCATACTCCCATCAAAATCGTTTTAAAGAAAATTACAATATATTTTTAAATGTTTACATTTTTTAATAATAGTGCTATTTCACTTTTGATTGCAGCAATAATTCATAAAATTGCTAAGTAAAACACTTTTGAAAGCAAACTATAATCCTTATATATTAAACATGTTAATTTGCTAGGAAAGCAACTTGAAAACATTCAAAGAAGCTTTATTTTCCTTATCCCATCCATCCACCTAGTAAGTGGTAATTTGCCATCCATCGCATTTTAATGTTTTGTCACTACTTAACTGGTACAAAGATTTGGGGTATTTATTCTTAAAATAGAGAAATAGGGTTTTTATTTCTCAATTCATAAAATTAAGTATATACAAAAACTGATACAAAACTGCCTCAATCTTTACAAAGTGTTTATTTGAAATTTAGACAACATGCTTTATTTTAAACTGAAAACTTTAAACATTTCATTAATCGTAGACATTTTTGACTGCAAATATTTCTCACCATAATCACAGGTATATAATAAAGACTGGAAATAACTTTAGTAACATTAATCCTGTGTTATAAAATTTGCATTCTACAGATATAAAACCAAAATGAAATGGCATAGGCTTCTATACAATGCTGAACTTAATGGAAACACAGAAAAGTAATTATTCTAGAAAAATATTTAAATATGCAATCCAGTGACCTATTCTCTTAAGTTTAAAATTACCTTGTTTATCTAAAACGATAACCAGTCTACTGCTGATCCTCTCAATCAAATGTCCCTTATGTACCAAGACAAGCTTAACATACCTCCTTCTCTTAAGGGACTGAGGTGTCCAGCTTCATATCCTAAAGTATGATGACCTTTCTGAGGTTTCATGGCATGTCCTAGAGAATAGTATGTAGTATAGTTCTATTATGTCCCATACGCACTCAGGGATTATGTACATTATGTCCTGTAATTTTTCAACAACCCCTTAAGATACATAATAATTGAAATAATATCTATGTATAACAGCTATATTACAGATACTTTTAAGTGTTCTCAATTTCCATAACACCTTCAAAAAAATAAAAGCATAAAGTTTCCACCCTTGTGAATCTTATGTGTTAGTGGTGGTAGGAAGAAGGACAAATGAGAAGACAAACATAACAGATTATTAAAATACCAAATGTTATTTATAGGTGTTATTTTTAGAAAGATACACTGGATACTCAGAGCAGAACTCCTTTAGTTAGAAGATGATATTTTAATAAAAATCTAAAGGAGATGAGAGGCTGAATAATGCAAATATCTAGAGAAGAGCATCCCAACAAAAGGAAAAGCTCTTAGGGGAAGGATGCTAGGATTGTTTGAGACTATCCTGAAAGACAGTGTAACCTAAGATGAGGAAGCACAGGAAAGTGCCTCAGATGATAAAGAAAGAATGGGAAAGAGCTATCAGATCCCAAAATATTTGGGGTAATTTTAACAACTTTGGTTTACATTGTGAGTGAGATAAAAAGGCTTTGAGGTGATTTCAGCAGATGAGGGACATATACCCACTGAGAACCACTTTGGCTCCATGATGAGAATGACTGAAGGGAGAAGGGAAGCGGGGCTATCAGACAGGAAGCTATTGTGATAACTCATTTCAAGGCTGAAGGTGGCTTAGGCCAGTGGCCTTATGACTGTGGGGATGAAGAGGGTGTTGAGAAGTGATCTCCTACTGGAGAAAAGGCAGAGTCAATGATGTTTTGCTGAATGAATATCAGATGTAAGGTAAGGAGAGGAGTTGAAAAGTTTATCCTGAGCACCTGGAAGGAAGAAGTTTCAATTTATTGAGATGGGAAATACTACACTGAGACCCTCAGAAGTTTATGTTTTGATGTCTTCCATATGAGATGCCAGTTAAGCAGCCAATGTAATATCAAGTAAGCAGCTGCAGACAGAAGCCTGGATTTCAGGGGGAGATCAAAGCTTACAATGTAAATTTGGGAGTTGTTAGTAAATAGTTGATACTCAATGAACCACGAGACTGGATAAGAGCAAGAGGAGAAAGTACAAGGGTTGGCCAACTAGTGTTTGAAACATAGGAAGATAAAAAAGAATGAGCAAAATACATACTGAAGGTAGCTAGAGGAGGAGGGAAAAGATATTAAGAATGCTAGTGAATGGAATATTTTAGGATGAAATTGACCAATGGATTTAGCAAAGCAAACGTGACTGTTGACTTTGAGAAAACAATTTTGATAGAGTGGTTCAGTAAATAGAAGGTGATTTATGAAGAGAGCAAACGCAGAAAACTCTTGGGAAGGGAAGGGAAGGGAAGGAAAGAGGGTAGTAGCTAGAGGAAGACAATGGGTTAGAAGATTTTATTAGAGTGGAAAACATACATCCTGTATATTTCTGGATTGGGAGGAAATAAATACATAATTATGTAAAAAAGAAGGGAGAAGTCTAGAGTGACAGTAGAGGAGTAGGGTTGGGTCTGGTATACAGATGAAGCAGTTAGCCTCTATGAAGAGCAGAGAACTCAAATATTTAGAGAGAAGGCAGATTACAAGAGCAAAAATACAAGTGAGGCTATGTGATGATGGGAGCTTCTTGAAATTTTCTTCTCATTTTCTTTACTTAGCAAAGTAGGAAGAAGGTCAACAATTGAGAACGTGGATGAGGGAAAAGGGTTTGGATGTTTGACAAAAGAAACAAAGAATGAAATCGTCATCTAGAAGAATGGAAAACTGAATGAGTCACAGAGATGTAGCACAGCTGGTAGAAGGTAGAACAGAACTGATAGAGTTTGAGGATTTCCTTCGTGAGATCAATCACAGTTATGGTCATTTGGGAGATGAGGAAATTGAGATAAAGAAAAAAGGCAGATGCCACAGAGCTAGTAAGTGCCAGAATTAAACATGCAACAAGTCCATACCTCAAGATAGTTAATCACTTTATCCTACCTAATTAATCTTTATGTCTTTACCAAAATGCCCCCGGATACCAGAAGGTAGAGTTGTCAAAATTCAAAGCAAATCACTCTCCATTCCCTCATGAAAAGACACCACAGTCGCAGATGAGGTTGAGCAGGCAGCAGCCCCAGAAGCTAAAACAGAACCCAAGGAAGTCTATATTCCCAGCTTTAAAGAACTTCACAACCACAGGCTCATATGGAAAGGAAGGAGTACATGGAGACTGTGGAATAGTCATACCTATGATACAGACCATAAGATTTTAATAATGATAAGAAAAAAAGTGTACAAAGTGAAAAAAAAAACCTACCAAAAAACTGAACCACTTGCTGAAGATTCTTCATTTGATAGTTGTGGACTTTGTGATGTAGGAAATTATAAGATAATTCACCCTACCCTAAAAGCATGCTTCTGGAACAAATCATGCTCACAAACCAAGATTCTACTATGCAACAGACACACGGACAGAGGGTTATGAAGGGGGGGTGAAACCATTCAGAACTCATGAAAGACAAGATGTTGGTGATGTTTAGTCAAAATGTTAATGTCATTTTTCTCAATTAATTATGATTTTTATGTGTAATGTTAAGCAAGAACAATCTAGATAGTTTTTATGCTCAAGTTTTAAAAAGTCTTGTCCTGGGGCACCTGGGTGGCTCAGTTGGTTGAGCGTCGACTTCAGCTCAGGCCATGATCTCAGTCTATGAGTTCAAGCCCAGCATTGGGCTCTGGGCTGACAGCTCAGAGCGTGGAGGCTGCTTTGGATTCTGTGTCTCCCTCTTTCTCTGCCCCTCCACTCCTCATGCTCTGTCTCTGTCTCTCAAAAATAAATAAACGTTAAAAATTTATTAAAAATTAAAAAAAAATACTCTTGTTCCTTGTAACACCCTTCAGACCAGATGTGGTAATCTTCCTTAGTACATCTTTCCTTTTGGATATCCATAACTAGCTAAAAAAACAAATCTCATTCAGAGGTTTATAATTTTTACCTTTACTTTGAAATATAAAATTGTAAAAATGCAATGTTTGCTTTCATTCTCTTTGCAGTAACATTCTGTCATGAAATGAGAAATACAAACTGTAAGTTGAATACAAGCTGCCCATTAGCTCTTTCTGCTAAATCTCTATTTTCAAAACAACCATTATTTATAATTCTATTCTGCTTCCATAATGATGGTTATTAAAGTGACTCACCCAGAATGAGAACCTAACCAATTAATTCTAAACAACTTTACCTTGACTACAGTATCTCCAAAAATAATTATTTCATGGCAATAGAAAGTATTTTCCACTCTTGGTCATTTTAGGGATAAGACAGTGCACAGAGTTTGGTCATCAAGGATTTGAAACTTTATATTTTTGCTAGTAATACTATGAAATAGTACAGAATTTTAAAAATTGTTTAATCTTTTTTTTTTTTGAGAGAGAGTGGAGGTGGGAGGGACCGAGAGGGAGGGAGACACAGAATCGGAAGCAGGCTCTAAGCTCTAAGCTGTCAGCACAGAACCCGATGCGGGCCTCATGAATCCATGAGCTGTGAGATCATGACCTGACCTTAAGTCAGACGCTTAACCAACTGAACCACCCAGGTTGCTCACAGGACAGAATTTTTAAAGCAGTATTAATCAAAGTTCTAAAATTACACTACAGAAAATATAATTTGTTAGTCTTACTTGAAATCTAAAGTAGAAAATGCTTCCAAAAGTTTTGTTTTGATATAGATTTAATCAGTAAAGTATGTGTTCCTTCAAACATGTAAGCTATCTTACCTGTAGCACTGTTTTCTGTTCACTGACTTTATCACCCCCCAAGCTAAATGTTGGACAGGTAGGGACATACATTATGTAAATCTCCTCAAACACAAACATATTTTGTAAAGCTCAGGTCACTTCAGTAGTTCACAAACCATCACAAGTCTTTATTAGGGCATCAGATTTCGATATTCTGTCTCTCGTCAGGTGTATTATCACCATACCCCAGAAAAATCAAAATTCCTGTCAAAGAAGTTTCTAGCTTCTATGTTTTAGTCACATGGTTTCCTTCTATAAGATCCTTCCTCAGCCCCTCTCATATTTTCCCAAATGTAAATTTATTCTCTCCTTAATTTCTAGTTGAATCTTAGTCTCCCCATAAAGCTCTATCTTTGATCCATGAATTATTTGACTTCCAGTGAAAATATATGCTGTCTGCTGTGAAAACATATAACTTAATGGTTCCTCTAGACATTACACTTTTAATCTTTTATGAGAGTTATGTGTGTACATGACTAGTTTTCTATAACATCCACATACTAGAGTAAAGGGATCATGTCTTATGTATAATAGATAGCTAGACTTCCATTTAGAAGTACTTAATTCTTATAGAATATTCAATGCTAAATTATCATAGGAGTACTTAATACTATATAGCTTTAACAAACACTTGACAGTAAATATTGACTATGTTCTATTATCATGGCCTGTCTGTACTGAAAGCTGGGTAATGGTAAGGATAGAGGGTCATCCAAGTAATTGGCTAATTAAATTTTCCAGGCCCCTGAGCAACTTACATAGTAAAGAAGGAGAATGAGCCTCTTCAATTTCTCAGTTAAAGACTTTTTTAGGCACTGCTGCCAATAAGTAAAACAAGAAAGACATTTCATATATGCAATCATATCAACATTAAAATAATCAGAATATGAGAAAGTAAATTCTGAAAATTCAGAAATGGTCATGAATGTAAAAACATAAAGTAATTCCTACATTCTTAATTCAAATGAATTTCCTTATGACCTTACCAATTTATCTTTATCCTTAGTTTCCCAAAATCTCCTCTAGAACTTTCAGAGTTACAGAAATGAAAAGTGGTTCCACCTATATAATCGGGATACTATATTTACTTTTCATTACCACAAGGTGAGGAGGGCAGTGATCAGGGTACACAGCATGTCCTACATGGACCTTAGCCCTATTAAACTGTAGTAGCAAGTTTCTATTCTCTCATTGACTCTTCTCAATTCTTCAATAAAAAGAATGCAAACCATTTCACGATTCTGTCAATTTGCTCTATGTGTTTTGTGACTTTTCCCTCCCCATAAAGCAGATGTCTGTCTTTGAAAATAAAACCATTTAAACAACAAATAACTAATCCATAATGTTAAAGTTAGTTATTTTGGACATTTACTATTACTACCATTTTTTCAAATATACTGCAGGGCTTGATAAAATAGGGTTAATGTGAGATGACACAGTATATGAGGATGATGATATAAAAGAAACTATAAGTCTTCCTTAGAACATTTATAATGACAGGATGTCATTGCCATAGTAATAAGAGACTTAATGTACAAACAGACAATGTCAGACCATATATAAAAATAGAACCAATCCAAGAAGCCAAACCACACATTGTATGGCCATTGATGCCAGTCAATCCTAAATCAATAACTGATACCTTATCTCATACTTGTACCCACTTCCAAGTTATGACCAGCTGGGGAAAGCCAAATATGGTCTCTTAACCAATCATAATTCTTTCTACCTATCTACCTATCCAGGACTTCTTCTCAATTAACACATCAACCTGTACCTTAGACCAGAACTTTTGATTAAGTACATTAGCACTTATTGCTAGTCTTTTTAATCTTGTGTACTGTATTCATTTACTATTTTAATATGCTATAGTGACTCATACGTGTTGTATGCTTTTTATATGTTTGATGGCTTTCTAGGATTTATGTCTTGATTTTTAAGTATTAGGTATTGAGTAAATATTGGTTGAATATTAAGGTAATGTGTTAACTTATTAAACTTTTATTTTGTGATATAATATTAGTTATAATAATATCCTAATAAAACTAGACTGCAAGATACTATTAGTTTATAAAACAGATTTTTTAAATAATTTGGTATTTTTTAAACTGGAAGTTATCTGTTTCAGGACTTCAGCAAGCAGGTATTCTGTAAGCTGTTATCTTACCAAATATCTAAATTAAACCATTTCTTAATATCAATTAACCAATATTCTATTTATTTTATAGGATGAGCAATACAATCGGAATCACCTTCAATTTTAACCTAATTCTAATGCTTTTACTTTCCAAATATTTACAAGTATATATTCTTATCTGTTTGGGACTTTTTTTGCTTTGTTTTTTTATTTTTTATTTTCATTGCCTTGACTATCTCAGGGTGCTTAGAAATTAAAACTAACTGAATAAGTGTGTCTCACAATATCCATGTGTGTGATACTTTGCACAAATAGAAATTGTCATGCTTATTGATAAGATCCTCTGGGTCTTTCCTTAAGCTAGCTTTTATTTTTATGTCTCTTTTTTGTTTAATCTCCTCTTTACAACCAAAGTCCTTTTGTGCAGTATTTTTGTATTAGTTCACCACTAATATTCTCTCCAGTTTTTGTTCATCTCCTACAAGTGCATATAAAAGGTAGGGGAAGATAAGAAAGAATGAAATTTGAATTAAAACATAGTTTCTATTTGGTGTGTAGTATGAATATCATAACCTTCAAATTTCTACCTTACACTTAAATCTTTTATTTTATTTTACATGTTTTCTGTTTTAATGATAGTGTATTCTTATTATAAGTTTAAAATAAGTCTCTTTTTAAAGTCTTTATTTTTGAGGTAATCTCAAGTATGTAGCATATATTTACTTTATAAGTATTGTTTTTTATTTAAATCACAAATATTGCTGCTGCTGCCACTGATGGCATTGCTATTAATAATGAAACAGAAACAATGGAAAATAACCAAATATTCTTTTAGTTTTGAAACGAAAAAAATACGTACATTACAACATTTATAATGGTTATATACTTTCCCCCCAACCCCAAAATTCTCTAATACAGTATCTTCACCTATTTTGTAGAAAGAGGACTGCCCTTGGAGGCAAACTAAACTATCATTTGCTATGTATCAGCATTTTCTTTAATTCTCCTTCAGGAGACCTTTCTTTCTTATTTCATGATAAGGCAGGAAAACAGAATGAGCCCAAGGGTATTATTTAATTACATGCTTTCTCAGCTAGAAATCAAATAGGTCACTTCTCTCTGACTGAAGCCTTAATGATAAAGGAAGAAGGCATCAGAAATAATATTAGAGTAATGATAATCTAAAAGAGATCCTGATACAGGACAACTCAACATAATTTTCTAGGTCTCCATTAATAGTGATCTGATGAGACTTTTAGGTTGACTTTCCAGTCCAAACCATTATCTCAGTTTTTCCTATCAAATCTATGCCTCTACCCTCCAATTCACAGGGTTAAATCTTCCCTGGTAGTGTCAGTACAATAGGACCTATCCCCAAGCCACAAACCTACACAAGAAATGGTGACCCAACACAAGACAATCAGAATCCACTTGTCAGAATTTGAAATTGCTATTAGGTGATAGGTTTAAGGAGTTATATTTTAATATATGCTAGTCTTTTAAATAACAAAGAAAAATAAGCTTTAAAAACTTGAGAACTATAGTTTTCCTATAGGACTTTGATAAAGTTGTCAGCAAACAATAACAACAAAAAAAACCCAAAACATATTACAAAAACACACAATAATAAACACTGTGAAACACAAGTAGGAATATCTTGTGTCTTAATGCATTTCCATTTCCTATTCTAGGTGCTTTCTGAGTCCTAAGTATGTTTTGGCCTTTTGCATTTTGAATCCTAAAAATAAAGTGTCCTTTTATTAAATTCATGTTGGTTTCTGGTATTTACAAATAATGTAAATACAAAATCAATGCCACACATGCCAGCATAGTCTTGACCAAGATAAACTGCTTTTGCAAATGTAGCTGTGCAAATTTCTATCATTCTAGATTACATTTTATCATAAAATCCATCAAATCCATGGATTCTCAAGGTCATAAACTGATGAAAGAAAATAACTCCAGTGTATACTGAAAATAAAAAATGTAAATTTTAAGCCAGAAACTTCTATGGTCTTATCCAATAAGCAAATATCCTCCAGTGCCTATTTTCCTCTTAAAGTTCAATTCTTCATCTTCATAATTTTTAAATTCAGGTGATATCATTTCTCTCTGGTTGTATAAATTGTTCAGATAATCAGCAAAAAGAATAAGACAATCAATGGTGATCCCAATGCAGGGAACATCATTTCAAGCTGTCTTGATGGTCTATCTATTAGCAAGTGATCTATGCTGAAAATGTTACTGCCACACCATAGAGAATCCGATTTGGCCCTACCTGTTCATAAGTAGTGTTTCTTATTTTGTAATTATAAATCTTTGGTAATGATAGTCTCCATTATATAAATGAGTAAACAGAGCCAGGAACGCCACCCAATTGGAAAGCAGATGAATGAGGACTGAAGCCCAGGGTTCCTGTATACTTACAGGCTAGTTTCCCATGACCACCCACTCCTCCACTTAGAAGGCAGAAGAGGACACACAGGCACTAATGTGCTGAGTCAGGACTCTGCTCTGTTCAAAAACAACATTTTAACCTCTGCTTCTGAGATGCTGAAGATCCCTGCATGGATTTCCAGATGTAAAAAGCTGTTATTAGGACATAGCACTGAGGTACTGAACTCTATGTGGTGGCTAATCATTTTTATTTGTGCTTTAATTATAATAATTGTTTTCAATTAAAAATATATAAGCATTACTCTTAAAGCTGGTAATTTAAAAAACAGATCTATGTCCAGACTAATGAGATTTTCAAGAAAGAATAACATCTATGTGTATAAAACTGAAGTGACAGGTACGCTGGTAAAATGGCCTACAATAAAGTTGTGCTGACTCAGGTATTAGAAATATGGAGGGAAGCAAAAAGTAAATGCAAGAAAGAGGTAAAGTTTCAAGGGGGAATCATATAAAATTTAATAAAGATCTTTGCTGTAAGTGATTTGTAGAGAGTTTTATATAATATTTGAGGTATAAACACACACACGTACAAACATGCAACATGTCAAAAAGTATATAGTGATACACTTAATTTTTAAGTTTTTAACTCAGTTTCTCATTATTACTCCTTAACTTAGTTTCCATATCCAATATGAAAATGATTGGTGAAAATAAATGGAATGTTTTTTTGTTTAACTACTAAAAAAAACATGCTGTATTCAGGTTAAGTTTTATCTTTAAAAACATACTCAGAAAAATACAGAAATATACACAAAATAAATATATACTAACATAAACATTCTCAATTTGACCACTTTTTTAATCTTCAGAATATCAAGAAAGTAGAGAAGATATTATTCTCCTCATTTTTAAATTTGCATGCTAAGTGACTTGGGTAGGGGCACATAAATGGCCTCTCCACAGCATGGTGGTGTCAACATAGACACCTGACATGTGGCTGGCTTCTAAGAGGTAACATGTAAAGTAGTCCAGGTGGACACTGCAGGCTAAGATACAGCCTCAACAGTTATACAAGGTCACCTCACGTTCTATGGGTCTAGTCAGATCACAAGGCCATCTCAGTTTCAGAGAGAGTGAGAAAAATAGCTCCCTTTTTCTCTGTTAGTAATGGAACAGAATTTGCATCCATATTTAAACCATCACTGTAGGGGGTCTAGCATGGATTCCATCACCCCAGGATCCTCGAGACCAGAAACAAGGCTATCAACTTTAAAGATGATGACAGTCAGGTAAGGGCCTCCCTAGTCTTCCATAGGTTATAAAATAGTTTTAGTCTAATTTAGGCTTCTTGAGCAAGATAAAGCTTTTGCACAACTCTGGAATATATCTCGTATCATTGATATTTAATTTTAATAATATTAATAGAGGTTTTAGCTTTCAAGACATGTGAATGTCAAATAACCAGAGTCTCCGTCAGCATTTTAGATTTCACAAGTACTAAATCTCATTGAGATTTATCCCATTAGTTACTTACTTTTTACTGTTTCAAAAGAGCTTTCACTGTAAGTAAAAAGAGCACCGATTCTTACTCTAAGGTGAGTAAATATGTAATAATAGGGTATTTATCAAGAAATAAAATGAGAACTTGAAATACTTGTCCTGATACATATATCATGAGTAAACAGTGAGGTACCTGTGGAAATTAATTCTTAATAATCAGCGAAAGAAGACATAAAGTACATAAATGGTGTGTGACACCGAGACAGTGCTTTAAAAAAATATGTCCCCGTCATATGGGAAGGTGTTTATTTCACACAGAAATGCACAAAAAGTGCTGCTATTCTAATGGCAGTAGCAAGAGTTCTTGGAGCTCATTTTTTCAGTAGGGTTTTGAATTTGTGAACTATGGCATTGGTCTCCCAGGCAGCTAGAACAGGGGTAGACGTTTTGGAATTGAGCCAATGGTAAAGGAAAACACATTTTCCTCAGTACAAACATTTGTGAAAGGATTTAGCATTACAGGAAACTTCACTGGTAATTATTAACTGAGCTTTGCTCTCAAAATTTCATAGAAACCTCAAAGCTCAACTCCAAAATCTATGTTTCTTGTTTGTAATCTCCTTGGATTCTGATCCTGTATCTAAAATACTGAGATAGTCCATTTTCGTCTCAAATTTGTCACTTCGAAAACTGAATTCATAATTTTCTTGACAAAACCAACTTCAGGCTTACCTTAATTTTTCATGTTTTGGTTTCTAGGTAACTTCTCTCTCCGCCATTCCTTTCTACTCTTTCAGCTAACATTCTGTTGCAGGCCTCTGTGTATCACCTGAAATACTAAAAGGAGTTTTCTTTTTTCTTCCTGCTTCTAACCTGGTTATTTGGATTCACTTACATGCCACCTACTGTTTTTTTTTTTTGTTTTTGTTTTTGTTTTCTGAAATACCTGGATATACAACCTACCTAGTAAACCCAGGCTACCTAGCCTGATATGTAATACTCAGAGTTTTGGCACCCAAACTCTTCATCTGGATTTATCTCCTATCACATACATAATCATGGTTAAGAAAAATGATCTAATCATATTTTTTCACAATTCCAATTGTTCTCATGTGTCTATGCCTTTTTGCACATCCTTCCAGTCCTCCACCACTAAGAATCAACCTCCTTATGTTCCATCTCTTCAAATTTCCAAAATGCACCTCCCTGTCCCTTAAGGTTTAGTTGTATCTATGGTCAGTCTTGGCATTCTGCTTTCAGACTCACTCTCAACTTCTAAACTTTGTTTCCAAATCTCTTTGTTCAGTCTATCATGTTTAGTCCTCTGTCAATTCATTCTCTGTCAATTGATTCCTTTTATTCATGGCTTGTCACCTTCAGTAGATGGTAAGAAGGCATGGAAACCTATCTTTACTTATCTGTGGACCACATGCTCCTTAGAGTTGTTGGCCACTTAAGATGACTCACATAGTTCAATAACGTAGTAATACTACTAGGGTTTATAAAAGTAGCAGGGCATTTAAGGACTATGAAATACATTTTTTGGGGGGATATGGACCTAACTCCAAGCATCACAATAAAGTGCAATTAGGTGGCTTATAAAAGGATCAAATGCCAGAGAATTAAGATGCTGCATATTAATGTATAGTAACCAATGCTAATGGTTGGTTAACTGAAGGACTTCAACAAAATGATGAGAAAATAATGACTATCTGTAAATCATACACTAAGAAAATGATCATAAATCCCTTCTAAAGTATGGCAATCTATACACAACAGCAAACAAACAAGAAAGCTTAGAACATGTCATAATATCCAAAAAACAACCTTTAAAAATTAAAAAAAATCTACTAAGAGAACTTAAATCTCTGTTTTGTGTTATTTTATAGACAGTACTATACAATCCATTGTGATACACAGTATTGGGAAAAGAAGAGTCAAAATGATTTTCCTAGGATATCCATGGTTCAAGGTGCCTGGATGGCTCAGCTGGTTGAATATCTGACTTTTGATTTTGGTTCAGTCATGATCCCAGGTTCATGGGATCAAGGCTTGCATTGGGCTCCTCACTGAGTGTGGAACCTACATAAGAGTCTCTGTCTCTGTCTCTGTCTCTCTCTGTCTCTCTCCCTCTCCCTCCCCCTCTCCCCCTCTCCCCCTCTCCCCCTCTTGCCCACTTGTGCTCTTTTTCTAAAAGGGAATAAAAAAGATTTCCATGGTTCTACCCATCCTGGTGTTTTAATGAAAACTTTTCAGTTATATTCAGACCTATTACAATATAAAACAAGATGATGGGGCGCCTGGGTGGCTTAGTCGGTTAAGCGTCCGACTTTCGCTTGGGTCATGATCTCGCGGTTCGTGGGTTCAAGCCCCGCGTCGGGCTCTGTGCTGACTGCCAGCTCAGAGCCTGGAGCCTGTTTCAGTCTGTGACTCCCTCTCTCTCTGACCCGCCACTGCTCACGCTGTCTCTCTCTCTCTCTCTCTCTCTCCTAGAAATAAATAAAACATTAAAAAAAAAAAAAAAAAAAAAACAAGATGCAAAGGAACTTCCCTGAGCCAATAGTATAGATGAAATTAAAATAAGACATAAACAAAATCAGGTAAAAATCAATAATGGAACTTTAAGTCTAAGCAGTTATGGGTCATTACCTGTCATACAGTGATAAGATAAATACTCTATGGCTACAAGAGGTACTCCTTAGATAGGTTTCCCATAAAGTTGGGGGGGGCATGATTACTAAAGCAGACTGGTAAAGCAAAGCAACTAAATTTGAGGAACAGTGAATGAGATATCACTTACCCATACTGTTTATCAAGCACTGAATGGTAACCCCATTTGAATATCAACCAGCACATCTGGGATTTAGTAAACAGGCATTCAAACAGAAATGACAGACTTTTGAAAAGAACATGAGAGTGATTTGAAGGTTCAGCTATAAAAATTTATTTTTATTTTCCCAATCTGTTGTGGTTCCTTTCAGATGCCATGGTTGGTGTGGTGTTAGAGTCCCAGACATAAAGCAAAATGAACCCAAGTCAGAGATGAGAAAGGATGGCTGACAGATGATGGACATTTGGGCCCTTGGAAACCCAGTAAATTCTCCCTTTGGGATGCCTTTTCAATGCCAGTTGGAGCAAGTCCCACTGTCCAAAATGTCAACAGTATTCTGTGATATGTGCTTCCTCAGAGGCTCTACAACTATGAATGGAGATAGATCCCCTGTGTTCTGAGAATCCACATCTTTCTATTGTTTCAGCTCGGCTTCTACACATTTCTATATGTATTATTTCTACATGCAAAATAAAAGGAGCACAATTTCTCTAATTAAATGCCCACGATGCTGACATGCTTTATAAATTTTTAACCTTTCATATGATTACTGATTTTCACACTCCATCTTCAGTAACCCAAACATCTCTTTGGTGTTCGATTTGTGAGATTTACAAGCAGACATTATTCAGCATTTGGTGAGATATATGTGATATTTTCAACATGTGATAAATGGGATAGAATTAGGAATGAAAAATGGATGAAGGCTATAAATGGCACTAAATTGAGAAACACAGAAACATTAGTGACTTTCAAAAGTTAATCCAAATAAACCATACAAAATAAAAGGAATAAATGTACCTTTAAAAGAAGCTCTGAAACTGAAAAAAATATTCATGGCTTATTCTGAAGAATAATGAAAAAGAATGCCACTGAAAAGGATGCCAAATATTACAAATTATCAGCTGTATAGTTGCCTAAGTTGGAAATTAAATACGCAAAAACAAAACCTGCCCAACCCGTCCAAATATAACATAAGAAAAATTATTCTTTAATGCATTTTCAAAGATTAAAAGTCATCAAAAGCCTATTTATTTGGCTTTCTATACAAGAAATACTTTGAAAGCCAGATGAGACAAATTACTGAAAGGTAATGGAGTAAGGGAAGCAGTGGAGCCAATTCTGTGATCTTGGTTTTTAGTTTTGGCTGTTGTTATTATTCCTTTATGTTTGGGAAACCTCCTAAGAGACGAATATACATGTATTAAGAGTTTTCCATTTTTTATCAAAACTACAGGGGTTAATGAGACCTATGAAAGTAAATGAATGATAAGAAAATATCACATCGGGAGCAACTGGGTGGCTCAGTCGGTTAAGTGTCCGACTTCGGCTCAGGTCATGGTATTGTTTGTGGGTTTGAGCCCCGCATCAGGCTCTGTGCCTGAAGCCTGCTCAGAGCCTGAAGCCTGTTTCAGATTCTGTGTCTCCCTCTCTCTCTGACCCTCCCCTGCTCACACTGTCTCTCTCTCTCAGAAACAAATAAAACATTTAAAAATTTTTTAAAAAAGAAATATTTCTGCTTTTGACAAAGTGGGGCTAAATGGATTTGACTGATATTCAGGGAAAATTCCAAGTCAGTACACTGTGGTAAAATTTGGGGAATAGAAACATTAAAATGTATCATCTCAATTAGACAATAACTCAATCTCATTGGGAAACTAATTTCTTCTTTAGAAATTAATTTCTTCTTTACTTATGGTTTCATCTATTGAGTTTACCTGTCTTTCAATTTATCACAACTCTAATTGGAGAAAGTTAAGTTTAATTTTTTTGACATTTAAAATCACTTATACTTCAAAAATATATTTCTGAAGAAACAGTTTTAAAGTCATTTAAGAAAATGTGGTTATTTTAGGAGATAAAAGAATTTTTGAATCAATATACACAATTTAAAATCTCTCAAAAATCTATTATTCTAGGATGGCAGATTGGACATGATGACACATGTCTAGCTGCTTATAACTTGCCCATTAAGTCTATTCAAGCTCCTATACTGATTCATGCTGTCATCAGGGGAATTTGGAATTGCTTATACTGGAAAAGTATGCTCTGATAGAGGAGTGAAATTAGTTAGAAATAGGAACACTCAACTTCAGAGAAAAATATTTTTTCATTTTTTTATAGTTATGGACTTTAGAAAGCAAAATATATTTATACTTTTCATAATCTATTAAATTAAAAATTTTGGCATAGTCCAGCACTATACAAAATTAAACAATAGTAACTAACTATAATGTTGATGTTTTGTTTTAGTGTCTAAATATTATGGTTTTAATATTTATGTATAGAATCATGTAATTATAAGATTTCTATGTAGTAACTTATAGTATGACATTTAAACTTAATGATTATTACATAATTTATAAGTGGCATATTTCATTCTAAATATACAAGTTTAAACAAATTCAGATAATCTGTAACTGCATTTAAAATTACCTAAATCTTCTAAAAATATATTTTTAAATGTAATTATCCTCCACTAGATTGAGCATCTAGTTTTAGAAGTAGTGCATATTACTTTTACTTCAATTTTCCTTAGATAAAATCAGATATTTATTCTGGAAAAGAAAGAAATAAGGTTCACAAATAATCTTTTTATTTCTAATAAACTCTATTTCTAATAAAATTGGGAAAATACAGAAACCATAAATTAAAAAAAGAATACTTAATTTAGAGGTAAAAATATTAGTAATATATCTTCTGAGGAATATTGTCACAAAATTAATATAGTATTTAATTGGCAAAAGTCTACCAAGTGATATGGTAACAGACTATTTCTTAGTCACCATTGTATCCTTGCACTTGTAAGAATACCTGGCATATAGTAGAGGGCTCATAGATATTTGTTGGATTAATGAATTGATGAACATATGCCTTTTACCTTTTCTAAGTTACAAGATCTCATGTCTTCACTTGTAGCCAGTATTCATTTGATAGAGGTTCTGAAGATCATTTATAGACATTTGGATCCAGTGTCTAAAATGGTGAACTCAAAGAAAAAGAAAAGAAGCTCACATTTTCTAATGTGGAGTTTTAAGCAGGGAAAAGGGGAAACCATTGCACAAATATAATGACTTTGTATAGCAATTGATATGAGAAAAAATATGGATTAGAATAATACATGGTTGGTTAAAAATTCTATGTATATTTGCATATTTTATGTACATTACCTATTTAAGTATAGAAGAACTTCCCACATTTTTAACCAAATCTTTGGTATTTTTCATACTTTTACTTCTTATAGTCTTTATGAAGCAACTCATGCTAAAATGTTTGTCCTAATGTGAAAAGCAAGCCTTTACAGTGTTTGTCTCTGCTACTGGTTATGCTATTTTCCTTAAAGATTAGAAAGCCTAGGAAACAGGCAGAATTGGAAAGAAAATAAAGTGATTCTGATACTACTAGAGTTGTTTACACATGTGGGTGAATAACTGGGAATAAAGAAGAGATGATACTGAGGGTAAGTGAGTGAAATTAAAAATCTGACACCACATTGAAAACACTAGGGCTCATGTTTAAAACTCTAATCTCTGAGTATCAAAGACAGCATTTTTTTAACTTTTTAAATGTTTATTTAATTTTTGAGAAAGGGGACAGAGAAAGGGAGAGAGAGAGACACAGAATCTGAAGCAGGTTCCAGGCTCCTAGTTGTCAGCACAGAGCTCTACGTGGAGCTTGAACCCATGAACCGTGAGATCATGACCTGGGCCCAAGTCAGATGCTTAACTGAGCCACCCACGCGCCCCAAAGACAGCATTTTTATCATTAATGAGTTTTACTTCCTTTTAATTTTATCCAGTACATGCCATAATCAATTTCCTTGGAAAGAAAGAGAAAGAGAAATAGAGATTGATATTTTTAGGATATGTGACCATATGTATTTCTGTCAGAGGAAGAAAAGCTTGACTGACAGGCATTCAGACCCTCAGCAAATGTGTGATGATTGCTTTCTCGGTATGGAGCAATGTTCAAATACTTGGATAAAAGCTTGAAGAAAGTAAGGGAGCAATTCATGGATACATCTGGGCCAAGAGTTTTTAAGGCAGAAGAAGGAATGAAAAATGCACATGTCCCCGGTGACTGAAATGGTAGTAGGAGTGTGGGTGGTGTAGGCTGTGGTAGGAGATAAGCTCAAAAAATTGCAGGAGGCCTGATCACGGAAGTCCCAGCAAGGACTTTGATTTTTATCGTAAGATGAGAAAAGAATGGAGAATTTTGAAGAGTAATAAAATGGTTTTACTTACTTTTTAAGTAAAATCATGTTGGGTGCTATGCAGAAAACAGATTACAGAGAGCTAAGCTCGGGAAGCCAGGAGACCAGTAACAAGGTTCTGGAAATATCTCAGGTACGAGGCCATGGTAGCTATGCAGCCAACAAGGAGCCGGTTATGGATATAATTTGAATATTATGCCAACAGAATTTGCTGATGGATTGAAAATAAGGGATCAATGTGGTAGACCAATAGTGCAAGCAAAAGGAAAATATATTTTTCCAAAAGTAAGCAAGTAGGCTTCAACAAGAAGAAAAAACGATGCATAGTAGGCCAAAGCAATAAATTTCTGCAATAGTTCCTGAGAAGGTATAGTAGGCACCACTGAAAAAGAGAGGAGGCCAATTATCATCACTGTACCACGTGGTTAGAAACAGATCATCGGTAGGAGCTATTTGATGCCAGTATCTGGAGTTTTGGACTACAATTCCTTAGATTTCTAATACCCAAGAGCTGGGTTGTTTATAGCATCTGGAATGAGGCTAACTACAAGTTTGGGTCAGGTGGTTCTTTCTGTTGATGGAAAAAAAAAAAAGGAGGCAAGGGGTAGAAACTAGTAAAAAAAATAAACCAAATGTGGAATGTATATCTGTAGGATTTAAAAGAAAGCAAGAAGTAATAATAATAAAGTCAGTGTCACTTTTATTTCATGGCCTTGTAATTGATGCAAGAAACTGACCCCTGGGCAACAAAAGACCCTGATGCGTTTTTCCCCAGGCGTACAGCGATATAAGAATCACACTAGGAATTTTTCTAGTTACACAATGGGGAAAGAAATAAGCAGAGGCATTGTTTCCATTCTAAGTGTTCTAGCCTAGAGCAACTCAAAATGTTTCAGTTAAGATCTAATCAGAGAGACTAAAATGAATGCAATAAATGTGTACTGACTTTTCTAACCACAGGATATCACTATGTGAGTGAAGTAGTAACACATTTTAACACACATTTGAACTTTTAAAAAATACTTTATGAAATATAATGAAATAAAAGCCTTTTTCTGAATATGTGCATAACAATAATTTTAAATGAAATATGATTGGGTAAAAAATTTTCTTCTTGGGCAAGTGAGAATGTTAACAAATTAATTGTTTTTAATGTTTACTTATTTTGAGAGCATGATCTTGAGCGGCATAGGGCAGAGAGAGAGGGAAACAGACTCCAAAGCAGGATTGGCACTGTCAACACAGCTCCTGACACGGGGCTCAAACTCACAAGCTGTGAAATCATGACCTGAGCTGAAGTCAGCCACTCAACCAAGTGAGTCACCCAGGTGCCCCAACAGATTAAGAGAACATTACTTACGTATGCTAAATGTTACAAATGCTAATATAAATATGAAATGAATTTTGCCTCTATCTCAAAAGTCAATAACATGTGAAGACAATAATTGGAAGAATGTGCATCGGCAACACAAGCCTTGGCCAGGAAAACACTGATGGATCCGTAAGGCACAATCAGTATTTGTTAACTAACTGATGCTAAGCACAGTTTTTTGTTTTTTTTATGACTTTTCATTTCAATTCTTTACTAATCGCACAATGTAAAAGTGTGCTTTCCATGGTGTTCGTACCTTTGTTATATTAATAATTCATTCAAACCAATTCTTATAAGTGACTTCACCATTCATTCTCTTAGGCATTTCTGACCTATAATACTTAATAAGAGTGGATGCATGTGATATAGTTAATAGAAAGCCAATCTCAATTTAGTAAAACTCTGAAGCTATAATGATTAACTAAAAAAATGCACTTGTCAGAAATCACTCTTCAAGTAAACAAAGTTCTTCATTTTTTACACTTATGAATCTTAACATTGAGATAAATCTATGTGAAAGCAATCCACACTCCTTTGGATAAATTCTAGAAGCACAGAAGGTGCCATTCATCTTATTCTTAGAGCAACAAACTAAAATGTGACCAAAAGGATAACAGACTCCTGGCACTGAACTTCTAGAAATCTACACCCAATAGTATCTGTAAAATGACTTTCTAGTAAGACTCTTCCCAAAGAAAGTTTTAATTCATAAACTTAGAATTGATACATTACAGAAAGTAAACTATGTAAGTGGCTAATCCATTAACTTGTTTAGAAAGTGTGTATATGTGTGTGTCTGTGTGTGTGTCTGTGTAAAATAGTGGATATATAAAATGATCATATAAAACAAAGGTATATGAAGAAGAATAAGCACAGAAAAACAAAATAAAATCCTGCTATTTAAAATTTGCATATTTTAGGCATGTATTTTTTTTTTTTCTGGAGCCTTGTGTATGTCCCCTGATAGAGAATTTCGTTTGGAGTGTACAGTTAGGTGTTGGCTTGGTAAGACTAACTCCAACAGCCAATCAAACTTCAGGCATGAGCAAAGAAAGAGAGAAAGGAATGTCGGAGGAAGAAAAAGATTCCAAAAATCTGAGCAAATAACTATAATTATCTAATGTACACCCTCGTTCTCCTATGTAAATATAATACTCTGTGTCTAGAATTTGTCCTTCATTATTTTACAGACTATGGGAGCCTAAAACCTTACCATGGAATTCTCACATGTATTAATATTTTTATTTTATTATATACAAATGCTAATCTGAATCACTTATTTCTCTCTGGACTGCTCTGCTCCTGCTTTCTGGGCTTCTGGTTGTTCTCCTCTAGCTGATCATTTATGTTTAACTTTCTTCAAGATACAGCTCAAACTGAAACCACATGTTTTTTTTCCTAACCCATTTGATTTTCCTCTTCCCTATTATAGATGTGCTAAATTTACCTTCCCTAAATCTACAAACACCTACAGGATATGTCCTATATTCTGCCCTTTTTTATATCTGATGCAACACTGGAACTATTTGCCTAACATCATATTTGATGATTTGATGACCAACTTCCTATCATTATCCCATGTTTATGATGCAGAGATATGTTTATAATTTAGGACAGATTATTTATACTTCTAAATTTTGATGATCTAGTAATAAATAGTGATAGCTAATTTTGTTCCAATTTGCATTATCTGAATGTGGATGAGTTTGAGATTTTCTCCTTATGTTTGTTAGGTCTCTGGTTTTTTTATTCTCTAAATTGCTCATATCCCTTGCCAACTTCTTTTGTGATATTTCCACTTTTCATTTTAAATCACGGGAGGTTTTTGGATGTTCTCTATATTATTCCACCATCAGTTTTAAGCATTACAAATGTCTTTTTTCAGCCTATTTTTATACGGCTTGTATATACTCATTAGAACAAAACCAAACAATAGAGCAGTATGAGTAGAAGTAATTGCCTCTTCCTGAATACTTATGGAAAACTAGGGCTATTTCTTGTTGGTTGTATAATCAGCATATTATACAAAGTAAGACCTAAAATATATAATCCTTATTACATGTTTTGAATATATTAATGTAAATTACAAGCAGAATCACGTTTAGAGGCAGGCCCTGGGCTCTGTGCTCTAGGATACTCTGTTGCTTTCTTTCACCTTTCTCATGTGAGGGGTCTTTGTGATCAAATTAACCACTGGACCTGAGCCTGAGATACCCTTCAACACTATAACTCTAAGCATCTCTGGCCTTTTCTCCAGACTATACTGAAGACATGCTGTGCCACAGATGAGGGCATATCAATTTTTGAGTGGTGGCCACATAGACCGATTTGAATAAATCTTGAATGTCAGGACCTCATAGTGCACATGGAACTTGGAAAGTTAAGGAAAGGGTCTGAGTCTGGGCTCTGCTGCCACTGTAGATATTCTGAAGTGCTGTTTCTATGAATTGCAAACTATCAGAAAGTTTCCCAGGAAAAAAGAAAGTAATACTTAGCCCTTCACCTGGAAGTCCCTGTAGTGCACATGATTGACATTGCTTAACAGGGATGTAACTGTTAAAAGAGAAATGTAGTTTGCAGAATCAAATATCCAGCATCACAACAAAGATAGACTAGGATTATTTGAAAGTGAAAGGCAAGAGAACTTAATAAATGACACAACATACTGAGGTACTAGAATAGCCACAACAATGATGAAGAAAGAGGAACAAAATTAGTGGTTAAATTAGGTTAACAAAATTAAAGTGGTTAAAAAGGAAAACCACAGGTCCAAAATAGAGTAACTAATGCTAGGCCACATTACCAAACCAGGGCTTAATATGTAATCTACCAACTGTTTCAGCGTTCCCAACCTTCCCAAAGCACCAGTAAGGCATTCTGTCACATGAATCCTCTCCATCCTCCAGAGGAAGATGAGGCAATCTACCTTATAAGAACCTTTTGTCCTCATAGATTAGCTCACATGAGATGATTATATTTTTCTGCTTATGACTTCTGGGTCATGCCTTTTCCTTTGTGTTGTGCTTGGGGATCCCCTATATTTGCTGGATGAGATGCTACCCAATTCATGGATTGATTCATAAAGCCAATTAGATCTTTAAAAGTCGCTTAGTTGAATTTTTGTTATTTGATTAAGCTACCTGATTAAAGTTTTATTATAAAGCTACATAATCAAGCAGGCATGATATTGGCATAAGCCTAGATATTTCAATAAATTGAACAGCATAGAGAATCCAGAAACAAAAAAGATAATACATTGTTTAGACAAATATATGAAAAAACTTGAATCTCAACCCCTACCTCACATGTTTCACCAAAAGTAATTCAAGATGGAGATGCCTGCATGGCTCAGTTGCTTAAGTGTCCGACTTCGGCTCAGGTCATGATCTCACAGTTCATGAGTTCAGGCCCTGCATTAGACTCTGTGCTGATAACTAAGAGCCTGGAGCCTTCTCTGTTTCTGTGTCTCCCTTTCTCTTTCTTTCTCTTTCTCTTTCTCTTTCTCTTTCTCTTTCTCTTTCTCTTTCTCTTTCTCTTTCTCTTTCTCTCTCAAAAATGAACAAACATAAAAAAAAGTAACTTAAGATGGATTATATATCTGAATTTTAAAATTAAAAATAAAGAAGGCATAGAAAATTTTCAAGATGTTGGAACAGGCAAATATTTTGCAAAAGACAACAAAAAACAAAGCATTGACTATAAAGTTAAAAAGATAAAAATATATTGGACTTCTTGAAATTTAAAACTTCTACTCATCAAAAAGCTCTTTTAAGAAAATTAAAAGGCAAATTGTAGAGTGGAAAACTTTCATAATACAAATATCTATCAAAGGATTATTATTCAAAATATGCAATAAAATCTTCTTACAACTAAGCAAAGAACAAAGAAAACAACCAATTTAAAACTGGAAAAAGAAGAGCTAAGTCAAACAATTCACTGGATAAAATAAAAGTGGCCAACAAATACATAAAAAAAGTACTCAAGAATATTAGTCCTAAGGGAAATTTTAATGAAAATCTGAATGTGATACTTGCATACCCATTTGATTGGCTAAAATGGAAAAGAATGACAAACAGAAGCATTAAACCCAACTCTCTCTTCTTTGTTCCTCTCCAGGATAATAAGAATACTTTTGCTTCATATAAAAAAAACATTTTCTTGGGGCGCCTAGGTGGCTTAGTCGGTTAAGCGTCCGACTTTCGCTTAGGTCATGATCTCGCAGTTCGTGGGTTCGAGCCCCGCGTCGGGCTCTGTGCTGACTGCCAGCTCAGAGCCTGGAGCCTGCTTCGGATTCTGTGTCTCCCTCTCTCTCTGACCCTCCCCTGCTCACACTGTCTCTCTCTCCTAGAAATAAATAAAACATTTAAAAAAAAAAACAAAAAACATTTTCTTATTGTTTATAATCCTATTCAAAATCAATTGAGTGCTATAAAAGAACAGTTACATATTAAAATATTTTAACATTGTATTAATTAAATATGTGCGACGAATGAGATTTTTAAAGTGAGAGTAATGTGAACATTTGAATTGTCAGTTTTACTCCAAATGCACGTAGTGTCAGTCTTAGGTAAAGATGTGAGACTGAGATCTGATCAATAAGAATATGCAGATTCCAGTTACCAGATTAAAAAGAAGATGTTTACTCATAAAAGCAGCAGGAAGAAACTTTAAAGAAGATAATAATCTAGTGAATCAATGATTACTAGAAAATCTCCCAGAAATTGTTTCCTTCAGATAAGCTTGCATCTACCAAGATGAGTTTCTCTCATGGGAAGAAAAGTATCCTCTCCTCTCATTCCCCTCCGACTCCAGGCCAACCACACAGCATTAAACCTATCTAATGCTCAAGACATCTACCATATATTTACTGAAGGCAGAATGGACTCGAGAAGTTAAAAAGACTACTTATTCCTTTCTCATTCTTATTTCTTCTTTTAAATGCCCCTAACTAGGCTCTAAGCTCAGGAAAACAAGTGCAGAAAACTATTGAATGAGACTCCCAGTCAACTTCAATAATTTATAACACTCTCTGTTATAACCCCCACAATACTTAAAAGCATCCGCTAAACAGAAAAGTCTCTAGTGGAGTGTTCATGTGCAAAGACTTCTCAAAGTTCAAAAAGAACATGTATGAATTATTAAGGCAGCAATATCAGGACATAAAGATCTATAGATACTAACAACTTATAGTTTATCTAAAAGCATGTAACAACAAGATGCCCCTACTGAAAACTGTAGGCAAAATCATAGTCCATGTGAATTTCCTCTGGTATAATTTACAGAAACTTTAGTATTTCCTAAATTATGCAATTATTTTTAAGAAACTTAATTTTTTTGAGATTTAAAAAGTGGGAAAAGGCATAGAATCAAAACAAACTTACGTATATTTGTGTTTAGGAGTAGAAGCATGATGAACATTAATAGTTGAAGGTCAGAGTGATCATAATTCAATCTGGTTAAATTTTATTACTTTTACATATTTATAAAAATCATACGACTACATCTTTGAAGACTGCTCGGTGGAAAACTCTAAGCGTAACCTCCTTCTGTGGATACTGTTATCTTCTTGTGACTTCCTTTTGTTGAATAGTTAACATTATGTCAGTTCTTGCTTCAAGCAAAAAACTTCTTGCAAGATAGAGAAGAATACACGGCATATATAGTTGCTTAAGGCAATATTCATCTTCTAAAAATAAGTCAAAAAGGACTTTTACAAATATATGTCATGCTAAGATAAGAGGAAAATGTATTTAAAACTTGGCAAATAAATAAAGGATACTTTAAGTTGGGTCTTTATTTTCTTTATGAATTAACCCAAACAACATATGCCTACTGATGAGTAAACAACAGATTGTACTACATTTCAAGAAATGAAATTTTTCTGAAAAACTGAAATCCTGTGTCTCCTAATTACCACCAATAATTATGCTGGAGGTAAACCTCATAAGCTGTGATATTAGCATTGACTATATATGTAGCTCTCATTTATTTGGAAGCGGTTGAAAACACATTCTTTTTAGAATCAGGTATGTGTTTACTGCCTCTAAATATCTCTTTATCAAATAGAGGTTAGATGAATACTCTCTATTTTAGCAGTGCTAAATATAACCCTTAAAAAAATATCTATCTCTATGTATTTGGCTCATCTTGGCAAAAGGTGCTCCTGTATTGGTCCCTGTCATTAATATGAAAAATTAATGGATATACATTTAAATTGTTAACATATATTACACATAAAAAATGGCAAGCATAAGCAAAATGATTGTATATATATTTATCATTTTAACATCTTAAGACTATGGTACAATAGGGTGTTTACTGATGGACAACATATTGCCTATTCCTTTGGATAATGAGAAAAATCTAACCAGTATACACAGAGTTGGGTCCTCAGTAGCTGAGTTCTGAGCCTTCTTTTAGGTCTTTGTTTCTCAACAGTAAAGAGGTCAAGGTAGATTCACTGCTTACCAAAAATGTATGCTTCTCTTTTCATAGTTTAGAATTGTCACCAGGTAGTATTTACCTGCTGGGAACTGTATTTTGTAGCCCTGGTTACATGTGTATGTGGCTATATGAATAATTCTCTAAAAGGAATGTGATCACTAGTGAAAAAGTAATTTCTAGAGAAAAAAGGTGGTCAAAAAGCGGAAATATGTGTTTCACCTCTTTTTTCCCAAATGCTAGCTGGATTCAGAGGAACCCAAAACCTTAAGAAAGATTCACAGTTGAAGATACTGTGTCCTTATATCCTCAACTGCAATAAAGCCACTAATGAAACACAATATGTGCACTGAAGTATTAACAGAAAAAGAGTTTTTAAAATTCTAAGTCACTGAGAAAAATGTTTTATTTGTAACAGCAGTCAGAATTACCCAAAGAGGACATTAGTTAACTGAGATTATATAAATTCTAAAGTCTTTTCTCATTAAAAAAGATATTAGTTCTTAACAAAACCAACTTAATGGCATATCCTGATGATAAACTATTTAAAGTGATCTAATTATATAACCATTGGCATATAAGTTTATTTTCTAAAAAACCTTTTATTGAGGTATACTTATGTGATAAACTCATGATTCAGAGGACCCAATTTTTTTTTTCAGAAATTATTTGCCTTGGGACACCTGAGTAGCTCAGTTGGTTAAGCATTCAACTCTTGATTTTGGCTTAGGTCATGATCTCACAGTTTGTGAGATCGAACCCCTTGTCGGGCTCTGTGCTGACAACATGGAACTTGCTTGGGATTCTCTCTCCTTCTCTCTCTGCCCCTTCCTTGCCTGTACTCTCTCTCTCTCTCTCTCTCAAAATAAATAAACATTAAAAAAATAAATTATTTGCCTTTAATCATATATCAGAGAAAATTCTACTTCTTTGCATAACAACTGATGTGTACATATTCTAGGGCCAAAGCAAGCATTTTAAAAACATTTTCTTATTAAATATCTAAAGCCATACAATTAATAGGTACTTTTTTCTACACCTATTTTGCTGATGGATGAACTAAAACTTAGAGTTTAAGAAGGTAGCTCAAAGATACACTTAGGAAGAAGGAAAGCTGAGATTCAAGTCCAGATCTATATTATTTCCTGTGTTAAGTTTTCATTGCTGCTATAACAAACTGCTAAATATTTAGTGGCTCAGCACAATGCAAATTTATGTTATAGTTCTGTAAGTTAGAAGTCCAACATGGTCTCATAGGACTAGAAGCACTGTACTGACAGAGCTGTGTTACTTTCTAGGGGACAAATGGTTTGCCTGCCTTTTTCAGCTTATAGAGGGTGCCATACTCCTTGGCCCATGACCACTTTCCTCCCCCTTCAAAGCCAACATTGCATTTCTAATTTTTCCTCCACAGTCACATCTCCCTCTGACTCGAATATTTTGCCTTTCCCTTTGACTTACAAGAATCCTTCCAATGGCAATCTTCCCATTTTAGTGTCAGGCAATTAACAGCCTTTAATTCTATCCACAATCTTAAATCCCCTTTTGCCAGATAACATATCCTGGGATTCAGATGTGCACATCTTGGGATGGGGATGGGGCATTATTCTGTTTCCTGCACTTCTAAAACCATGCTCTCAACCATTATACAGCATGCTTCATGACCTGAACCACCTGTGTAATGGTGACACTTATGAAATGATCTAAAGGAATTTTCAAGATAAGATGCTAGAAAATGTAAGTCATTTCTTGATTGAAAGTTATCTTCAGATAGGTTTCAGCCATTGACTGCATACTTTTTCTGTTGGAAAACTTATTTCACAAGCCAAATATTTTTTTTCTTCTCATGAGTCTCAAAAATAGGAGGAAGGAAAGATGCTCACATAGTCATCCACAGCAGGTAGATTACAGTGCAATTTTAAGCATCAATAAAGTGTTATTTCTAAGGGAAGAATCATTAGGGCTTCATTTTTCTCATGTTCATTTCTAGAGTATTCATGTAGGCATTTTGCTACCAGGTAGTTCAAGTAAATATAAACATAACCAGTAGGCAGGCCTGTATAAATAAAAATAGAAAAGTTCTTATGATTGGAATATGTGCACGAAGGGAATATAAGTTTTTATGATGCTGCCGTGCAATAGTAAGGGGATGGGATTTGTGAAAATATAGTGTGCTTTCAAAAAAAAATCAAGATGTCTTAATAAAAGAAAATATAATATGAGTAGCTCTGCTTTAATTTTACATTAGCTATACATGTAAGAAGATTTCAGGATTTAAGAAACAAATTGTCAAATGAAGTATAATAGAAGATTGAGAGTTGAACACTTAGAAATCACTCAGCCAATTCAAATTCCTAAGCATTATGCATGTTTATTGCACGCTCAATGACTGCTATACATAAAATTAAGTATTATACGGATATGTTGAATTCAGGAGGAGCAATAATTGCCAAGCAAAACCACACCTAAACTTGGAACTAGTTCTCTCTTGGTGTGATAAAGGGAATCTGAGATGTATACAAGCACACTTATATTAACTAGCTAGATGACCTTGAATCACCACCCAACTTCTCTGTCCTTCATTCCCTATCTGCAAATGTAGGCTTGGACTTCAGTGGTTTTCAAACACTAGCATGCCTGAGTCACCAAGAGAGCTTGTGAGAAATGGGATTCCTGGTCCAGAGTTCCAGACTTTCTAATTGAGCAGTTCTGGAGTGGGACTCAAAAATTTATATATTGAGCCATTGTCAGGTGATGCTGATCCTGCAAATCTAGGGAATCATGGGAATAAATTAACATTTCTTTTAGTAATAGGTAAAGTGTATCTGAGTCACTACGTATGCATTATCTCCTCACTTATTTCTCTTTGCTTTTCCAAGTGATTCTTTGGCTTTTATCCCTGCTAAGAATTAGTGGATTATGTGATCACTTCAGCTCGGTAAGTCTTTAACTCTATGTCAATACTGAAACTATATGTAAAAAATATGTTCAACAGAATGAAAGAAGGGAAGAAAGGAGGAAAAGAGGAGGAATTCAATTTGCACTGGGTCATTACCAGTGTCTTAAACTGTGAGAGATGCTATGGAAGACAGAAGAAAAATGTAAGCATTACAAGGATCCCGGTGTGAAAAAGTTTAACAATATGTGACTGAAGGCCATAAGAAGAACAAACGTAAGGTTGATGGAAAAAGAATAAAAGAAACCAGATCTTGGAGCAACTGACACATCTAGTTTATTATATTTTAAAAAAACAACCTGTATAACAAGAAAGGGTTATTTGCTAAACTCTGGAAGTTCCAAATTGAAACCACTGAACTGAAGTTTCACACTGAAATGAATTGAGCCGAATATACAGAGCATCTTAGAAACAACTTAAATTGCACTACATAAATGACAATAATCATCAGGATAAGAACACTGCAAATGACACACACAGTTAGAATCTCCATAAAGCCTCATCCTGATTTCAAAAGATATGGTCTCTATGGCAGCTCCTTGACAATGGTGCATCTGCAATGCATTACCCATGCGAGGTGAGAATTACCATGGAGTACAAAATGGTCTGCCGTCATTAGAATTCATGATTGCCTTACGGTCTATGAAGCATCCAGTGTTAGAGAGAGAGCCAAAGAGCTGCTACAGCTCATAAAGGTCAGAGATAACAAAACATGTTTCTAATTCATGAGACAGTGTTGAGGAAAAAAAAAATGATTTGATTTCTTTGGCTGGCAAAATTCTTGGCTTTTCATTCTATGTAACCGTAAAGGAAATAATGACAGTGTTTTAAGCAAGATGAATGCAATATAATGCAGCCCTAATGAATCTTACCAAGTAAGACTTTTGTAGAATTCTCAAGATCGCCATGGCAGCTTCTCATTAGTACCTTTCTGTGGTTACCAAGTAATTCTAGTAACAAAATGCCTTGCTGAAGAAGCAGTCCAAAGCAAATGAAAGCATGTGAACTTCTTTTACCAGTTTGAAAACATTTGTTTGGGTAGTCCCTGGGAAGAAAGGACTATGCTGCATAGATCAGGCAGTTTGTCAGGGACTTAAATTCCACTGCACCTTCTGTACAGTTTCCCCCAACCATATTTGCATCTGTGTCTATAAAAGTCATGAGAAAAACAAAGTGCTTCTCAAATTTAGAACTGTCGGTAATAAAAGAGGTTTAAAATGTCCATAGGAAAAAAAAGGCAAAATAAAAACCAAAAAACAAAACTGGTAATCAACTAAATACACTCTTAACCTGTTAGCTGTGTAAATCAAGTGATAAAAATTCACAAAAATGGTTTATTTTCTTCCAATTGTCTAGTGTCTAACAATCACCTAATATGTAAACAATGAATGTAAATGAATGTAACACTTAAAATAATCTGATGGGAATCACCTGGAGTTAAATGATTGAAAGTAAACACCCCAGGGCTTACCTTAAATCATTAGTATGACAGTCTCACTTATGTTCTTTTGATAATCTCATAAAAAAGAAGTGTGAGTGGAGCACACTATGAAAGTTGACCTAAATCCTCCTGTGATAGTGAAAGAAGATCTAATGTGCCTAGCAAAATTTATTATGAGATAGTAATGTAATATTAATACTTAATTTCAATAGTTAGCTTCTTGGGGGATTCTTTTACTATCTCCCTTGTTTCTGGAATTTAACAAAGGTCAGACCCATGTACAGAAAAAACATGCTCAGGTTTCCACTCTGCTCATCTTATTGCTGTCTATAAGCTACTTGCAAGTGACCTCTTTTTATGCCCCTGACCTTCTTGCTGCTGTCTTCTGGGCAAGTACTTCTTTGCCACCAGAACTTACCCCTACACTGTACTGCATACACCTGAATGCACATCTTAGACATAATAGATTTGCATATTTACTATGGCAGTTTTCCAGCAGATCACAATAAATTGTCTTATTCTCACAAAACCAGTATACTATTATCATTTTCAGACAGAAAGAATTACAGTGTACTTTGGAAATGGAGTTTTGTTTAATTTAATAAGTTACCATAGAGGTTAAAAGTAGCTCTTATTTCTTCTCTAGGATGTTCTTCAAGTTGAAAACCCCTTGATTGCTAATCAGAGCTTTTGTATCAGTGCTGAGACCACACTGTCCTCCTGAAAAAAGGGTGAAATCTGTCAGTTTCTTCAAATCTGGGTCATCTGGCCTAATTTCTGCATCTTGAATTTTACAGACTCATGCATAAACCATTGCCATTTAGCTGTGGTTAATCTCATTCTCTGTAGAAAATAGGCATTGTCTTTGAGGCTTGGGTGGCAGGAAAGATCGGTGGATCTCTGTCTCCCCATGCCACACCAAAGGACCCATGCACACAGAACTTGCCTTCCGTCCCTCTCATTCACTATCACTGTGCATACCCTGCAGTCACAGAGCTCTTTGGGGGCTTGAATCCCAGTTTAGACTTAACTGGTAATCAACTCACTGCACTATTTTTAACCTGCTAGCTTAATCCTTTTAGTTCTTTCCTTTCTGACCTCAATTATACTTTATCTTTGCCTGTATGAAGATCTCAGTTAGCAGTCATTATTTTTTAATATGTCTTCTCTTCTTGCTCAGGATCATCCAATTAAAACTAATATTTTACAAATCCAAATATTCATTTCTAATATAGCATTCCTTAAAATAAAAAAAATCAAATATCTTTGGAAATAATATTTTTCTCTTTCTTGAGCAGTGAAGAGGAGGAGAAAAAAATGCCTAGAAGACAAATCCAAGGAAAACACAACTGATTGTCTTAAGGAAAAGGAAGTTAACTGGTATAAAACAAACAAACAAAAACAAAAGAACAAAAACAACAACAAAAAAACCTCTTTACCGACTCGAGCAGTTTAACAAGGGTAAGATGAGTTCTGAACATAAAGATAAAGCAGAAAAGATTCCTTCAAATTTGAACTGGAGTATTAAGGAAATTTAACTTCATATTGATAATATGGCCAACAGACTACAGAAGATCACCAAGAGAGTTAACAGCAAATATTAAAAATTTGGTTTGCTTGTTCTAATATAAAGTAAAATAATGCAAAGTTTTATACAAAAGTTTTATATCATTATTCTTAGTTTACATATATTCCCAAGTTATAGTTATAACTACGTATGTAATTATTATTATATGTAAAAACATAAAATAGAATCAGTGGCTTAGTTTTAACAGTTATAGACATGGAAGATTTTTAAATATAGTAGAACAATATTATGCAGAGTATTTGGTGCAAGAAATTATTATAGAGTACTTATGATTTTATTATTTTCTTTTAATAAAATCTAAGCAAATGTCTAGCTATAAAGGCTATATCAATAAGCTTTGAGATGTATTTTTATCAGATTATTTAAATAAACTAGATAACTTGTAAATTCATAACACATCAAACTCAGGCTATTTAAAGATCACTAGGTTAATTTCATAAATATAACTCCTGATGGATACATGCAGTACTGGGTATGTGAAAGGCTTAACAAGGGGGAAAAAATGCATTCATAGGGAAAGAAGTGACCAAAAGAATTTTACTTTAAAAATGTCATTTAAAGGGCCTTCAATCTCTCCAAATCTTGGTATGAAATTAGATGGGAAAGTAGTTCAAGCTACAATAATTCAAAAATCAGGATCCACTCAGATCGATGCATGAAAATGAAAGAAATCATTAAATAGAAATTACAGTTTCAATTGAATTCAGAATGGGCAGCCTAGGAAAATTAGAGAGACCATTTAAAACAAGAAACTTATAAGATCAGGTAGATTATGAGAAAGGAAATCAAGAAATGTAGGTAACCTCAGAGAAAGTTATATACTGTCCAGAAAACCCCCTAATTATCACCCATGTGACACCAGAACACAATCACTTGCCACACACACACTCACACTCCCCTCCATGCAAGTGCTTGTGTTTTTCTATCTGAAAGAAGTAGCTGTGTTTAATGCATTAAAGTTGATCAGATGTGCCAAGAACTCTGGAGGAGAGCATGTCTAACTATGAAATATTAATATGTGTTAGACATCTGAGTTTTCATTTTTAATAAAGTTACAGACAAGAAACACCAATCAGGAAGACTACCATTCTACTGCCTGTTGTTTTTGCATGTTGTTTTAGTTATCTTTTGTGACAAATTGAGAAAATGCTTTAAAAATAATCAAGCATGATTTAATTTCTAAATGTCTATTATTTTAGTCATCTAAAAGTGACATTTTCAATGATTTTTTTCCATTATACGTCATGGGAATTGTGAACTCTCTGTTATGTATTGATCAAGGATATTATAGTTCTGATAGAATAAAGTACAAATAGCGTGAAGTAAATGTAAAAATATGAGCACAATGGAAGTACATGTACAGTGTAGCATAGCCTGTGCTCCGTGAGAGGTACCTGTTAGTATACATGCTATTTGACCAAAAGCAGTATTAGAATGATTTCTGCTATTTCTTTAACATATGTCAGAGTCCACCAGCACCCAAGCTACAGCCAGACAACACATAAGACTTATTTACTCCATCCAAACTTTTTGTATTAGCTGCAAATATTGAATAATTTGAATATTTCAGATACATGACTGCTTCTTTGATTTCATTCTTTTATAAGAAGAATGAAGAAGAGGAGGAAGAAAAGACACTACTGTATTTGAAAAACATTAAATCTTTGACTGGGCAAGGATGGCCTAAGACTGATTTATCAGTCACCATTTATCATGATGCTTTTATTATCTTTCTCTCACCCAATCAGCATCACTTACATTATCTGTCGGCCCTCATTGGCAGTGGTGCCTATAACTCCCATATTAAGATCACCATGTAGAGATTAATGGAAAGATTAATATAATAGAAAACATAAATAAAGCTGATTTTGATTAATTTACCTGTACTTTATAATCTTCAGTTTCCTTATCTTTAAAAGAGTGATACTATCAATCACAAAATGGTATTGTGGAGATTAGTTGGAAACACATTTCTATAAATAACTAAAAATTTTAAGAAATATTTACCACTGGTATTTCTTACTAAATTTTAAAGATAACAAAGAACTAAACTGTTTGAATGATACTAGGAATATATATTACTCCATAAGCCTTTCAGAGAAATCAAGATAACTTTATATTTCATAAAACAGCAAACTAAATAACATTCTAAATCAGTTATGTGAAATAAGAATTCTTAATGTAATATTATTTGGTAATCTCATGAATAAAATAAAATACCTGGAGACACACTTATATTTAATTTGAGTAAGTCAAATCAAGATAATATTAGGAAAGAAGTTTATAGTATCCAGTATTTCCTACAACTACAATAATTTCTTTCCAAATCCTAAATCTACCTCTACTCATTCTTCTCTATATATCAAATCTTTTAATATCAGAAGTACAGACAGCAGCATAACAGGTATAGCAAGCTTAATCGTGGTAAAGGTATAGAAAACCATGGAATGGGGCAGTCACTTTGAGATAACCTAGCAAAGTTGATTTGCAAAAACTGAGATTCAGAAGCGTAAGGTAATTGATCTGAGGTAAGCACAGGTTATTGATAAAAGATCAGAAACCTTAATCTGGAAATCCTAACTCCTAGTTCCATGGTTTTCCAAAAATAGTATATTAGTTCCACCCACACTTAATTATAAATATGTATTCAGTTTTTCAACTAAAGAATTTATCATGTATGTTACTGAACACTATCTTCATCAATAAGATTCAAGTAGACATTAAATATTCTGAAGAGCATTAAAAGAGCAACTCACTTATGGGCTCATGTTTAGGTTAATACAGATATAGATGGATATACACACAGAAAAACATCTATGCAAATGTGTGTATACTTGAGTTAGTATTTCCTTGTTCTGTTGCCCAAGAGAAACTCGAAGCAACAAAATCCCACCAGCAATGATCACACTTACTACCCAGATCTTGGTTGTAAATATCAATATCCAAAAAGGAGAAACACTTTGGATAAATGACTGATTCTAGCACTGGAGGGCATCGGATATAGGAGACGTGACTTAAGCATCTCGTAATATCAGAAAATAAAGAAACACTCAGAAAGAAATAAAAAATAATGGTAGAGTAGGTAAAACAAAACAAAACAAAACACGGAAGCCAACTGTAAAAGCTCCCAATGGCCAAGGCTGGATATCATTAGGCAACAAGTTTTTTAAAGGATAATTTAACTATAACTAAAGTATAAGTATTTATTAGTCCAGTGATATAAATAAATGATTAAATAAAATTTTAAAAGTTGAGAAGAATAAACAAATCTCCCATCATGAAGAATTCCAAATAATTTAAGCTGATACTTTCACACTTAAGGAGGACTAGCAAATCTCCCTAGTCCTTCAGTATGGGCTGTATGTAGTGAGCTCCCATATTTTTTTATAGAATACAGTATGGGATGGAGGAAAGAGAATAACTTTATACTGAATACAAATGGCAAAAATTATTTTGGTTTGATGACCATAAAAAAATCATTGGTAATGTCATATAGATAGCATTCACCCTTGATATGATGTTATGAGAATGGCACTTTACCTCCATGGTCTTCCTGCCAAAAACCCATAACCTCAATATCATCATAAGAAAATTGCAGACAAATTCTGATTGAAGAGGATTATATAAACTATTTGATAATCCTCAAGTCTGTCATGGTCACCAATACAAAGAAAGTCTAAGAAACTGTAATAGCCAAGAGGAACCTAGTATGATATGACAGCTAAATATACTAGGATATTCTACTTGGAATATTGAAACAAAAAAAAAAGGAGATCAAATTTTTAAAAACCTAAAATAATATGCGTAAAACATAGACTTCAGTTAATAAAAATATATCAATATCAGTTTGTTAACTGTGATAAATGTACTATGCCAATATGTTAATAAGGGAAACTAAGTATAGGGGTAATGGGAACTCTCTGTATTATTTTATAATTTTTCTATAAATCTAAATCAATTCTAAAATTAAAAGCTTATTTTTAAAAACAAAAAACAATAGAAATTAACAGTAATTCTGGAAATTCAATGAACACCTCTTTCTGCTAGAAATACATTTATTTTTAATGCCTAACTTAAACAGTATTGTTTAATGCCTGATTACTATGGTTTGAAACTTCGATGGAACTGGTTTGGATTCTGTGGATATTTTATAAATGAGAAAGAAACAATGTAACGGAGATACGTGATACCCTACTGATAAACCTCTATTCTACAAATTAGCATAAAGTCAATAAGCTGTAAGTAGAAGAAGGAAAAAGACTGAAGAGCTTATCTGAAATCATCAAAAATGTTCCCAAGAACAGCAACAGACAAAGTTCAGAAATCTCAATTTAAAAAAACCTGAGATCACCACAGTGCAACATGTAGACTACGTCCCTGACTGAAAAAAAAAACAAACAAACCTTTTTATATATTACAGTTCGGTTAACATTACATACTAGAAAGCATATGACAATTACAATCATAAAATGCTATGTTCTGGCGTGCCTGGGTGGCTCAGACAGTTGAAGGTCCAATTTCGGCTCAGGTTATGATCTCATGGTTGGTGGGTTCGAGCCCCAAGTCAGGCTCTGTGCTGATAGTGCAGAGCCTGAAGCTTGCGTCAGTTTCTGTGTCTTCCTCTCTCTCTCTCTATCCTTCCCCTGCTCATGTTCTGTTCCTCTCTCTCTTTCTCTCAAAAAGTAAATAAACATTAACAAAATTGAAAAGAAAAGCAAATTCTATGTTCCCATGCTACTTTGTTAATTTAGTTGATGACATGGCACTGAATCTCCCCAAATACCAGTCACTTCATTTCCAAATCTACAAAATCAAATTAAATAATGTATATAGAGTACTTTTTAAATAATCAAATCTCCATATATAGACCAAGTATGTTCCTGCATTTGCAGGCAATGATAGAGGTAAAAGATCAGCTTAGTAAACATAGAATATTAATCAAAGTACTTAAAGTTGGGCTGGTTTCAGGGTCTGTGAATCAGTTTAAAGCCTCATGGCTAACAATGTTCAGGGATCTAGTAATACAGTTCTACAGATGAAAATGCACATAAGAAATGGCTGAAGTATTTGATACTACTCTGGTAAGTTGCTACCAGATAAAAAACACAAGATCAACAGAGATTAAGTGTTCTTACCTCTGAAACTGTGCCCCTAACACTTATATAATAAAAGGTCCTTCCAATTTCTTTCTATCAATTTGTATCAATTGATGTAAAATAAATAATAAATATCTGTAAATTCCTGAACTGTAGGCAGTACCCACTCGGCATAGTAGTACAAGACTATAATAATTACTGTGCAATTTATGACCTTAATAATTATTCTGTTAACTTTAAAATTGTTGTCAAAATATTAACATTCCTGTCAGTTATAACTATGTAAGGAAGTTTTAAAAATACAATTAATATTTATTTAATAACCTGCGTTTTACAACATTAGAAACAATGAGATGGAAGTGTTTTATTTCTTTGTTTACATAGCGGTAGTTTAAACGATGTGGTACTTGCCTTCCAGTCACGTAATTTGTGACACAAAGAGAGAAAGAGCATCTTTCATTCATCTCGGAAACTGCAACCTGCCTTTGTAACTGATCAGTGCTAACATTTTATCCTTTGCCCTTTCGGTGACATGAAATGTTTCCAAGTGTTCTTTTAGTGTATTTTCGTGGCCAGTATCACTTGCTTCTTCTCCATCCTTTTCTTCACAACTGCTTTCCTCCTTTGTGTTTCTTAGTTTGCCTTCACTCAGTTTTTTTGGCATTATATCTAGAAGCTCATCAACAGCAGTGCTGACATTCCTACAATCCCCTATTTCTTCTGTAATTCCCCTTACATGGCTTCAAAATTTACTACCAGTGTCCTCACTTTTAATTTCTTGGCTACACTTTCATCATTGTTGGGCAATTCAATAATCCATTTCTGTCAAATATCACAAGGGTTTATCACTAGGGACAAAGATCAGTACAGCTACATGCACAGTATCTGTGCATAAACCGAGTATGTGTGTGGAGGCCAATCTTCAACAGACTTTGAAAGAAGTGATTGTGATTGTACTGATCATGATGCAGATCTATGTGATTTACATAGTGATTTACAGACTGAGGTAGAACAGTCAAGTTTGTACTTCACGTAATTCCTCACAGTTAATATATCCTAGCAAGTGAAATTTGACCTGTGTTGTTGGGAGACTGGCATTACTGAACTAATCCGTCCTAAGTAAAACCTATGTCTATCATAGCCATGCAAAATGGCGACTATCAACATAGGAATAAGAGATTATAAAATAAGCCCATTTTCAATTAACCCTTTTATATATTTGATTTCTTTATGACAGAGTTGTTCCAGTTTCTCAGGGAGTGGCCATATAGTAGAATAGTCATGGGACACCTGAGTGGCTCAGTTGGTTAAACGTCTGACTCTTGGTTTCAGCTCTTGGTCATGAGCCCAGCTTTGTGATATTGAGCCCCACACATCAAGCTCTATATTGAGCATGAAGCCTACCTGGGATTCTCTTTTTTTCTCCCTCGGCCCCTCTCTCCCACTCTCTCTCTCTCTCAAATAAAATTTAAAAATTAAAAAAAGAACAGTCATATGTCTTTTCAATCATTAAGGAGATATTTATTAAGTGATTGGAATAGTCCTTCTAGGAGGAGAACAGAAAGAAAACTAACTAATCTCTGCCCTCAGAGTACTTAACATTGTAGTGAAGGAAATAAGCAGCAAATAGGATAGTAAATTCAGAAAACTACGACAATGATACAACAAAGGGAGGAATGGACCTTGGAAGTATACAGTAGGGTCAGTGAAGTGTTTAAAATTGTCAACAGGGCAAGCACGGAAGATTTCACTGAGAATCTAATTTTGGAGTGAAGATCTAAAGGAAATGAAGGAGTGGGGCTTATGTATATCTTATAGAGGAGCATTCCCTGCAGAAGGAATAGCAAATGTAAGGGCTAGGAGTTGAGGGTTGTCCTGTTATGCTAGAATAGAAAGGAAATCAATGTGGCTGAGTCAATGAGAGCAAAAAAAGGAGTAATGAAGGACGCGAGGTAGGAGAGCCCGATTATACAGACTCTCAGATATATTTGCAGCTTGGTTTTACTCTAAAATTACAAGTCATGGCAAAGTTTGCACAGAAGAGTGTCATGAACTAACGCATTTTACAGTATCACTGGCTTGTTTCTTAAAAACAGACTGAAGGGGGGTCAGGGCAGAAGAAAGGTAGTTCAGATTCTGTTATAATAATTCAGGAAAGACATTGTGGGACTTTTGACTAGTGTGGGGGTCTTGGGGTGATGGTAAATAGTTGAATTCTGCATCTATTTCAAAATTAGGCACACACTACTCTAGTTTTTCAGTTTCACAGAGATGTTTTGAACAATCCTCTAGAGTTGGTTGAAAGAAAATTTGAGATATTAATTCCCTGAAAGGAGGAACTCAAACACTAACCTTCTGTAAAGAAATATATCATCAACCATGAGAGCTCTTTCGCAACATAGTATGCAAACACTTTCTCTCACAAAGAAAAAAAATGAAATTTGAAGATAAAGTTGGAACAAGAGGAAAGAACATACCTGACTGGAACTTTTGAAGGTTAATTTTAGGGGTTCCTTTACCTTTCGATGGGTTGTCACTTTTAGTTCCAAAAAACATTGGAAGGCAGGAAAAGGATTCCAAGACATGGAAAAAGAGGGAGAAGGACAGCCTCCAGGGAACACTAATCTACAGTCCAGAGTAAACTGCAAAGTCTAAAGGCCTCAGGGGGTTTCCTTTGAAACAACTTTTTGCCCAAAAACTCGAAGACAAACAGCCTAATGCAACAGCAGAAGTTTGTGCTTTTGGAGTCTCTTTGTAGGGACATATTTATATACATGAATTTGTACCTCCATCTCTGAACTAATTCCAGTAGCCAGGGTGAAAACTCTTCAATTTTTGAGTATTTGCCTTTTCAACATGGAGTAGAGAAGGTAACTGTTTTCCAATTGTTCATGTGTGAGGTATTTTGCACGTGAATTTGCACATAAATCTTTAGGATATTTTTAGAAATGTATATTTAACAAATAGAAAATATGATAAGTTACATATGATATCTTTGTTTAGCCAAATCATTTTACTAACTACTGTACTATGAGTGCTATGAGTACTTTATTTTCTCTTCCTGCTACTTCCTCTCTTAATACATTTTACAGCTAATGATGCATGTTGTTCATTTTAACACATTCTGCTTTCTGAAGTAAACAAATGAATACTGATCTTTGTCAACCCCAGGTGACTCATCTTTTGTAATTTGTCATGTCAGATTTTATCAGCCACTTCATACTGGCTTACTGGAAAAGCACAACAAAATCCAATTGATTCAACACCAAACAATTTATCATAACATGACACTTTTTAAATGATGAAGTTCCAGGATAGACAGAAAAAAGGTATTGCAATATTGAAAAATTCATGAGAAAAAAGAAAACAAAAACTTTCTTTTGGTTTTTCAATGTTTATAAGCATACTGCTATATACTCTAATCATTTTAAAAAGAAATTCAACATTAAGAGAAATATTCTTCACACACATACACACACATATACACACACATAGATATATATCTGTATATATAAATCTATATATATATATATATATAGCTGTGTGTATATATAAATATATCTACATACATATGAAATTCATTTCCTGCAGCTTTAAAAGTTGGCTAGCTTAGTAGGAGACTAATGCACTGACTATAGCACATTCCAATGTTTACCCATCAAGTTTACCTTGATTTTCCAAAGATTCAATTCCAGCCATTTAGCACCTGCTAATTATGAGATACAACTTCGAAGTTCTGAATAAAATTTCACAGAGCTTCCAAGACCAGCACATCATCAAGAAAAGTAGCTAGATTCATTATTCAAGAATCTGTGATTGCAATGTCAAATGAAGCATTATTTTGACTGGTGTTCACTGCATCATGCTTCTCACTTGGCAGTGTGCCAGCAGAGAGACTTAAAAAAAAAGCTTCCAATGAGATTTCTGTAAATCCCACATGTCAATTACGCTACATATTATATACGGGAATAAAGTGAACAATCCTGATATACATTTAAAAAGACACCATTCACTGTATATACAACTTCTTTGAAAAGCTGCCTCCCTAATTTACAAATATTTAACCATAACCAAGATAATTATTCACATTTACTATTATGATTAAAGTGGGATTAAGTATGAAATTTATAACCTACAGTAATTGGGTAAAGTTAAATTTCATGCATTCACATTATAGGCACTAATAATGGCACTGTGCTAAATCTGTGATTTCACTTTATTTTTATATCTATTCCAGAAATATATTTAAATCTTTATTTTAGGGGCGCCTGGGTGGCTTAGTCGGTTAAGTGTCCGACTTTCGCTTAGGTCATGATCTCTCGGTTCCTGGGTTCGAGCCCCGCGTCGGGCTCTGTGCTGACTGCCAGCTCGGAGCCTGGAGCCTGTTTCAGAGTCTGTATCTCCCTCTCTCTCTGACCCTCTCCTACTCAGGCTGTCTCTCTCTCTCCTAGAAATTAAAAATAATAATAATAATAATAATAATAAATCTTTATTTTAATGATGAGAAAGCCATTGCTCTGATGATGGGGAGTCAAACACACAAAAACTAACGCAAGATGTATGAGGACAAACAACTGAAAAATTAAGTATAATTAAGTATAATTAATGTTAATAATGGGGAGGGGTGAAAATGGACAGAAAGGGGGAAGTAATCAACTTTAGATCAAGAATTCCAAGTATAAGGAATAGTACAGACAGGATGATATCAGAGCTGGAAGTGACCACTTAAAAACAGAAGAGGAGAACAAGAAGTGAAAGAGAAGAGTGGGAAAGATCTCAGCAAATGCCAACCACTAGAAAAGCAAAAGCATATGCAAGTGGTAAGAGTTTAGTATGTTGGAAAATGAACCTAATGGTGGAAGAAAAGTGAATGTCAAGAGAAAGACATTGCCAAAATGTGGAAGAATTTGTATGCTATGATAAGGAGTATAGATTTTATGCTCAGGGCAACTGTTAGATACTGAAGCATTATAATCACAATACTCTCAGATTTTAGAAGATCACTCTCTCTCTCTCTCTAAATGGGAAAAGATTGGAAGATGGCAGCTCTGAATTCACAGAAACCAAATACAATTGAAAATATTTTACCTCAAATGGGAGGGTTAATAAAAGTACCCAAAGAAGAAAACATGTGGAGGAAGCAGAGACATAGGGCAGTGGTTTTCAAACATGAACAAGTGTCAGAACCATCAGAAAGGCTTGGCATCACAGGCACTGCTGGGTTTACTCACAAGGTTTCTAATCCAGAAGATATAGAATGGGGCCAAAGAATTTGCATTTCTAAATTCCCAAGTGAGGCCAATGCTTCTGGTTAAGGGCTCCCTTTGAGAACCACAGGTCAAAAGAAGGAAACTGGGAAGAGAGCCAAAGAAGTCAATGCAGTCACACACCCGTCTTCCTCACACTACTGTTGAATGAAGGGAAATGAGCTCTCCAAGGAATGAGTTTGAAATGAGTCCAAATTATTCTAATCCCATCAGGACTCAGCATTTTGTCTTTCTGGAGACCACATTTATATAGTATCTAATCACACTCTCACAAGACTAGGCCAAGATAAAGCTTTAGAAAGAGATTTGTCTCTGGAATTTGCTTTTGGTTTGTCTATAGATCACACGTGCACAAAATTGGATTAATTCTTATTCTTGTTTCATGGAACAAGCATTGATCAATGTATGGTCTACTTTTATTCATTGTTAATTAACTTAAATAATGAAATAAGCACCTATTAATCAAATATTGAGACAAAAAAGATAGGATATTGACATAAACATTCATTAAAGTACCTGAGGGGTACAGAGGTGGCTTAGTCAGTTAAGCGGCAGAGTTCAGTTCAGGTCACGGTCTCATGATTCATGGGTTCAAGCCCTGCACTGGGCTCTGTGTTGACAGGTCAGAGCCTGGAGTCTGCTTTGCATTCTGTGTCTCCCTCTCTCTCTTCTTGTCCCCTGTTCACAGTCTCCCTCTGTCTCTCAAAAACTGAATAAAATTGTTTAAAAATATATATATAAAGTATCTGATAGAGGTGCCTGGGTGGCTCAGTCAGTTAAATATCTAACCTGACCTGAGCCGAAGTCAGACGCTTAACTGACCTGAGGCACCAAGGTGCCTCAAACATAAAATTGTATCCCATGGTGATCTTGATTTTCTCTTATCCTTCTTGATTATTAATGATTTTGAACATCTCTTTATGTTTTCATATAATTCTCAAATATGTAGCTTTTTAAATATCTGGAAATGAAAGTTTGCTTGGTAAAGCACACCACCAAGTCATTATTTAAACACACACACACACACACACATCCATGTAAACCAAATATCTCTAGGTTAATAAGGGAAATTTGTTAGCCTTGTAAACAAATACCTATAAGATCAAACAAATAAAGAAGAAAACCTTGAGCTGTTTCCTAAATGCAGAAACTTTATAACCTTTCTCTTTAAAATCAGGAATAAGGAGAAATTGCAACTACACTGTTGAGAATTTAGCTAAACTGTTCCAAAATATTATATCACCAAGGGGCCTTCAGGGACTTCTGCTACTAGTTCCTGTCTAAAATACCAACCCACAGAGTCACAAGTTAATTTAACTTTCTTATACGACTCCTTCAAAGGCCCTTTTTTAAAAAAGTTCATTTATTTATTTTTAGAGAGAGCACAAGCAGAGGATGGGCAGAAAGACAGAGGGAGAGAATCCCAAGCAAGTTCCATGCTTTCAGCGAGGAACCAGACACAGGGATCCATCCTTTGCAGCCTGACATCAGGACCTGATTTTCCAGCCCTCACTGCACATACACTGTGCGCGCGCGCGCACGCGCGCACACACACACACACACACACACACAGATAAAATTCAAAGGGATACCTTTTATAAAAATAAACATAATTTTAAAAATATGTTTTAATTAAAAAAAAAAAAAAAACATTTAACAGGGTACCTAGTTGGTTCAGTTGGTTAAGTGTCACATTTCTGCTCCAGTCATGGTCTCATGTTTCGTTAGTTTGAGCCCTGCATCAGGCTCCCTGCTTCCTGTGCAGAACCCACTACTTCTGATCCTTTGTTCCCCTCTTCCTGCCCTTTCCCTGCTCACACTCTCTCTCTCCAAAAAAAAAAAAAAATTAATAAGAGTGTTTCAGGAACTGTAAGTTTTATAGTCCAGAAAAGAGAAAAACACCATTACTGAGAAATGCTGTGGAGAAAGAAAAATAAACTAGATCGCAAGGATTCACAAAGGTAATTAACATTAATTAGTTGATGAGTCATATTTTATATGTTCTTTGACAAATTCTAACTTTTCTAGACTATATAAAATCATCATGTAATCAAATTTTTTTAAATTAAAGGAACAAGACACAACTGAGATAACGTTATCCTATAGAGATTATAACGTTTCCTTGATATTGCCATAAGTGTGTGCAGGGAACATTAACAGTATTTCTAAAAATGGGAATAAGGATAGCAAATAATGCAGTTTGTTGGGCATCTTTAATGCTTGAGCAAAGACATGTAAGTAATATGTGTTAAATTTTTGAGTAAGAAGGATAAGTAGAAAATCTATTTAAAAAAAAAACCACATGCTATTACATTTTCAACATATGCTATACATTTATAGGGCACAGAAGTGATTAGTTAATTCAGTGTTTTAATCAAGAAAATCCCCTTGATGGGTATGGCAGAATGGGTGTCTGGTTCAGAGTAGGAAGCAGAATTACATTATTTTAAAATAACAGTGGTAATTTTAATCAAGATTTTTGCCTAAATTTGTGAGCTAAGTGAATAACTGATTACATAATAATCAAAAAAGTAATCCTGTTAGATGATTTTCATATGTCTAAAAATAATCACTTAAGTTTTCTCTCCAATTGGATTCATATATATTAATAAAAAGGGGACAGGTGTTTTCTTTAAAAACTAATTCTTATCAATAGAATTTAGTAATGCAAATGTAGCTGCGATTACATAATTGATCTGAAAAGAATAGTCTAAATTTAAGAATTCTTAATTCTTGGGGTGCCTGGGTGGCTCAGTCGGTTGAGTGTCTGGCTTCAGCTCAGGTCGTGATCTTGGGGATTGTGGGTTCGGGCCCCGCGTCGGGCTCTGTGCTGACAGCTCAGAGCCTGGAGCCGGCTTAGGATTCTGTGTCTCCCTCTCTCTCTGCCCCTCCCTTGCTTATGCTCTGTGTCTCTCCTTCTCAAAAATAAACTATAAAAAAAATTAAAACAAAGAATTCTTTAATTCTTAAAGGCATGCAAATGGTTCCATATTATTTTAACATTCAACTAGTCAGGTATTGTTTAGCATTGCTTCTGTTCCTATAATTAAACATTTATTGGGAATCCACTATATTCCAACCACTGTTCTGGGTCTTGAACAAATGGTACTGAGCCAATCATAGAAGACTTTCTTTCCTCCTGGAATGTAATTCTAGTGGAGGAAAAGATATAATAGTTATAACATATAATATATTAATAGTTAATATATAATAATAATGTGATAAATGTAAAAGGACTAAAGAGAAAAATGGCATGGAAGAAGTATGCTCACTCAGTAAGCAAGGGCTGTGGAATTTCGCCAGGGTCCAGGGAGGTACACTGGGACTGGTGTATACACATCCCAGATGCTCTACTTCTGCAGGACCTACCAAACCCTGGACTTTGTCCCTTTGTCCCAAGTCCTAGCTGCAGTGGCCATAAGGCTGGTTTGCCCAGATCCTGCTGGACCTTATAGTCATAAAAGATTCAGATATTCCCAGTATTGCCTTATTTTTTTTTTTAATACCACTGATTATTCTTAGACTTCCCTCAGAATTAAAGAACTTCAGCATGGCTCTCATGTGCAGCAGAGAGAGCCTCAACAACTCTAGCACATGGTTCAAGTTCACCAGTGGAGATCTGCCTTTACCAGTGACTGCCTGGAAAAACTGCATCACAGGCTATAAGTGTTTGGGAATTTACACCTTATTTATTTTTGAACCAGTGACAAAACTGTACAAATATATAGACGACACATTGCTTAACTACATTAATTCAGGTCAATGAGGGGGCATATGTGGATGGTGTTACTTATATATTTTTAAAATTTATTTATTCTGAGAAAGAAGGAAAGCGGGGAAAGGGTAAAGAGAGAGGGAGGGAGAGAGAGAGAATCCCAAGCAGACTCCACACCATAAGCATAGAGTCCAATGTGGGGCTCCAACCCACAAACCACGAGGTCATGACCTGAGCTGAAACCAAGAGTTGAACACTTAGCCAACTGAGCTACATTTGTACCCCTGGAATTTTTATATTTTTTTTCTCTGACCACTGGATTTCATTTCCTTCCAAAAGCCAACAAAAAAATAAATGTCAAGAAGGTACATGTAACATTTAAAAAATTAAGTCAGGAATTTCTCACTCTGAGAAGAGCTTAGATTACTTCTGTTTGTTACACAGTATTTAGTTCCACTATATCTGTGTATCATATGTGTGTAAAATCATGGAGGGAAAACATGCTAAGGTCATGTGTCCTACAATCTTTGTTTGATTATGAAATATTTTTGCTGCTGAATCAAAAATCATATAAACTAGTGTTAGATACACAAAGATCAATCTTTGCTTAAAATAAGTTATTTTTGGTGATATTTTCATTAATCTTAATACAAATTTAAGAATTTTTATTTGGCTATGACACTTAAATTTTAATAGAGATGCAGAAATTGTAAAACTTGTGATTCTAATCTTCCCAATGATCCCATTTTCTTTCTCTTTGATCCATATCATCTAATTTTAATTTCTCATTGCATAAATTCTTCACGTCCTGATAGACACTTTTTTGTTTTCTTTTGATCCAGATTAAGTACTCCTGCTTTTACTTTTGAAAGCGATTTATAAAGTATAGCTGTTGTAGATAATGCCACAAATACAGAGTTGAAAAATGTCAAAGGCTATTTCTTTTAGTCTTTAGTAATATTTCTTGACACTTAAAAAAATTCTTGTCAGCAAAAAATATTGAAGATAATTTCCTCCATATTTCTGTAGAAATGCACAAAATAAACCTTTGATCTAAAATGACATTTATTAACCCGAATGTGAGATTAACTATAGCATTCATCCCAAATAATATTTTATACTCATCTAGAACCTTTCATCTCAGACTCTGAAAAAATATAAATACATTAATTCTGTAATCCTCATAAAGCTCTTATAGAGCTTGGTAATTATTTTTATCACTCCTTTTATGATGAAGAAGCCAAGGCATTGAGATTACTCCCAAGTCATACTGAAAGTCAAACCTGACTATAAAAATGAGACTTGGGTTTGAATTTCTAGCTTTCTATTACAAAGTTACAGTTCTTGTCCTCAACAGTTTGTCAGTTTTTGTCAAAATATTTTTTTCTGAAAGGTAGTAGAACATATGAGAACATTTCTTCTCCAGTAAATCAACCAAAAATAATTGTCACTTCTAAATATTAAGATTTTCCAATATATGGACCCTTGAGTAGTTATACTAAAGAAACTCATTGAATATTTACTTACTCAACAACTAGGAAAAGAAGTGTGAAAGTTTGTAGGAAGGCAGGATATTAGGATGTGTGGGAATTAACCATGTAAGATCAACTTTCACTAGGGACATAATGTTTTATTAAACTATTCAGACTAGCCAAAAAGGGACAGAGATAAAATGTCTAAAAGTTGCAGTGTGTGCTAATCAAATTGCTGTGAAGACCTTCCGTACTGATGTATGTAATTGAAAGTTACAGCTACGGCAAAGACAGTGCTCCCCTTACAATTTCAGTCACAAATTTATCTAAACATTTTTAGGATTACACTTCCTCAACAGAGGATCCAAGAAGCCATGTCTCATCTCACAGCCTATGTCAAATCCAATATGCTTTTACTGCATCATGTCCTTTTCACAGTAGTTAGCAAGCTGTGCCTCTCTATTTGTTTACAGCATTGTGTAATTATCTGTCTCCCTTACTGGACACTAAGCTTCCTGAGGATGGGGTAGTATCTGTTTGCCACACTTTCCCGCTACATTGAAAAACATCTTTCACATATGAAGTGGGAAAGTATCAATACATTAAAAAAAAAAAAAAAAAAGCATTTTAATTTGACTAGGATATCTGGGCAAAATATGCTTCAGTCAAAGATATGTTTTTCCATCATGTAAAATGTCATAGAGTTATGGTAAGATACTCTTCCCCAGTTACCCATATAACAGAATGTGGTAGAACTGTAAAAACACTTCAATCATTTTGTAGCCTTACAACAACTTTTAGAAAATAAACCAAACACTCTTATCTGAAACAATATTTCATTTATGTAACTTGCTCTGAGGTTATCGTGCCACTATTGATATAAAATAGTGATTTTTTCACTGATGAGTGAGGCAATTTAGTGGATCCCTTGAATAAAGCCCAAGTATATTGGATCAAAAAGTTTTTACCATCAAACCTTTTCTTGCATCCTTTTGTAAGTTGCGTTTAAATCTTTAGTGCCTACTCTTAGGTAGGGGTAAGGGGAATCGATTCCCAGAATGATGTAAAATAGACCAATTGAGTATAACTTTCAGAATTGCTCAGAATTTGTCAGACTCTAGAATCTTTATTTCAATAAACATCTTTTTGGGAATAAACTGAATTTTAAAAGAGACAAGAGTATTCTGTACTATTACCTAAATTAAAATATCCTGTGTTTCATTAACTTGCTTAAAATAAAAACATTTTAAAAAGCTGGGTGGAAAAACAATAAAAAGTAATAATAACTGCTCCAAGTAGTAACGTGCTGTGCAAGAAAATTTTATTTTTTAATTTTTTAAATGTTTATTTATTTGAGACAGTGAGAAACAGAGCATAAGTGGAGAGACACAGAGTCTAAAGCAGGCTTCAGGCTCTGAGCTGTCAGCACAGAGCCTGACATGGGGCTCAAACACATGAACCCTGAGATGATGACCTGAGCCGAAGTGGGATGCTTAACCAACTGAGCCACCCAGGAGCCCCAACAAAATTTTAAACACAGTGAACATGGCATGAATTATAACTGTAACTTGGAAACAAGCAATTTGTTGCTTGCTAAGAACATTTTCTTGAATGTCTGCCCCTCTATGTGCATATGTGTGCCAATGAGTGTACATCAAGAGCATTGCACACATCAACAAAGGCAAAGTAAAATTAGTACATCAATTAATTAATATTGCCCCTATGAACTGCAAGTAGCCCTAGCCTGGGTGAGGACGGAAACCCAAGTTTGTGGAGTCTGAGTCTGGTATTCTCACTGCAATGAGGATTAGAAGGCTGTGCTGTAAAATACAGGATTGGACTCACACACGTGTGGTTGTATAATCTCTCCCAGCACCTCGTTTGGTTTTTAATCTCTGTATTTGAGGTATGAATGCCTTTTTTTTTAACGTGAGATATAACTTGCTGAAATGACTTAAATTTAAATGCAAATATTCAACATCTCAATACTAACTCATAATGGCATTTATGTGTTTAGTTAAATAGTGTGAGGTTTGTGTGTACGCTTTAGCGCTCATGCTAATTTCAAATACATTCAATTTCACGGGCTCATCAACAGAATATCTTTTCCTTAATATAGAGTGATTTGAAACAGAAATCTTCTCAATATATTTTAGATATTATAATGAGTGCTGTTGATAAAGCCATATGAAATCAAACATGTTTATAACTAGATATTCCCTTTTCTGATTTTTCTGTCAGTTTAAAATATTGTGAGTCTATTTATATATTTAATCAGAGTAAGTGCATAAGGGAGAAAACCTTCACAAAATATCCTGTCAGTAAAATTAGTAAAACCTGGAAAGCAATTTCCATTTTAGTATGTGGATTGGGAGATAAGATGCAATATCAGTTCATTTTCACTATGGTAAAAGAAAGTGTAATTTTCAGTTCTCTTCTAACTTCTATTATCCACATGGGAGCTGTTATTATCTACATAATGTAGTGAGGCATTCGCAATTAGGCTTACTGTTCAGATTAGTCTCCCTTGGTTTCAAGTTACTTTCACTTGAAACGATAAAATTAAATTAGCAGTTTTACCCAGGTCAGTGTGAAGTTTCTCCCGATGGGTTTTCAAACTATTGTTGCTCTCTTATACTTTTCATAACACTGGATGTATTTGGAATGCACATATTCTTTTCCATTTGCACAAATTTTTAATAAAAGAGGGCAATATATAATTTTGTTTAAGTCAATTTCTTCCATTTAGCTATGGTACAAAAGTTTATAACTGTAGTTGAATGCCTTGCTTTGGAGATAGTTGTATCCTTCTCTTTTGGTGTTTCAAGCTATAGGATGAGGTTTCTATTAAATATTAAAGTATATTAATAGGACGAAATAATACAGAATCTTAAATGTAGAACAAATTGCATTTGCTTTTTGAAACAGGAGACAGATTGACTCTGAAGTTATGGCTACGAAAGAACTACTTACTTTGTTGCTTTCATTTTCTCTTTCTTTATAATATGTTATTTCCTTTCTTTCTTTCTGATGTACATTTATTAATATAATCAGAGGATTGTTTTCGTTTGTTTTGTTTTTTGTTTATGTTGGTCTTTTCAGAGTGTAGGGAGTACAGAGAGAAACTTTTTGAAAAAGGAAAATAGAGCAGACATGTAAATAGTATTTGCACTTAAATTACACTGCATTTAACTGATGAAAGGGAAAACAAAGTGTGGACCTGACAGAAATATTGAACATGGTCAACAATAGAGGTAGCTATATTTTTGTCTGCTTATTTAAAACACAAAATAAATTTGCATCCTAGGCTCTTCCCTTACGGAATTCTCTTTAGATCCTCAATTAGCCCAGTCCCTTCAATCTTCCATCTATTTGGGAATTCATTGCCTCATTCATTGCTTGACTGGCTTTTACTCTTCCTTCAAGCCACAGTTTGTCACTTCTGTGAACGCTTCTCTAACATTGACTGACTAACATGATGGGTGCACGTCTTTTGGAATCCTGCAGCATCATGCTCTTACCCCTGTGTAGTAACTGCATATTGTTGAGCTCATCTCTAATGCATGAATTGACTCACTCATTTCTATTTCCCCAGAGTTTTACACTCATTTTTAATAGAGTACAAAATGATTAATTATTTGTTTAAAGAGTGACTAACTGAATAAATGAATGAATAATTTAATGATAGGTTAGATATTTCTTTTTTTTTAGAGAAGTAGGAAAAAACTGGCAACCACAAATAAGCTAAATGTGAAAGACTCTTTAGGGTGTCAGAAATTATCCAAATTATTTTCCATCTTTCCTTATAATATACATAGTTTTCTGACTCAGAGATTACATCTGGCTGTGTGTGTATGTGTGCGTGTGTGTGTGTGTTTGAGAGAGAGACAGAGGCAGAGACAGCTGTGGATGCCTTTAGGCAAGGCATCCCACCTCAAGTTTACATTCTCTGTAATTCCCTATTACATCATACCTGACCATCTGACCACCTCATACATTATGGTACCTGATTATTCCCAAATGTAAGAATTTGAATTTGGAATCCTTGTTCTTACTATATTTTGGGAATTACGATGCTCCAATAACAATGAAATATTAAACAAGAAATACTTAATTTGGTGATTCTTCTTTACTAAAAAAATGACCACTATATTGATTTGAAAATTCTAATCTTCTGACACATTTCTTTTTTTTTTAACTTAGAGACTACATTTCAATATAAACTTCTCAGACAAAAACAAAATGAAATAAAACCCCAAACACAGACACATAGGTACACAATTTCTATCCAGAATTCTTAAAACCAAAACTTTCTAACGATCCAATGTTATTTCATAAGTGACCTAACAGCTGACTAGAATTCATGTAAAGTAACTTCTGTTATTTACTTATTCCACTTAATGTGATTATTTGTACATTTTGATGCAGAAATATTAATGCTACTTACTTTGAGGTGTTCTCTGTATTTGAAATGTGTTTCAAAATTTTCCTCAATTAAGCATGAAAGTAATCTGAATTCCAAAACTCATCTGGTCCTAAGGATTTTAACAGATGATAAAGAACCATATAAAATAAATATAAAATAACTTCAAATCTAAATATAGCTAGAGTATGAATTAAAAAAAGAAGAAATAAGGAATAAAAGGAACACCTCCTATAGCTGGAAGAGAAGGGATGCTTTATTTAGTAATGTTACACAGGCATTTGAAATATTCTCCCTTGGGAAAGCTATTTTTAACTTGAATCCAGGAATGAGCATGACTAATGTATCTGGTTACTATAATTTGTTTCCAGAATAAAAATTCCCATCAGCCATTATTTTAAACAACGTTTTGTCAGTTTGTGTTGGACAAACATTAGCCTCTAGACTTTTATTTTGGTCGTGTCTTAGAAATATAATAATATTAAAGTTAAAGAAAACTATAATGAATCTACCTTAATTCCAGAGTTTTAGCATTTATTTTCCTCTCCATACATGCTAACTACTTCATATATTGTGGTCTTTGATATTAACTAGGTACTAGCTACAATTATGAAAGATGGAGATTTAATATTATAAATAAACCATATTCTTGTTTTAAAGTTTTAAATGTTTGTTTATTTTTGAGAGAGAGAGACAGAGTGTGAGCAGGGGAGGGGCAGAGAGAGAAGAAGACACAGAATCTGAAGCAGGCTCTGGGCTTAGAGTTGTCAGCACAAAACCCGCTCAGAGGCTCGAACCCATGAACCATGAAATCATGAACTGAGATGAAATGAGATGCTCGACCACCTGAACCACCCAGGTACCCCAAAAGCATATTCTGTAAAAAGTGGACACTTCTGACAAACAGTGACACCTTACCTAATGGATCTTGCTGGTAATAGCTGCTTTTTAGGGAAGGTGGTGAGGTTGCCCATGACATGTGAAATCCTCCATACCCTTTTTCTCTTTTCATACTCTGGTTGAAGGTGTTGCTGTAGGTTTCCAAAATTGTACAAATGGAAAAATTAAGATTTTCAAAAAAACCCAAATCTAATATTAAAAATTTTGGGGCGCCTGGGTGGCTCAGTCAGTTAAGCGTCTGACTTCTGCTTAGGTTTGTGAGTTCAAGCCCTGCATCGGGCTCTGTGCTGACAGCTCAGAGCCTGGAGCCTGCTTCAGATTCTGTGTGTGTCTCTCTCTCTGCCCCTCCCCCACTCATGCTCTGTCTCTGTCTCTCAAAAATTAATAAAAAATGTTAAAAAGTGAAAAAAATCATGTCACTTTTTAGTTTGAATCATGTTATTGCATAGGAGGTAATCTTATTATTATTTATTATTATTTATATATGTATTATTATTTATATTATTAATATAAAGGTAACTCGGGGCGCCTGGGTGGCTTAGTCGGTTAAGCGACCGACTTTCGCTTAGGTCATGATCTCGCGGTTTGTGGGCTCGAGCCCCGCGTCGGGCTCTGTGCTGACTGCCAGCTCAGAGCCTGGGGCCTATTTCAGTCTGTGTCTCCCTCTCTCTCTGACCCTCCCCTGCTCACGCTCTCTCCTAGAAATAAATAAAAAAAAAAACATTAAAAAAAATATATATAAAGGTAACTCTATATTGATCTGAATCCTATCAGCTTAAATTCATAGACAAGTCCCTTTTTAAAAGGACTTTCTGCAAAACTTGATGCTAGTTTGGAAGGCCTATCACAGTATCTAGACTGTATAGGAAAAACCTCATGTAATTTAAATTCAGAACTAAGAGATACATGCATATGCAAAACTTCCCCAGTTGTACTGAATAACAATTTTAAAGGTCAGGAAAAAAAGGTGTAATCACTAAGAAATTATTAATTTTCTATAAAAACAGCATAATCTATCTTACTATATTACTGGCGAAAATAGTTTTCTGCAAATGACTGACATAAAGTGTGTTTTACAGTCCATAACATATGTAGTATCATAATACTGCTATACATGACGGGGTTGAAAATGTAAAAGAGGCTCATTACAAAAATAAGTTTTTTGAGAATACTAAATACATTACAGCTTTTAAACGTACACTGAAAAAAGTACACATTAAAAAGAAAATATGATGCATTTATATATAGCTCCCATCAACAACAACAACAAAAGCAAAAAACAGATCCATCAACATTTAGACTAATTAAAGCCGAGCAGGGCTTCTTACACAGTGAATGAAGTATCCAGTCAAATGAACTTTTTTCCTCAGCAAGCATATCAGAAGATGACTTAGTTCAAACTTGTCAATGTATTAATTTAAAAGGCTCTTATCTTGCTTTCCCAAACTCCCTTCTAGGCCAATATCTTTCAGAATGGCGCTGAACTTTAGCAGAGTAAAGGTGCTTTCTATGCAGTAGATGAAAATGCCTACAGAAGCAGAAAATAAGCCAAATAACAGTAAAGCCCAACTGTCTCAAAAGGATAGAGGCCGAGTTATTCATGAATCTGTAATATTAAATCCTGTCTTAGAGCACTGCTCTTGTTCTGTACATACTGATAGGAGTATAAATACCCTGAAAGCTGGATGATAAAGGTCAAGCAAATTAAAGGAACACTGTAGTGAAGAGATCTATGATATTTTTTCATTTGATTTCTTTCATTTCACTCATTCCAGTAAGTTAGTAATCAAGGCATTCTAAAGTTCAAAATTAGTTTACAGTGCAAAGCCCAAAATACAGACAAAAGCAGCAGTTTTTATTCTAATCACAAGTACAACATTCTCTATAGATAATTTGAAAAACAAAAATGAATTGAAATCCCATATCATCTCAAGATAACCTCTATTGATATTCCTTTCCTGTATTTGCTGTTATTTATATTTCATATAATTCCTTTTAACTTATGTAATTATATAATGTGTATAATTATATATATATTACAATTGCTTATAATATCTATATATTTTAAAGTTGCCAATAACTGTTCTGATAAAAATGATAATTCAATATGATTTGCGTTAAAATGTATATTATATTGAATACATAGTATCTTTTTCTGCTTTCTCATTTAATATTATATAGGCATCATTTAAGCCTATTTTGATTTTTATTTGCTTAAGCATTCTTTTCATGAGTGGTACCACAACTAATTTAATAATTTCCTAATCTTTTAGCATTTAATTTATTTAAAACTTCTTACTTTTTTATGCAATGAACAGTCCTGTTCAGAGTTCTTCAAATAAGTCTCTAGATATTTCTTTAGGACAGACTGTTACAACTACCAAGCATTAAATCTTTAATCATCTTCTTTTTTTTATGTTTATTTATTTGAGAGAGGGATGGTGGGGAAGAACACCTGAGTAGGGGAGAGGCAGAGAGAGGGAGACAGAGGATCCAAAGCAGGCTCAGTGCTGACAACACAGAGCCCAATGTGGGGCTCAAACTCACCGACTGTGAGTTCATGATCTGAGCCGAAGTTGGACACTTAACCAACTGAGCCACCCAAGCACCGCAAATCTTTAACCATCTTGAGCCACATAGCCAAATTTCTTTCCAGGAATGCCATAGCAATGTGGATTGCTCTAAGCAGATTGCTAATATCGATCTCAACTTCCTCTCAACAGTAACAGTATGATTTATACATTCTAACCACTGCTTATATTATAGGCGAAAAGTGGTTTTAAATGTGATTAAATACAGGGATACACACTGTTGTTAAACATGTCAAGATTTTAACATGTTAAGGATGTCAACAGAAGCTTCTGACTTTATTCCCTGTCCTATTAAAAGCCCAACGGAATAATATTAAAGAACTTAGAAAAAAAAAAGTGAGTAAGGTGGAAGCATAAGGAAAATGGGAAGGAAATTTTTGCATGCTCTCAGCAGTAAAGATATCAACAGATTTCTCAAAGATGGAAAACTGAGGGAATGGTATTGATTGGTATGCCACACAAAAAGGTACTAGAGCAGTGAGCTTGGTCACTTGACTTAGTTTATAGCCTGAGAGGCCTGAAGTCAATGAATGTACTTTCAGTGGAGGGTGGGAGTAGGAGGGGTCACAGTCATTAAAAGGTTATATTGCAAAAGTCAAACTTACCCACATGTGTTCCTGGTCGTTTGTCCAAAAAGCTCACCACATTGGAATTTGCCAGTTACATACAGGGAAATAAGGTAATAGCAATAATATTAATAATAAAGAGAGACCAAAATACACCCTGATATAGAGTATGCAGAGAGGAATCCAAGGCAGAATCTGATAAGGGATCTGGTTTCTTAAATTAAAGCTCTAAGTATTTTAACATTTCCTAGTGGAGAACAGGACACAAACTAATTCTGGAATATTCCTTAAAATGCAACCTATTACTGGGTAAGTGTCCCTGGATGTGCCTAACCCATATGCATAGTTTCTGAGTATTACCATTGACTAATTATTGAAAAGAGAGGAAAACTGAGGGTTACCCAAAGTTTGAAGAAAACTGAAATAAAAAAAGAGAAAAATCTAAGATAATAAAATACACAATTTGATATTAGGCTAAATGGAAGTAGTGCAGAAAACAAAAGACAACATTTAAAACTAAACTTTATTTAGTAGTCTCAGGTAAATTACAGAAGCTGTGTTAATGATAAAATAAAAGCAGGAGATACTGTGAAACAGGAATTACCAGAGAGTGAGAAAGATCTCTTGAATTTTAAAAATACAACTGCAAAAATGAAAATGCCACAAAATAATAGAAATCCAAAGGGTGGAATGTCCAAAAAATGTAGAATAAAGGACAAACAGAAAATATAGAATAACTAGAACATCAATTCAGGAAGTGCCACAGTTTCAAAGGAAGAGAGGCTGACTGTGAAAACATGTAAATTAATTTCCTGGATTTAGAGAAACATAGGCTTCTTTAAACTCATCTCTCATACTGATGAAGAAATACATGTATTTCTACCATATACATGGTAGCGAAATTTTAGAGCACAGCACTGAGGATAAGGAAGGAATTCCAAAATTTCTACAGATAAGAGAAAAACACAAAAGAACAAAAACACCAAGTAATGTCAAACTTGAGATTGACAGGTCTGGCGGGTTTGGGAAAGGACACCGAGATGGCTGGTCTGACGGGTCCGGAAAAAGACACTATGATGGCTGATCGGACTCCATCTTATGAGCGCCTCAGGACTTTCCCGCCACCAGCTTCCCGCTCCCAGTTTCCCGCCACTGGTTTCTCAGAAGACACGTTACCTCAGCAGAAACGAAACCCAACCCAGAAAACTTATATAAAGTCTTATATATACCCCTCTCCCCAGTCTCGGGTTGTGCCTTCTTCAGCTTGCTTCTACCCCAAAGCAATGGAACCTCGCCAAGAGTCCTTTTCAATAAAGGTGTGCTCAGCCCTTTCCCTTGGCTCCTTTGTCTCGTTTTTCGCCCGTCTTTGGTTCACCGCCCTCTGTTATCCCAGCCTTACAGGACATCAGCACAACTTAAGTGTAAATTATTTAAGAAAGAAAAGACAGATATTGGCCATAAATACAGAAATAACTCTGGAGATGGGGTGATAGCAGGAACTGAAGCCAAAAAAGAAAAAAAAAAGAAAAAAAAAGATATATATCATTTTACAACCTTTGGTTCTGAATTGAACAATATGTAAGCATTATAATGCAAATCCTATTAATTATGTATGCGCCCCAAACTGGGTCTTTGTACATTTTATTTGCATGCCATTAACAAAAGAAATAGGAAAAATGATAATAAATTGATGGGGACAAAAATGTCACATGGTGAAGTCAAATTATGAGGACCAAAGAATAAACTCAAATACTTGGAACAATTTTAAAATAAAGAACCACATTTCAAAGAAACCTGAGAAGGGGTATGACCTTAGATTTTTATCTACATAACTTCCATAAGAAATATATAACTTTGATAGAAAACTTTAAAAGTTCAAGCCTTGTTTTAGCAAAGTTAATTAAAATATATTTATTACACATAGAAAGTTTGAAAACCAAATGTAATCAAGTTTTAAATGTTCAAAATGTAAGCATTTTTCCCATGTTATTTCCTCCACATTCCTTCTCTAAAAAAGTATGTCAGATAGTGAGAAATGAAACCAATATAATTACCTGTCGCTCAGTAAAAGATGAGAACATTCAACTTTCAGGTTCCTAGTTAAACATCTCTGAAACCAAACAAAAAGACCCTAGCAGCTGATCTAAGGCAGTATATTCTCTCAGAAAATAAGTCTGTAACTCTTCCACATTAGCCTACATGTCAAACCTAAAAGCACAATCTTCAAGACGCATTTAAACACCATTGCCTTGCTGTGCCCACCAAAACAAAGCTATTCTAATCATAAGGTCTTTTTAATTCCAGTCAATTCTTTACCTAGAAAAATCCACCTGAAATCACTAAAATCAGGTTTAAAATTCTTTCAATAACCTGCCCTATCCTCACCAAGTTTATGTTCACTCAGCTGCAATAAGTTTAATAAATTTAATTTTGCTTGATCAATAGAATTTCCTGTTGACTTTGTAGTATGGTGGGAGTCTTCAATAATTCTGGAGACCCCACCAAGATCCAACGGAATCCTTCTTGCCAGCATGGCTCAAGATCATCTCTTCAGAATCTGAGTCCACCCCTTCGGTCCCTAGAGCCTGCCTTCTGCAATGGTAAATTTTGTTCTACATAGAATACAAACTCCTCTTTATGGAAGTCCCCAAACTGAGTTTATCATATATCGCAGAAATGTATATTCATGTTTTAAGAAACTTTTGATAAACTGATCAGTTTTGAACATTAATATTCTTTGTAAAAATCTGTCTTCTTCCAAAATCAGTCTACCTGCCCTCATCTCTTTCAGGTGGTAATTTTTAAAAGGAAGTTCACAGGGCAAAGGACAAATGTAGGTCAGCTAAGTTTTTCTTTCAAGTCAGCTGCAAGAAATAACAAGTGACAGGTTATAACAGCCTATGGTCCTTATAGATTAATCTTCCATTTGAGTCATCCCTCAAATAATTGGAAATTTTCCTCAGACTCTTTTTTTGTCAGTGGGAGTCAGGGTGCAGCAAAGATCCACTTAATCACCTTCTATTATCAGAGGCCGCATATCTGTCAGTTCTCCATCTGGAAAGGATCAACTATTAGGTTATGATCCTCAGATATATGATACTAAAGCAGCATACTGATCAGATATTTTCATGGGTCTCTATTAATCTATGCACATGTCCTCCCCTTGATCAGATTCTTGCCTCTTATAAGTCTCTTATTATAACTAAAATTATCACACTTTTATTTCTAAATAGCAAAATATAGCAAATATAATTTACAATAAAATTGTCACATTGGGGAACTTTCAATATATATTTAAAAAGTTTACTTAAAGTCTTCTTATAGAACTGGGAATTGGGAGTAGCAATGCATAAAAACCAACTAATTAAAGAGGAGCAAAGCTTCTGCATAGACATTACACCAAAGAAGATCTACAAATGACCAATAAGTACATGAGAATATGCCAAACACCATTAGTTATCAGAGAAAATCAGTTTTATTTTTTTACTTTTTGTAATTATTATTTTTTTTACAAATAGTTTATTGTCAAATTAGTTTCCACATAACACTCAGTGCTCATCCCCACGAGTGCCCTCCTCCATGCCCATCCCCCCCCACATCCATCAGTTCTCAGTTTTTGTCAGCATTCAAGAGGCTCTCATGGTTTGCCTCTCTCCCTTTCCCCCACCATTTCCCCCCTTCTACTCCCCCTTGTTCCTCCGTCAAGTTCCTCCTAATCCTCCTATACGTGCAAACATATGATATTTGTCCTTCTCTGCCTGACTTATTTCGCTCAGCATAACACCCTCAGCGTCCATCCATGTTGCTACACATGGCCAGATTTCATTGTTTCTCATTGCCATGTAGTATTCCATGGTATAGATAAACCACATCTTCTTGATCCATTCATCCGTGGATGGACACTTAGGCTCTTTCCATGTTTTAGCTATTGTGGAGAGTGCTGCTATGAACATTGGGGTACATGTGCTCCTATGCATCAGCACTCCTGTATCCCTTGGGTAAATTCCTAGCAGTGCTATTGCTGGGTCATAGGGGAGTTCTATTGTGAGTTTCCTGAGGAGCCTCCACACTGTTTTCCAGAGGGGCTGTACCAGTTTCCATTCCTACCAACAGTGTAGGAGGGTGCCTGTTTCTCCACAGCCTCGCCAGCATCTAGAGTTCTCTGATTGGCTCATTTTAGCCACTCTGACTGGCATGAGGTGGTATCTCAGTGTGGTTTTGATTTGTATTTCCCTGATGAGGAGGGATGCTGAGCATCGTTTCATGTGTCTGTTGGCCATCTGGATGTCCTCTTTGGAGAAGTGTCTGTTCATATCTTCTGCCCATTTCTTTACTGGGTTGTTTGTTTTTCGGGTGTGGAGTTTGGTGAGTTCCTTATAGATTCTGGATATCAACCCTTTATGTGATATGTCGTTTGCAACTATCTTTTCCCATTCCGTTGGTTGCCTATTAGTTTTCTGGGTTGTTTCCTTGGCTGTGCAGAAGCTTTTAATCTTGATGAGGTCCCAATCATTTATTTTTGCTCTTGATTACCTTGCTTTGGGGGATGTGTCAAGTAAGAGGTTGCTGTGGTGGAGGTCAAAGAGGTTGTTTCCTGCTTTCTCCTCTAGGGTGTTGATAGTTTCCTGTCTCACGTTCAGGTCCTTTATCCATGTTGAGTTTATTTTGGTGTATGGTGTGAGAAATTGATCTAGTTTCATTCTTCTGCATGTTGCTGTCTAGTTCTCCCAACACCATCTGTTAAAGAGGCTGTCTTTTTTCCATTGGATATTCTTTCCTGCTTTGTCAAAGATTAGTTGGCTGTATACTTTTGGGTCCACTTCTGAGTTCTCAATTCTGTTCCATTGGTCTATGTGTCTGTTTTTGTGCCAATACCATACTGTCTTGATGATGACAGCTTTGTAGTAGAGGTTAAAGTCTGGGATGGTGATCCCTCCTTTTGGTTTTATTTTTCAGTATTACTTTGGCTATTCAGGGTCTTTTGTGGTTCCATACAAATTTTAGGATAGTTTGCTCTAACTTTGAGAAGTATGCTGGTGCAATTTTGATTGGAATTGCATTGAATGTGTAGATGGCTTTGGGTAGTAATGACATCTTAACTATATTTATTCTTCCTATCCATGAGCATGGGATGTTTTTCCATTTATTTGTGTCTAGAGAAAATCAGTTTTAAATTACAATGGGATAACACTTAATGCCTATGACATGACTAATGACAAAGACAGATGATAATAAGCATGGGAAGAAATGTGAGCATTCATACAATGCTGGTGATTATTTAAAATAAAACACTGCAGCCATTGTGGAAATGATTTGGTATTTCCTAAAAATGTTAGACGAAGAATTAATATGTGATCTCACATATACGCCAAGAGAAATGAAAACACATATCCACTCAAACATGTATACAAATGTTCCTGGCAGCATTATTCACAATGGCCAAAATGTTACATGGATCCAAATGTTTTTATTATTTATTGTGTGTGTGTGTGTGTGTGTGTGTGTGTGTGTGTGTGTGTAGGCTTCATGCCCAGTGCAGAGTTCAACAAAGGGCTTGAACTCACAACCCTGAAATCAAGACCTGAGCTGAGATCCAGAGTCATACACTTAACCAACCAAACACCACTCAAATGTTTTTAAATACAGAATGGATAAATAAAATGTAGTGTATTTATAAAATACAATATCTTTCAGCAGTAAAAAGGAAAGAAGTACTGATACATACTATAACATGTATGAGCCTTGAACCCAACATACTAAGTGAAAGAAGCCAGTGACAAAAAGGCCATATATTATATCCTTCCATTAATAGGAAATAACCATAATAGACAAAGATACAGAGAGAGGAAGTAAATTAGTGGTTGCCTATAGCTGGAAGGAATGGAAAATATTTTTTAATACATAAACAGGCTTCTTTTTGGAGTAGCAAATCTTCTAAAATTATATTTTTATGATCTTTGGTGTTGTACAACTCTATAAGTATACTAAACATTAAATTACACATTTTTAATGGGTGAATTATATGGTATGTGGATTACATCTTAGTAAAAGTATATATTTGTCCAGGATACTGACCGTAAGTCCAAACAGATAGTTTGTACTGAACTCTGGTTTGTCATTTCTTCTTCCCTATTACTGGAATTATACTGAATCAATTTATGAATATTAGTTAGAGATATGACAATCTAATCTAGGCAGTTTAAACAAAAAATAATTTAAGAAATATTTAGTTTCTTTAGAACCTCTGTATGGACTATAGAACCAGGCTTAATATAAGGATGGCTGTAAAAAAAAAAAAAAAAAAGAAAAAGGAAGAAGAATTCAGGTTCCTTGGGGCATCTGAGTGGCTCAGTCAATTAGGCTTCCAGTTTTGGCTCAGTTCATAATCTCATGGTTTGTGAGTTCAAGTCCCCTGTCGGGTTCTGTGCTGACAGCTCAGAGCCTGGAGCCTGCTTGGGATTCTGTGTCTTCCTCCCTCTCTGCCCCTCCCCCACTTACATTCAGTCTTTATCTCTCAAAACTGAATAAATGTTCTTAAAAAGTTTAAAAAAAAAAAGAGAACTTATGTTCCAAAACTGCTTCCTTAGGGATTCCTTAAGACAAATAATAGGGAAAACTTAAAACTGTATTCCATTTGAATCTCCCTAAACTACAACTTGAAACTATATTTGTCATATACTCCCTTTTCTATAACATAATACACCATTATTACTTCCTGCTTCCACTTTTCCTTCTGATTCTCTTCCTTTGACTCAAGTCAAATGGAAACTCTTCAAAGCTGAGCTGGGCCTTAACAGTTAGGTAAGTTCTCCAAAGGAAGAAATCCCTCATGGTTGATTTTAAGTCATGGTCTATTTCAAAATTAAGGGCTACTGAGAAAATTTTTCCAAGCTTAGACAAGTAAGACAAAAAATTATGAAGGAATTTAGGATAATTGTGAGGATTGGATGGATGTCATGGTACACTTCCCAAGTGTCCCTTCAGGAACATTAAGTGTTCCTTGGTTCACGGTCACATATCACCTTCCTGGCCAGAATATACCCAAGATAATAAACTTAATTTTTTCTCATTTATTATTTGAGAAATTCTTTCTTCTTTCGAAATGAGCATTTAGAACTACAGTTTTTCTTTTCTAAAATTATTTAGGTATACACCATCCATTTAAATATGAGATTTAAAAAAATAATTTAATTCTATTTTTAAATTTTTGTTACAATTTCTTTTTTGATTTCTGAATAACTTAGAAATATATTTGTATGTATTTTTGTATACAGAGGATGTGAACAATGCATTAAAGATAATTTTTAAAAACATTTTATACACTAGGGGTTGCCTAGGGCCAAGGTGTTGGTGGGTGATTGACTATAAATGACATAAGAGAACTCTTCAGGTTAATGAAAATGTGCTACCAATTGATGTATACTTTCATGAATATAAGTGATAGCTCAATAAAGTTGATTTCAAAAATATTTTATCTATTATTTTTAGTAGCTGTACTAGAAGTAGTTTTGTTGGATGTATAGTCAGCCATATTGCCTTAAAAATCAACATCAAATACCGTAAAAGAAGACTGACAAGTTTCAGGCAACATTTAGAATGTCTACATTGACTGAAGGGCTGGAGAATATAGATATCATAAAGAAAGACAATTTACAAGTCTACTGCAATCAAGCAGGAGTTACAGATCGGAACTAAGTTACCGAGACTAAAAATTTGGACAGGCTGAGTTGTGACATGAAGGACAATGCCTGGACTCCATTTCTCATAAGGAATGGATGGGAAGGTCACCTCCCTGTGGTATAATTTATGGCTTCAAGTTAACGTGTCCACATTAAGTAATTCACATTAGCTGAGTAGGCAAAGTACAGGGTAACTATACTATTATTATTATTAGAAATTTCTAAGGAACAAAGAAACAGATGAACACAGAATAAGTCCCTTCCAGGGAAGGTAGATGATAAAAACAGTCCAGCGTCAAGTCCAAGATGATAAAAACTCTGGCACTGAGGACCTGAGGAGGCAAAGAATGTAGAGGAACAGAAATGTGGCAGAAGAGAGGAGATAGCCTGGAGCCAAATTTCAAGTATTTACCATTTCATTATAGGCTAGGCCTGGTAACTAGTAATAACAACAACAACATCGTCCATTTGTTGTGAGTCTTGCCGTCCTTTCAGACCATACTGCTTCTCATTAGCCTTGGGAATCACAAGAGAATTTTTTGCATTTGAGACGTAAACTCTATTTAAAAAAATGAAAACAAGAAACTAAATGATGAACCAAGAAAGACACTAAGAAAAAAAATCTATAAATATCAATAGTGTCCGTCACTCAGTAAATGAACTGTAATGGCTGACACTTTCCTAATTGGAATAATGGGAATGTCAGCCTAAATATGGATCAGATTTAGACAATCTTGCAACAAGATTTCTCTAAGGAAATACCATGTAGGCATGTGTTCAGGAAGCAAGCAGTACTCAGCGGTAATAAGTAGAAATCCATTCTGAGCTAATATGTTTTAAATGGTTGCCAGTTTTAATATGTCTTACCTAAAGATACAATCATCTTACTGAAGATAACTCACACTGTGAGAAATAAAAAATGTCCTTAGTAGACTGAAAAATGTATGTCCCCAAATCTCAAAGGAACCAGTAAAGTTATGGGCACTTTATTCAGCCTGCAATGAACAGTGATGTAAGAGAATTGTAGAACTTCTGAAGTAAATTCAATAGTAACACAAATTCCCATCGTGCCGCTTTACATATATATATAGATATGAAATCTACTTGACCCGATTTTCCTGACAGTGAGTGCTCATTTGATAGAACAAAATTTAAATTATTAATTTGATGGGTTTTCATGAATATAGAAAGGAGAAAAAACAATTAAATTAATGACATGAGATTTGTATTCTGTCAGGAAAAGTGAATTGCACCTACAAAATATGTCTGATGTATAAGACATTTTTCTTAGAAAAGTGATAATTGTAGATGCAGTATTCTAAAGCATAGTATATGGCACTTTGTTGAATGTTTACCTTTTCAAGAATCAACAATAGCATCTTTCATCAATCCTTAGTGGTCACATTGATTTTATTTCCAAATTAATGGATCATATTCTTTGAGTTGCCTGGATGGCTCAGTTGGTTAAGTGTCTGACTTGATTTTGGCTCAGGACATGATCTCAGTTTGCGGATTGAGCCCTGTGTTGATCTCTGAGCTGGCAGCATGAAGCCTGCTTGGAATCCTTTATTTTTCACTTCTCTCTGCCCCTCCCTGCTCTCACTCTACCTCCAGCCCCTCTCAAATCAATAAATAAAACTAGAACATATTCTTATACATCTCGGATACAAATATTCACTAATTTAAAAACATTTTTTTTGTCATTTCATTTTTAGTGTTGAGCACAGTTGAAGTACATAATTTTTCCAGAAGCAGCTCAGCATGGAAAACCAAGTTTGTACGTAAGCAGTAAAGCAGTTTTTGTTAGCAAGCATCTTTTCAATCTCAAAATAAGTAAAAAGCTTAAGAAAATAAATAAATAAAAATAAAATGTATATTTTCCTATACTACAGGAATTATTAAGTATATATTGTAAAATCACTCAGATACTCAACAAGTAATCCTACTAAGTTCACTGTAGTAAAAGGTTTTGGTTTATTATTGCTACTGCTAAATTTAAATCAAAACTGTTTCATAATTACACACCATTTTATAGCATGCAAATATGGTAAAATATTATTTTTAAATAATCCATGAATTTATTAATAAGTGAATATCATGCAACTAAGGCATTTGGTAAGAACAAACATATTTTACTTACATAGTAAATCATTACATACGAGTGTAAACATGATTATTCACCTAATTAAAGATCAAACCCAAGTATAAATTAGAGTACGTGCTTTTCTGGAATGAGCATTGGTAAGGATCAGAGACTTGTTTCCACTCCTGTGTGTTATGTACATCCTATGCATTTATCACTTATAAATATATCCCTGCTAGGAAGGCAGTAACCAAGGTTAGAGCAGCAAAGGAAAAAGCTTTGAAATTTTATTATTAGAAGCAACTTACTAATCTTCAAGCACAATCTTCATGTGATTCACTCAGAAGTATTTCTCTACCTGGGTGAGCTCCTAGCAGTTATCCCTTAATTGAGAAAAACCCTCAGGGGCTTGTTTACACATTTGACTAACAAATACAACAATGCAAAATCCAGGTATTTAAACATTTTCATTTCTAGAAATCAACCAATGTTTGAGATTTTTAGCTGCTGAAAAGTGGAACATTTCCATCAACCAAAATATACTTAGAGAGCACAGAAAGACCATGTTTTTCCCCAACTATAAGAAAAACTCACCCTCGAAGTTATAGAGTATAGGTATTGCTGCTGAGAATTTTTTTCTGGGAACACTAGCTGAGAAATGCTGATTTGTTCTTCTTGAGGGCTTTACAGTATTACTAAGAGGATTTCTATTGAAAAAAAGGATCAAGTTATTAAAAGAAAAAGAAAAAATGGATGCAGGTGTAGATTATTTATTTTAAATTTACTTTTTTTCTAGTTAGTATATGTTGAAATACAGAAAGGATGGGTGTTGACTTTTGGAGTTTTCGCCCAATCTTATACCAGAGCCTTCTGAGGAGCTGAAGACATAGCACTAACAAAATACTAATTCATGTCCACTCATGTAGCAAGTACTGCACCAAGTCTTTCCTCCTTAATTTTACTGAGTTCTCCCAGCTCCTTCAGGATGTGGGTATTCTTATCTCTTATGCAGATGAAGACACTGAAACACAGGTAAAGTTATGGACTCAAAATGTCATAGGTGGTGATTCCCAGAGCTAAGACTCTATAGCCCACATTCTTTTATTTTTTTAATTTACATCCAAGTTAGTTAGCCTACAATGCAACAGTGACTGCAGAAGTAGATTTCTTAATGCCCCTTATCCATTTAGCCCATCCCCCCTCCCACAACCCCTCTAGTAACGCTCAATTTGTTCTCCATATTTCAGAGTCTCTTATGTTTTGCCCCCTTCCCTGTTTTTATATATTTTTTGCTTCCCTCCCCTTATGTTCATCTGTTTTGTATCTTAAAGTCCTCATATGAGTGAAGTCATATGATATTTGCCTTTCTCTGACTAATTTCACTTAGCATAATACCCTCTAGTTCTAGCCATGTAGTTGCCAATGGCACGATTTTATTGTTTTTGACTGCCAAGTAATACTCCATTTAATACATACATACCACATCTTCATTATCTATTCATCCATTGATGGACATTTAGCCCACATTCATAACCACTAGCTGTGTGTGTGTGTTTGTATACATATACATATATATATAATATAAATCTATAAATCTATACATATTTAAATAGAATTTTTTCCATCAGGAACCCTCTCCCTTTTCTTCATCTTCTTTCCTCCTTTATCTCTTCATATTTAATGCATATTTATTCTTCACCCATCTTATGCTTTCAGTTTTTCTCCTTTCGCTGGCAAATTTCACAATGACTACATAAATTCTATTCAGTGTCGAAATTTCCTTATCTTCTGCACACTCTCAATTCATTTCAAAATAACATTTACTCTCAATAGTCTTTCATAGTATAGCAATTTTTCAAAGCCCCACAGATTATGATTCAGTAAATCTGTGATGCAATCCAATTATTCTTTTTTTTACAAGTACCTATTGTGGTTTTCTCTATTTTTTTTCTTCAAGCATGTTCATTTTCAGTTGTCTTGTCACAACTTCTTAATCTTCTTAATGGGTTTGTTTTCATCTAAGTTTATTTTAAAACCAGAATTACTGTGTCAGCCTTCTCTCACCTCATTTTTGGCTTCCTTTACTTATAATCCAAGACTCCAAACAACACCTATGGAGAGATGCTTCTCCAATCTATCTCTTCAATCACGATATGTCTTCTGATTTCTGAATCTTTATATGAAATGTGGATATCCCTCATTAAATTCAATATATATCAATCTGATCTCATTGTATGTTTTATGCCAAACTTCTTTTCTGTTCAGCATCCTAGTTAATGGTGCCACTAAATCAAGTGAGATACCAAAGATTGCTAGCTATGTTCTCCTCACTGACCTCCCACACCCAAGGGACCATTATCAATTACATCTCCATAACAATTCAGAGTGTGTCTACTTTCCAGATTGCTTTTTCCGTCTTTCATTGCTGTTTCTATCATCATCCATGACTCGGATTTCTTTGACTGACAATGTAATGCTTTTTCTTATTCCAAATTTTATCTTACATTTCTAGTCCTAACATTGCTAAAATAGTTATAATTTTAGGATACAAATAACTGTATCCCTCCAACTAGCCAAAATTTTCAGTGAGGATTCCACCCTTCCATAGTTTGAATGTGACACTTGGGCTTTTGTGATTTGGACTCTGTGCATCTTATTTCATGGCTATCCATTAATCTCTTGGAATTTAAATCTGTTCACACAAATCACTTATGGATATGCAAATTAATCCTGCAATTGTGTAGCTCTTAGTGGCTGGAAAACAAAATGGTATAGCCCCTTTGGAAGAAAGTTTATCAGTTTCTTACAAACTCAAATACAATCTCAACACAGGAGCCAGCAATACCACTAATAGGTATTTACCCAATTGATTTGAAAACTTATGTTCACACAAAAACATGAACACAAATGTTTATAGTACCTTCAATCATAGTTTCCCAAACAAGAATCAACCAACATGATCTTCCATAAGTGACTAAAGTATGGTTTAGGATAAAATATCATCCAGCAAATAAACAAACAAATAAAAGTGAGCTATTATGTCGCTAAAAGATACCGACATATCTTAAATGCATGTTAATAATTTGAAACAATTCAACCTGAAAAGACTACATAGTGTATGATTCGATTAAGTGACATTCAGGAAAAGGCAAAGCTATGAAGACAGGAAGAAAGTTCAATGGTACACACAGATTTAGTGGTAGGAGGCGAATGTGGAAACAACAAAGCAAAGAGTTCCTCTAGGACAGTGAAATTACTTTGTATGATATTTTAATGATGGATAATGACATGCACGCTTTAATTCTATAGAAATTTGTAGCACAAAGAGTGAGACTTCATGTGTGCAAACTAAGAAAAAACTCATTGGAGATTGCTGGTCTCAGGCAGGAATGTCGATTGTGACAAGAGAATCTAATTGTATTGCAAATGTGTAGAAGGGTGTTGAAGGAAAAGGTGCTTATCAAGGTAATTTTGGAAATAGTTTGTGAGACTAAAGACAAAAGGAACCACTCCTAGGCACTGTTTTATCAACTTCAGTTGATAAAATTGTGTCCCAGAGTAATTTGGATAAGTATTCTAATACCACCATATAAGTATACTGCTATTGGCCAATTCCATGAACAGATGATAGAAATCACATTTCTCACAGATGGAGTGGGGATATACAGATAAGAAAAAAAAAAAAAAGACTAAGGGACACCTGGGTGCCTCAGGTGGTTAAACATCTGACTCTTGATTTGGGCTGAGGTAATGATCCCAGGGTCATGGGGCCAAGCCTCTCTTTGGGATCCATGCTGCGCATGGAGCCTGCTTAAGATTCTTCCTCCTTCTCTCTCTCTTTCTCTCTCTCTCTTCGTGTATCCCTCTCCCATACTCACATTCTCTCTTGCTCTCAAAAAAACAAGAAAGAAAAAGAAAAAGGCTAAAATAATAATTCATTTGACAATGATTAGAGTTAGAAACATCAGTATAAACTCGTGATGATCTTAATGTAAATATAGATGTTTACATATAGAAATATTCAGGATTAGGGGATCTAGGTGGTGGGGATTAAGGAGTGTACTCATCATGGCGAGCACTGGAATAGCTGAATAATTCATTCAGTATATCAGTACATCAGCATATTGTACACCTGATACTAACATAACACTGTGTGTTAACTATACAGGCATTAAAATAAAATAAAAGATAACTATTCATACATATGTGTACACTATGAAATGAGGGGAAATGGTAACTTTGTAGCAGAGAAACTTGACAAATAGTACCTCCGCCCTATGACCAAGAGCACTATCAACAGTAGTAAATCATATTAATTTTACGTACCCTTAATATGATATGATGAAAATGACCCTTTACTGATAGTCTCATTCCTCCCAAAAACCCTTCATGCCAACCTAGTCATGAGAAAAATATCAGACAAATTCTAGAAGAACATTCTAAAAAATACTTAACCTATAATTCTCAAAACTTACAGAGGCCGCTTTTAGGCAAACAAGCTTGAGCAGTGGAATATAGAAAGGGCCCAGAGGGACCCCCTGGCTGGATATAGACTGACCCATCAGCCAGGCCAGAATTGGTCCAGTCACAGTAACCCAAGAGGGGAGAATTCCATATGTTACCATACCTTCTCACCTTCACCCTTTAAACACAGCCCCCATCCACTGCCTCCTTGCAGACAGATTCTCCTTTGCTGTCCTGCCCACCACTTCCTTGTGGTGTATTCAATAAACTTCTATCTCCTTTGTTTTATTGCAGGTGAATTATTTCACCTCTCATGCCACTAGCTTCCACTAGATCATTTCCCCACATTTGGGGACTCCCAATCTGATTGAGAGACACCGTATTTAGACCCCACAAAACAGTCAAAGTCATTAGAAATTAGAGAAGTCCAAGAAATGGTTAACAGCCATAGGAGCCTAAGGGTATAACAAATACAAGTAATGTGGTTTCCAGGATGAGCTACTGAAGCAGAAAGGACATTCGATAAAAACCACATAGGCTAAAGCAACTAAAAAAATAACCAAATAAATCCTTTTATATGCTATATATGGATATAATTCTTTTATATTAGGTTGCTTGGGATTTTAGAAGTGGATGTATTTTTATACTAATCATACCAAACTAAGAAAATTAAAGAAATCTCTACAATAAGCATACACAAACTAATAGCCTGTTAACACTTTGCAAAAATACCTACTTACTGAAGTAAAAAAAAAATACATATAAGGGGAAATTTATTCTACAAGATATGGGCTGATTTCAATATTGTATTTTATAAAGAAGTAATCCAAATGCAGTTCATGAATTTTCAAATAATATTCTATTTCCCTAACTTTTATTAATGTTATAGTTATATTTATCTAAACTGTGATATTACTCAGGAATCAAAGACTTTCTAGAATACCAAATAACACTTCTCAGGCTGCAAATTTATACCCTTATATTATCCACTATCACCATTCACCTCCTGTTCCAAAGGCTGATTTTCATACAAATCATGTGCTATACTGTAATTTGTGCTGCATATATATCATTTTTCTTTTTCATATTGAGATATTCATCTGATGTGATTGGGTTAAGGCTGACAGGGGGAAAAAGTAATAAAAATATATACAAAAGAAACACCAACAACGGGTAACCAGCTTTTCCAGTTTAAGATATAAAATGCTTTGTCATTTCCAGAGTGAAAATTAAAACCCTCTGAATCTGCCGTGTTCTTAAAACTGGAAGCCTGAATCCTTTCCATGGAAAAGCTTTCATATTACGAGCTCCTACTCACAGAGGACTGCTAACCAGCCTTTAGCTCCACCAGGGTTATAAAAGTATTAAACAGAGTGAGTTTTCATCAACTCTTTAAATAACTTAATAGCTTCTTTTCTTCTATTTTTATTTTTGCCTTATTTGAATGCTCATGTTTTCCTCATTATGATTCATGAGATATAATTCCTAGGTGACATTTAACAACTCCTTTAGGGACTGTAATGTAAATAAACCATGAAAGAAATAGTACTATCTACCCACAATGCCCTTTCTGATGCTCCAAATTTTGAAATTATGCCTGTATATGGGAAAGCAATATTATCCTGGAGTTTGTCTCCCTATATGTTATTGGCTCAGCCTTCAACAAAAATGGTTTCTCTTCTAAAATAGTTAAAAGAAGAACACAACCAAACACTCACCATTAGGTGAACTCATGAGTTAGGTCTCAGAGGGCTCATTGTTTCTGAGATGAACTGATCCGAAATTAAAGCTGCATTCCTGGAGAAAAAGGCAATGATTTAGAAATCCTCACAGGGCCTCTCCTTTTCCTGACCTTGTGTCTAAGAATTACAGCATTAAAAGTCTACAGAATCAAAAGCAAGTAACTCAGCTCCAGGGCAGCATGCCCTGTTTATGTTTGGGTGATAAAACTAGTCAAAGGGTAAATTGGAAGTATTGCTAACACTATCTAAATCATTTACTGTTGCTGGAAGCACCAAATTGTCATTACCAAAGACGTTACGGTAATATTTGCTAGTGAGAGGTTTTTAAAGCCACTTTTTAGCTTTAATTCAAATTGGAGACTTTTTTCCACTGTCAGTTTTGGAAAGATGTTTTGCAATCATTGCTTCCCTCTATGGCATAATTTATATGTCAACCATTATATGCTGGAATATATATTTCTATTAAGAGTGGCACATTGTTACAGGCTAAATTATGACGTCCCCAAATTCCTATGTTGAAGCCCTGCTCCCCAGTGTTACTGTATTTGGAAATAGAGCCTTTAAGGAGGTAATTAAAATTAAATGAGGTCATGTGGATGGGGTGCCGATGCAGTGTAATTTGTGTTTATTTAGGAAGAGACATCAGAGAGCTCATGCTCTCTCTCTCCCTGCTTGAACAGAGAAGGACTGGTGCAGACTCAAGGAGAAGGCAGTTATCTTCAGGTCAAGAAAGGAGTCCTCACTAGAAATCAAGTTGGCCAGCACCTTGATATTGGACTTCCAACATTTAAAACTGTAAGGAAATAAATTTCTGTTTTTTAAACCACCCAGTTCATGATATTTTGTTATAGCAACCTAAGCTAACTAATATTTATATCTATTGAGTGGTTAATGAAGATATATCTGTTTACTACACTTCTTTCTCAAAACCAGTTTCCCAAGCTCTTTTATTTAAACATTTACTCAGTGGTTTTTCTCCATTCATTAATCAAATCTTTTTTGCATGTTGTTTTCTTTCTCTTTCTTTCTTTCTTTCTTTCTTTCTTTCTTTCTTTCTTTCTTTCTTTCTTTCTTTCTCTCAAATGAGTGATCATAGGAAGTATAGAAACACTGTTATTATTCTATTCCTTCTTATTAGAAGAGACTGGTTTTGTTCTCATGTTTCTTTCTTACATCATAATTCTGTGGTAAAAGTGTGCTTGTTTAGAACTCTGAAAGTAATCCCCTTACTGTTAGTGGCATATTGGTGGGCATGTGAGACAGTCTCATCAATGAGATGTGATAGTAAATGTGCTAGGGAGGAAAATGCTTCATTAAAAGTTTCTGATTTTTAAAAGGGGAAACATAAATGAGTGGCCTTGGCCTTGCCTAATCATTACTGTCTGGGGATATGAAGTCTGGAACTATGTTAGCTTCTGGCAAATATGAGAGCCACTCTCTTAGATGGGAACTGATAAAAATGACAGAGGAGAAAGGTTAAAAATAATTTAGAAGTCTGAGGTTATTATTGAACCTTGAATTAAACAGAACTGGAGTTTTCTTATGTACTGGCATTTTGCTAGGCAAGATGATAAATCCCTTCTTGTTTAAAAAGAACAGAGTTGAATTTTAGTAATTGTATCTGAAAATTACATCCTAATTTGTAGATACAGTCAGAAATTAAAATCCTTTTTGTACACTTACTTAGGTTATCTTCATCATAAAGCTTTTGTAAATAATTTTAATTGTTTAATCTATTCAATAAATACCTTTCACATTAGAGATAGAAACAGATACTTCGTGTTAAATGAAACCTATTTCAGTAAGATCAATACATAAAATTGCTTGTATATAAATCTCTGGGAATGATATGTAAGAAATAAATAACAGTGTAAGGTATGCTGAGAACTAACAAAGAAGTCAAGGGTAGAAGGAAGACTTCTCACTTTATACAATTTTTTTATTATGAGATTTTAGAAATTTGTAAATATATTAAATGGGTTTACATTTTTTTAATCTTTATTTATTTTTGAGAGAGAATGGGTATGTGAGTGGGGGAGGGGTGGAGAAAGGGGGGTGACAAACCATCCCAAGCAGGCTTCACTCCAGCAGCAGAGATCCCAATGGAGGGCTCAGGTTCACAAACTGTGAGATTATGACCTGAGCCAAAGTTGGATGCTGGATGCTTAACTGATGGAGCCACCCAGGTGCTCCTAAACCAGTTTAAATTTTTTTTTAAGTAGGGTGTGCCTGGGTGGCTCCATCAGTTGAGTGTCCAATTTGGCTCAAGTCATGATCTGACAATTATGAGTTCAAGTTGGAGCCCCACACCAGGCTTCGGGTGTCTGCTTGGAGCCTGTTTCTGATTCTCTGTCTCCCTCTCTCTCTCTGTGCCCTTTCCCCCTTGTACTCACCCTCTCTCAAAAATAAATAAAAATGAAAAAGTAAGACTAAGGAGGCTGTTAAAAAATCAGATATTTAAGGGAAATAAAAATTAAAAAGTTACTAAAAACATTAACATCTTGATTTTATACACAAGGCTTCTATATGTATTGAATGCAACTAGAAGGATATCATGAAAAGTGTTTTGGTAGTTTTCCTCATCAACCCGTACCACTTTAAATTTTCTAATTTAACAATAGATTTCTCTTACATTTTATGACCTTCCTGATTCCTATTGTGCTTCCTAAATATCTTCATACAGAAATGTGTCTAGACTGTGGTCAAGAATTACAGTATATAAAAGGAGAAAAAATGTTTTTCCAGTATGTACTTAATACAGTACACTAAAGGTGAAAGATTACTCACATAATTATCATCAAGCCAACAGGTGCTATCTTTATTGACGATTCTAATCCCAAGCAGTCATATGGAGGATTATGTTGGTACCTGATCTGGTAGCTTATCTAAGTGGACCTTGATGAATATTGGATAGTTATTTAGCTTTCTAATATGTTTTAAAAATTAGTAATTATCTAAAAAAATCCCATTAATCCATTACATCAAATTAATATAATCAACTATAATGCCTAATACTACCAGTTCATAGTGAAATTAACACATTTAAATTTTACTGATGGCAGCAATTTAACATTTATGTAAATATCCACATAATAAAAACCATGGTTATAAATCATAAAATTATCCTCATGTGTAAATTTATACAATGGTAATCAGAGAGCACAAAATAAAAAAATATATATAAGAATTTAAAATTTTTTTAAAAATTCACAGTAGCATATTACAGAAAATATACATCTATACATATATATATAAATATAATATAAATATATATGTCTAGGAAGGGACAAGAAAGAAACAATGGAAAAGGGAAATTATTCTTAAATTTTTTTTTTAATGTTTTATTTATTTCTAGGAGAGAGAGAGAGACAGCGTGAGCAGGGGAGGGTCAGAGAGAGAGGGAGTCACAGACTGAAACAGGCTCCAGGCTCTGAGATGGCAGTCAGCACAGGGCCCGACGCGGGGCTCGAACCCACGAACCGTGAGATCATGACCTAAGCGAAAGTTGGATGCTTAACCGACTAAGCCACCCAGGCGCCCCGGGAAATTATTCTTATAAGGAAATTCTCAATTTATTCTCAAATTATTCTCTAGGAAATTATGACTTACTGAAGATTTTGGTGACTTTTAAGTGTATATGTTAATTATAATGTTGTCTACACAAGAGGCAGATTATATATTGTTAAAATTGCCCTTAACAAAATATATTTATGCTTTTAAACTTATCAAATACATTTTATGCTAAATTTTTAGCAAAGCCTATTGTTTTATGTTAATAGTCAGTGGATTTAAAACAAGCAACCCATGATACGCATGGAATGAGACAAACCCTTGTAACTAGTGAATTTTCTTCTACCCACAGACCTTCCACTCATTTGTGCTATATTAAATAGCTGATACAAAATGAATAACTCCTCTATACCTTGACTTTTTCCTTTCATAAGTGTTTTTGCATCCCCCTTTGTCTTTGTTGAAAGAGCTTTTGTTGAAACCTCTTGCATGTCTTAGGTAAAAATTGCCAATAGTTTCCAAATCACAACATCTTCTAATAGTATTATGGATTCTGAGGCCTATCCCACTCACAGTGGTTTATATTAGGTTCTATTCCACTCATAATGAATTATCTTCTCATACATCACTATCTTCTCAGGAAGATATATAACTTAGAAGTAAAATAGGGAAGTCTTGAGGGGCCAAGAACTAGGAGAGAGGGACAAAAATGTGAAAGTAACACTCATGAAATATTCTTCTTGAGGTATATACTGCTTATAAAGCTGTAGGTGGGAGAAGGGGCTAATGAGCTGACTTGGCTATGAGACTGAGAAGAGTTTTCAGTCCTCTTATGTTTCTTGTGACCTGCGGTACACAGAGGCCTGTGGACTAAGATTAAGGGTGAACCAAAGAGAACAGCTTTCAGCAAGACTTAAAAGCAGTTATAAATAGCTCAATCCCTGGTTTCTATGAACTATAGCTAACGTATTTCTTGACAGAAGAAAAAGTAAATTCCCTCTGTGGGAAAATAACATTATCCAGAGTCTATAATATCTCAGATTTTCATTCTCATAAAAATTGCCCAGCATTCAAAAATACTTAGACATACACACACTCAACAAAACAAAACCACACTCAAAGAAAGAGAAGAGAGAGAGAGAGAGAGAGAGAGAGAGAAACAGATTTATAAAGAATCTATATGCTGGCATCTTTGGAAACATATTTTAGATTATTGAAATTATAATATTTAACAAATTAGATAATATGGAGAATTTCAGAAGCTAATTTAAAATTTTAGAAAATCAACTGAAATTTTAGAAGTGAAAGATCTAATGAGAATTAAACAGATGAGCAGAATAACATTAAATCAGAAGAGAACCCGAGGACTATAAAACTAAAAGGTATTAAGAGTTAAATAATCTAACTTAACAAAAAGAGAAAATGCAGAGAACATCATAGAGGTCATATAGCACATGATGAAAATGCTGAACATTTGCTTCCTTGAAGTCTCAGAAAAGGACGCAGATGATACAAAGAAATGTTTAGTAAGATAATGGCCAAAATTGTATAGAGATTAGGATACTTCAAACTTCAGATTTAGTAAATGCTAGAAAAACTCACAGAGTTAGTAAAAATGATACCATGATGGGGCACATAATTGTGAAATCAATGAATACCAAATACAAACAGAAAGTCATAAATTCAAGAGGTATAAAAATAATTTTAAGCAGTCTCATTAAGACTTGCAGCTGACTTCTTGACAGAAACAGGTTCAAGCAGCAACAATGGAATAATATATTTTAAATGGTGAAACAGAGTATTATTCATAGGCAAATGATTGTAAATGTTGAAAAAATTCAGATAAACTATAAGAATTAATAAGTGAACTCAACCGGATATTTGCAGAAAATTTGACATTTTATCTAAATACTAGCAACAGAAATGAGAAAACTAGTGTCAGAAAATAGTGTCATTGAATAATTCCACTTTCCAGTTTCACAAGAAAGGAGCTTGGAAGTCACCACTCCACCCTAATAAGTAACAAGCTGAACATACTGAAAAATCAATGACTATTCTAGGATCCATAAGAGAGGTGATGACACAGGACAAACCAGTGTCCCCAAGTCATACATAGATTGAAGAGAAAGAGAGATAAATAGGTAGGAACTGACAAATAGGCAGAAACCAGTGCCTATTTGTAAAAATAGAGTAGAAAATTTTACTTATAATTGACAGACTACAGGAGCTTAGTGTAGACAAGTCTGAGATTTTAAATCTTCAGCCTGGGGTCTCACAATTTTTTGAGATTTATCTCCAGAGACTTGACCAGAAAAATCTGTTTGTGCTTCCAGCAGGGAAGAGGAAGTATTTTGAAATATGACACATCACTCTGTTCTTATCAAAGCCCACTCTCAGGAGAAACTAATCAACTAGAACCTAACTTGCTATAGTATTATCAGGGCCTAACCAAACTGAGAGAAGGGAAATACATTCAGTGAGCCCTTTCTAGCCTTCTATGTGGAAAAAGAGACATTCCTGCTCCAGCTCACTCTAGACATACCCTCCCACTAAAGGGGCAGAAAAAACTGAGAAACACTCATGAAGTTCTGTCTACAGGCCCAGACTCACTAAAAATCTGAGACCTAATCACAGGACTACAGGATGCTTTCCTTCTTTCAATATTGAACTACCATATCACTAAAGGCCTATTTATAGTGGTTCCTTTTGTCTGGCTATCAAGAAAAAAAAATTACAAAACACTAAAAGGCAAAAATCACAGTTCAAAGAAACAGAGAGCATGCACCAGAACCAGGCATGGCAGAGATGTTGAAATTACCAGACTACAAATTTAAAACAACTATAAATAACATGTTAAAGGGTGTAATGGATAAATTAGATAGTATGCAAGAACACATGGGTAGAGAAATTAAAATCTTAAGAAAAAAGCAGAAAAGAAATGCTAGATATCAAAAACACTGTAACAGATATAAAAAGTGCTTTTGTTGTCCTTATTAATAGACTGAACATGACTGAGGAAAGAACTTTTCCTTCTTTCTTCCCTTTTTTCCTCCTTCCTTCCTTCCTTCCTCCCTTCTTTCCTTCCTTCCCTCCCTCCCTCCCTCCCTCCCTCCTTTCTTTCCTTCCTTCCTTCCTTCCTTCTTTCCTTCCTTCCTTCCTTCCTTCCTTCCTTCCTTCCTTCCTTCCTTCCTTCCTTCCTTCTTTCTTTCTTTCTTTCTTTCTTTCTTTCTTTCTTTCTTTCTTTCTTTCTTTCTTTCTTTCTTTCTTTCTTTCTGAGCACAGAAGCAGAGGGGCACAGTGGCAGAAGGAAAGGGACAGAGAAAATCTTAGGAGGCTCCAGGTCCAGCTTGGACCCTGACATAGGGTTTGATCTTACAACCTTAAGATCATGACCTGAACTGAAAGCAAGAGTGGACACTTAATCTACTAAGCCATCCAGGTGCCTGGAGGAAAATTTTCTGAGTTTGAGGATACAGTGTCTCAACAGAAGCCTCCAAATCTGAAAAGCAAAGAGAACAAAGGTCAACAGGAGAAACAGGTACAGAATATCCAAGGATTGTGGGAAACTACAGAAGATGTAACATAGGTATAATAGGAATATTGGACGGAGAAGAAATAAAGTAAAAGAAAAAATATTAGAAACAGTGAGAACTGTTTAGTTCCCCAAACTAATGTCAGATACCAAACCACAGACCCAGGACACACAAACATCAAGCAAGATAAATGCATATATATATTATATATATATCATTTTATATATATATATGAGATATACATAATATACATAATATTTGTAAATACATAATATACATAATACATAATATACATAAATAATGTATAGATATACATGTATATACATGCATATATATATATACACATATACATATATATACACATATGCATATCTTTTTCTAACTACAGAAAATCAAAGATACAAAAAAATCTCTTCTGAAAGAAACCAGAGGGGAAAAACAGCTTACCTGTAGAGGAACAGAGATAAGAATTATATTCTACTTATCCTTAGAAACTGTGCAAAGAAAAACAGAGTAATTAAACATTTAAAAGTGTTGAGAGGATAAAACCAAAACCAGAAATCTGTACCCTGCAAAATTATACTTCAAAACTGAAGGAGAAATAAAGACTTTCTTAGACAAACAAATTTGAGAGACATTTATGCCTTAGAAGTTAAAAGAGGTTATTCAGAGAAAAAGAAAACAATATAGTTCAGAAACACATCTACATTAAAAAGGAAGAGCATCAAAAAAGAAATGGATGAAACTTTCACCCCTAAATGTGCTGCTCAGTGGTCCAGGATCCTGCAGAAAAAAATCATCCCTTTCACGTGGATGTCCCAACTGTACCGCTGTATGTCACTCCTGCCTTACACTGCAGAACAAATAGACTGAAACAAGAGCAGAGATCTTAGTCATAAAATCAAAAGATGATTTTCAGTACAGTAACCAAAAAGGTCCTCCTACAAGCAGGAGATGCCAATTGTAGACTGAATGCTAACATTTGCCACAGGTAGGAATATTGAATATCCCCTTTGGAGTAAACAGGGAATGTTAAATTATGAGAGGAACTCTTAGGATTGACTCTCTTAACAACTTTCCTTTATATCATACAGTGGTGTTAACTATAGTTGTCAGGTTTACATTATACCCCTAGTACTTATTTATCTTATAACTGGAAGTTTATACCTTTAAATGTTCTCTTAACATTTATGCTTTATCTTTACTTGTTTTTTTGAGTTTTTGCCATAGTGATAAAAATAAGTGTATTTTCAGACATTATTACTGAGTTAATTTTGACTTCCATTTCCATGAAAGCTGAGTTCCACTGCTCCGGTGTTCCTAGAATTGCCATTTTTATTGGTTCAAATAATTAACATTTATTTCAGAGTTGTCTGTGGAACTTAGAGAACTTTAAAATCTCTATTGATTTTTTTAGAAAGAGAGAGAAGGGGAGGGGCAGAGGGAGAAAGACAGAGACTCAAGCAGGCTTCATGTCCAGCTCAGAGCCCCACTTGGGGCTTGACCTCATGATTGTGAGATCATGACCTGAGCTGAAATCAAGACTCCGATGTTCAACTGATTGAGCCACTCAGGCCCCCTGAAAATCCCTACTCTATCTCTGAAATTTAATCTTTATTTTCACATTTGTGTTGACCTTAGGAGTGTGTTAGAAGTCAAGGCAATGATTGTAGAGAAATTTATGAGTAGAAAATTGCTAGATAGATTTAATACATTTATTTCCCTGTGGCCAGAGTTCAAACAGTAAGTACACTTTGTTTAACTTCTTCCAGCAAGATTCAGGTGGACTTACTACCCACCTTAAGAAGGCAAGTGAATAAACGTAAGCATCATCGTATCATTAATAGCTATGGGTAAGACACTTTCTATTTCTCCACTGGCTATCTAATGTAACCTCAGTGAAGTTTTAAAATGTCCCTTGAAACAGCTATTCAATCACCAGAATTTTCAAAAGAGGGCTCATTAGGGCATCTCACATGATCACTAGAGAAAGTAGGAGATTAACAATAAGGAACTTGTTTTAGGTTGAAAAGACAAAGTTGGGGCACCTGACTGGATCAGTCAGTAAAGCATCTGACTCTTGATTTTGGCACAGATTGTGATCTCACAAACCATGATATTGAGCCCTGTGTTGGGCTCTGTACTGACAGTGTAGAACCTGTTTGGGATTCTCTCTCCCTCTCTTTCTGCCCCTCCCCCCATCAAAATAAATAAATAAACTTTAAAAAAAAAAAGACAAAATTATCAAGTTTGGTCATGCTACTGACATAACCTGAATAAAAAAGATATCAATAGACAGCCAGCCAAAATAATAGGAGACAAAAAGAAGTACATGGATTTGAAAGGTGACTGGGAGGCAGAATCATTAGGTCTTATAGGAGACTGAGACATGGGAATAGTCAAAATATTGCCAGAGATGTGGATTAAACAAATGGTATTGACATATAATTTTGGAAATAATTGAGCAATTCAGTTTTAAGCATGCTTAATTTGATATGCCTTTAGGACACTCAAAGGAATATTGAAGTTTTTAGCTATAGTTAGAGACAGGGGATCATCAACTTATAACCGTTTAATTTATGAGAAATGAGAAAATCAATGATGAGTTATTCAGAGATGCTGCTGAGAGCCTCCAATTATGTACACTTCTAAAAATGGGTAACAATCATAGTTTGTGAAATGGGAGGAATGTATTTTCTGAGAACTCTTCATCTCTTTAACTTCATTTGTAAACAACATGCAACATGATGAACAGTGTCTAAAGTTGCAAAATGGGGGGACCTGAGTATCTAGTTTCAGCTCAGGTCATGATCTCACAGTTAGTGAGTGGAACCTCGTATTGGGCTCAATGCTGATAGCTCAGAACCTGCAGCCTGCTTTGGATTCTATGTCTCCTTCTCTCTCTGCCCCTCCCCTGCTTGCACTCTGTCTCTCTCTCTCTGTGTCTCTCTCTCAAAAATAAACAAACATTAAAATTTTTTTAAGTTGCAAAAGGAAAAAAATCTAAACCTTGCCCTACAAAAAAATGTATAATCTAATGAAGAAAATACATTCAACGTCTAGGATAGATTTTTAATTATATTCACTTGTTCTGCCCCCACACAAAAATATTTTCTATCAAAAAATCTAGGTAGGTCACCCTAATACTATTTTTCTATATATATATTATATATAATAATATACAAAATAATTATATAATATATAATTATATAATTACATATGAAAATAATTGTATATATGTACATATATTTTTATTATAAAGTTCTGCAAATAAGTAACTATGGGAAACAGATGTAGAGCACTAAGAACCTAGAAAGACTCACAAATAGTACTTTATATAAAAACCAACCAGTAAAAACATCACCAGTTTTAAACATTCTAAATTTCTAATAAACAACACTATAATAAATACAGTGCTTTATCTTTAAAAATTCTTATAAATTGTTTAGTGGAATTTATAGATATAGGAAGCATTGTGGTTCTTCACAGTGGGAAGAGATAAGTTGGAAAGAAGAACATTATGTTAATGTAATAGGTGAATAACTATGGTTCATTGTCCTGCTTTTCTTTTTTTATGAATTGGCTAAAAATAGAAACTTAACATTTGTTATTTGGCCAATTACCTCATAAAGAAATTGCTCAAATAGTGCCAAGTGAGAACAGATGCTACAAAATGGTATCCTCCTATACTTGGTTTTATAGTTGTTAATTTCAATCCATTGCAAAAGCTTTTCAATTCCATTTAAAGGATATGATAACTGTGATGTGTGAATCTTTCATTGTTATTAATTAATTCATTTTTGTAGCCTTGTCTCACATAAAAATGTGATTTCTTCAGGCTTGATTCTCTTTTCATTTTTTTCAAAGTGTTTTATTATTTAAATTTTCTCATTACTTAAGGCTTTTCTTTTTGTTCACTATTCGGATTCTCAAAACCAACACTCTTATTCATGTGTGAGAGGCTGCATTAAATACTTTTGTCAGAAAAGTAAACAATTTTGAGGTAACAGCATAATGTACACCAATTAAGCAACATATGTAGAAAATTGGAGTGAAGAGAAAGACTGTAAGCCAATCAAATGTGTGTATGTGTCCAGGGAGAGGTGGTGGATATATTATTGGATTGTTCACTAAACTTGATGATTTTTTTTTTCCTTCAGCTGTTTTTATTTGGAAGGTCAATGACAAATCATCTCATGAGATATCATAAACGACTAGATACATTTTCATGTTTTGATCGTTATATTTTCATATTTGTCCACTGAATATGAAAAATATGTGCAGTGGAGATACAATTTATAACAAAAAAGACAAAATTATCTAACGGGATTGAAGTTGGAAAAATGCTTGGATCTTACATTTCCTGTCTGAGGAGAGTGACTTAGATTTATTTACATGACTTGATTTGGAATGAAATCTTTTTATAATTCTTATTGTAAAAAAAGAATGTATCCAGGATGTGTCCAATATTAATTGCTACCTTAGAGAGACAGAGAGACTGACCCATATTATACAGCACTTTAATACCTACCATAGTATATCTTGCAATAAAAAGAAACTGTGCCATAAACATTATCTTTCCATATACTCTTGTTTCCTAATTATAAAACTAAACAATGTTTTTTTCTGGCCATGACGAAATGGCTTTGGGTGTCCACACAAGTGTTCTGGTAATGACAAGTCCATCTCATAGAAGGCACAAATCTAAATATTATCATATTTAGATTTTATAAAGGTCTCATTTTTAATTTCAAGAAATAATGGCTATGGTAAAAAAAATATTTAAGAAAATAAAGAATTAGGGGTGCAAGGGTGACTCAGTCAGTTAAATGTCTGACTCTTGATCTTGATCTCTGCTCAGGTCATGATCTCATAGTTCTTGAGATCGAGCCCGCAATGGGCTCTGTGTTGACAGTGCAGAGCCTGCTTAGGATTTTCTCTCTTCCTCTCTCTCTGCCCGTCCCCTGTTCTCTCTCTCTCTCTCTCTCTCTCTCTCTCTCTCTCTCACACACACACACACACACACACACTCCCTCTCTCTCTCTCTCTCTCTCAAAATAGATAAATAAACTTAAAAAATAATTATATAAAATAATTTTATCTTCAGTTTTTCTCTTTTTTCCCCTCTCAATAAATTTTGTTCAATATGCAAGTGTTTACAAATTAGGTCTATTCCTTCACCAGTTCCCTAATGTATTGTTTCACTTCTAAAATAGCCGACATGGATTTACTTCATCTAGTCAATATAATGCAGGTCTGATTGCTATATTTTTTTTCAAAAGGTAAGATTCAAAAAATAGTAGCACACTGGGGACAAAAATAAGGATGTTACTCTAAAAATTGAGCCTTTCTATGCTTTGAAGGACATGGTCACAGAAAAGATATCCTACACTGAGATAAATTTGTAAGAACTGAAGTAGAGATTTTCTGATGCAATTTTTTTTTTCTGTAAATCAGTGGATGGGAAAATGTGTTCAAATTCATCATTTCTGTTAACTAGTCACAGCATTATTCTCAATTCAGCTTTGGTGTCCCTATAAGACCCCAAAGCTAATTTACTATTACAGATCCACAGATGTTGTTTTATTCATGCTCTAGGCAAGCCTTACTGGTCATACCATATACTTTATTACTGAATTACTAATAGAAAAAGTAGAACTATTTCATATTAAAAGAAACACAAAAATAAATTTATTAAAATATTTTATTCCTAAAGCAACCTAAATTATCTATGAATATATTTTCTCTCATTTTATTAAATTTATGTATAAATGCAATACTGCTAAGTTAATGCTGAGGATATAAGTCAGCCACTCAGGGTAAAAAAAAAATGTAGAATAATTTAATTCAAAAGCAAACAGTTTATTGCTGGGTTAAAAAAAATCTAAAAAGAGTATTTTATTTTGGACCATAGAGCCCAACTGAGAATGCCAAGCCTTAAGCTCCAGCCTGATACCTTGAAACAATTATTCAAAAGATAGAACACCAAACATAAAAGCTGGTGACCTAAGATGATTGCAAGACATTTTCATTCTTACTTCAAATCCTATTCACTCTGTTTCTCCTGTGTCCTTAAATATAAAACAAATATGTTTTCCTAACTAAACCTATTTAAGCCTAAATTTTAGATCACTGATCCTTTTGAGAATACAGGAAAAAATACACATATGCATATATGTACCAAATTTTGCATACAACTTAAGGATCTCATATGTACCCCACTAAAAGTCATCTGGATGCTATATGGTTTCATATACAAAAGTTTAAAACTCCTGGCCTAGAACAATTGGTGTTTTTTCATCTTATAGGCTTTTCTAAACCTTCTACTATTACCATCAAGTCTTCTTAGAAAGAAAAGCACCCAGTAGATGCTCATCAAATATTAGTGGTTAATAATGATAAATACTTGTTTCCTCTCCTTATACAAGTAATTAAAATCAACATGTGAATTTTGTCACAAAGGTTCAGTTCCATCTCTTAATGCCCATGATATCAAAAGCAAGGCAATTTTAAGAATTTAGTCAACTTTCAGTAACTAAGAATTAAGAGAATAGAGGAAACCTAAAGAAGTTCATTAAAAAACCAAGCTATCCCAATCCTATAGAACTTAGTTCTGTAGGCTCAAAAAATCGCAATTGCAATAAGCTTAGCTAACAGCAAGCAAAAATCGTATGCAATTTTATTGGGATAAATGAAATGATGTCCTCCTGGGGGTGAGAGAAATTACCAACTCTCATCATTATTCATTTCTCTTCTCTTTCCTGGACACCCAGAAGACAAACGTCCCCAGCCTGTTTACAATTAGGGCAATGTGGCTAGTTCCTGCAAATGGATTATAAACAAAACTTACAACTGTCACTTCTTAGCTGAGACATTTGAAAATACCTGATCTATTACCTTACTCAACATGAGACTGACCTCGAAAGCTTCATGTTTACATTGAAACACCACAGGATAGGACCTAAAAATTCACATGGAAGGGAGCTTCTCTGGAGAACAAACTTAGACCACTAATATTTCAGGGCTAAGAATGGCTTAGCCTCATCCCAGGCTGGACAACATTTGATTTTTTAAATTAAAACATAATAGGTAATAGAGTATCATGTCATCTGCAAATAGTGAATGTTTTACTTCTTTCATGTCAATTTATGATACTGGCATAAAAACAGACACATAGATCAATGGAACAGAAGATGCAGAAATGAACTCACAGCAATATGGTCAATTAATCTTTAACATAGCAGGAAAGAATATCCAATGGGAAAAAGACAGTCTTTTCAACAAATGATGTTGGAAAGCTGGACAGCAACATTCAGAAGATTGAAAGTAAACCACTTTCTTACACCACACACAAAAATATATTCAAAATGGATTAAAGACCTAAATGTGAGACATGGAACCATGAAAATCCTATAGGAGAACATAGAAGCAATTTATTTGACATCAGCCATAGCAACTTCTTTCAAGCTATGTCTCCAGAGGCTAGGAAAACAAAAGCAAAAATAAACTATTGGGACTTTATCAAAAGAAAAACCTTCTGCACAGTATAGGAAAGAATCAACAAAACTAAAATGTAACCTATGGAATGGGAGAAGGTATTTGCAAATGACATCTCAGATAAAGGAGTAGTATCCAAAATCTATAAAGAACTTATCAGACTCAACACCCAAAAACCAAATAAGACAGTCAAGAAATAGGTAGAAGATATGTTTTGTGAATAAACATTTCCGAAGAAGACATCCAGATGGCTAACAGACACATAAAAAGATGTTTAACATCACTCATCATCAGTGCAATACAAATGGAAAATACAATGAGAAATCACCTCACACCTATCAGAATGGCTCAAACAAACAAAATAAAAAACAATAGGTACTGATGAGGATGTGGAGAAAGGGGAAAGCTCTTGCACTATTGGTGAGAATGCAAACTGGTACAGCCACTGTGGAAAACAGTATGGAGTTTCCTCAAAAGGTTAAAAATAGAGCTACCCTACCATATGGCAATTGCACTACCAGGTATGTACCCAAGAAACACACAAATAGTAATTCAAAAGGATACATGCACCCCAATGTTTATTGCAGCACTATCTGTAATAACCAAATTATGGAAACAGCCCAAGAGTCCATCAGGTGATAAATTAAAAAAAAAATGGATATATACAATGTAATATTACTCAGCCATGAACAAGAATTAAATCTTGCCATTTGCAACCACATGGACAGAGCTAAACAGTATTATGCTAACTGAAATAAGTCATTCAAATAAAGAAAAAATACCTATGATTTCCCTCATATGTCTAATTAAAAAAAAAATGAGAAAAAGGGGAAAAAAGAGTGAGAGGCAAATCGAGACAGAAACTCTTAGTTACAGAGGCAAAGTGTTGGTTACCAGAGGGGAGGTGGGTGGGGGGATGCATGAAATAGGTGATAGGGATTAAGGTGTGCATTAGTGATGAGCACTGGGCATTGTAAGGAAGTGGTGAATCACTATTGTACACCTGAAACTAATATATAACACTGTATGTTAACTGTACTGGAATTTAAAGAAAAACCTAAAAAAATCTAACAGGCAATAAAAATATTAGAAAGTTGAGCAATAGTAATTGGTCAAAAGATTTCTAACATTCTTTTGTCACCTCAATTCACAAATCATGCTTAATTACACTGATAGTGCTTTCATTTCTCTTTATGACAATGGAAAGTACTGTATTTCTGGGTGGACATGAAACCCAAAATAGTACTTAATTATTCCTGTTCAGATCAGTTATATGGAAATTGAATGTGGAACTTGCTTACCAACAGGCTGAAGTTGAACATTTACCACAAATGTTTTAGACAAGCTAACCCCCAAATGTTTAACGATTAACTGTTCCCCTCTTATCACATTTCTCTGATATGATTTGAAAGATGCCATGCGTCATTGGTGACAAAATCTACCGAAACAAGACAAAGTTGAATGTCTTTTAAATAAAGTGAAAATCTGATTTCTTCTGTAAATATGCAGTAAAGATGTGCTCTATAGAAATAGACAGGAGGGTTCCTAAACAAAAAATTATACATTATTTATCTTTATTCAGTGCTAACAAATGTCTTATGGAACAAAACTGCAGCTACTTCTGGCAATTGTTCCTTAGAATTAATAACTATATTATAAATATCCACTATTTTCAGCAGTAGGACACTTTACTAATGGCATATGCCAGGAAGTTTATGCTCCAAATTATAGGGTGTATAGATTTCTCCAGAATTCTTTCTAAAATCAATCACTTAGTTGTCACAGGTGACTTGAGTCCACAGTAACTTTTATATCAATGTTCAGCATACTTTCTATGATGTTAAGAAATATGCACATCCAGCAAGAAGGAAGCTTAACATTCTTTGTAAGCATGATAATAAAGGCGGTAATTGCTAATAGAACACTTACAGTCACCTAATGTTGAGCCCATAAACACCGACACACTGACTGTCTCAATTGCTCTTAGATGAATCTTGGAAGGTGGCAGACCATTTTTTAGTGCAAACTGGCATTCAATTATGGTCTTCATTTAATTAACTATAGTATTCAAGGTCAATTTGTTCTCTATATACAAGATATTACATCTTTCTTTTCGAAAGGAGACAAAGTAATGTCCCTGCCTTTCTGTCACCTGAGACTGAAATCAGGTTAGCATCTTGTGTAATGATCCCTAGAGATAAGGGTACATTGTACAGCTGAATGGGAACAATAGTCTAATCACAGAGCAATATACTTTGAAAGATAGAGTATCATTTGAGAGGTATTAATTCATCTACACAGTAGTATATTGTAGAAAGAAATAGCAATTCTTCTACCACTTGATAGGGAAGCAAAGGCACTAAGAAATCAGTGGACACAGATGATGACAAAACAAAGGAGAACAACACCTCACAGATGTTATGTTGTTATAATCACCCTACTTTTTACTTAAATAAAACAAACTTTCTAGGTTTATATTTAAGGTGAGCTCAAAAAATATCAAATGCTATAAAGGCACATAAACTAATACAAAATTCTGCAAACTTGTGCATGGGCACATGCACGCACACACACATTTAACTACCAAAGTACTGATGAACACCTATGAAGTTTCTCCCTTTTCTTCAAAATTACTTATCAAAGAAGCTGCTGATTTCTCATTTCTGGCCTCACCTGTTTCTCAAAAATCTCTTTTCTCTCTACTATACTGCTATTCTACTCTCACATCTTTATCCCAATGGCTATCCACAGTGATTTCTCCCATCTTAAGTCTTTTCCTTCCAGGTGTTTTCCATTTTTTCCCCAGGAACATATATATTATTTTACATCCTTCCCCTGGGCATCCCACATTCTCTGTCTCCATTTATTGCACCATTAACTCAATAAATCTTAGTTATGGAGACAATTTTCCTTACAAGGTAGCCAAGTGTGTGGGGTTGGCTGGGGAAGGGGCAAAATAAATATGTGAAAACTGATGCTTAATAAAGACTTTGTTGTCACATCCTTTTATATGTATACATATATAGTTCTGTTATTTCACCGAAATTATGATCACAGTTAAGTCAATAGTTTTTACTTGAGCCACTAATTTTACCTCTTCTTTTACTTTAGAACTCTTGCTGTCTCAAAATATTTAGTCAAATCCATTCAGCCAGAAGTTTTCTATTTCTGACATCTCCAAATCCAGAGGTGCCAATCCCATAGATCTTAAAATATGTAAATCAATTAAGGTAATACTTGTCTAACTTACCCGATGGATAGAGGACTTGGGTAGGGATAAAATCTGTCCATAGAGAAGGTCTATAACTTATTAAAGTGAGACTTTGCCTCTTTTACATTCAGTCATTTATAAAATAGAGTTAAAAATAACTTGCATCACCCTCAAGAAGTCACAACTCAATGTGAGAATAAATATTAAATTACTTGAGAATTACAAAATTCCAATCCAATGAAAGGTAGTTATGTCATCTTTTATTACTCAGCCAGATGGTGTTAAATGGCATTTATTGAACATCTAATTTTTCCATTGCTTTCCAGGTGTCCTTCCATGCATATTTGTGGTATGGGCTTAGGCATTCTATATGATTATTTAAAGCAATGAGCAAAAAATTAAGAGAACCGATTGTAGAATTAGACCATCTAACTTCAAATTATGGGTTCTGCCACTTACTATCCCTAAGACTTTGGAGATGTTATTTGATCTCTTTATGTCTCTGAATCTTCATGTGTAAAATGAAGATAAAACTAGCACCTACCTTAAGGTGTTGTTGTGATAATTTGAAGTGTTAAAATAGGTAGCATAATCCCCAGTGGCACATGAAAAGTGTTATATAAATTACTAGAAAGAAAAAAGATAGTATTTATACCATCTGATATTCTGTGTCATAAAGTCTATGAGAAAAGTCAAAAGCCTTAAATAACTGAAAATATTACTAAAAGCTAACTTAAACTTCATGTGTTTGCAGACATAAGGCACTATATCCCAATATACTCATGCTGATTTTCTAACAATGGTTATACTTCACTGTACGTCATAGGCGTATCATTCAGTGAGGGGAATAAAGTACATGGGAACAGATTTTTGAGGTTGAATTCTGTGTTTATCTTTAACATATTTAACATCTTGAGGTTTTATTTTTTGGCAACTTCAAAGTAATTGAAATAATGAATCTTACGATTTTTGTGAGGAATAATATGAAGGTCTTCATACTATTCCTGGCAAATGGGGTATAAGAAAAACATGTTAGTTGCCTGCTTTTGTTGACAGGGGTGGGCGTGGGGTATGTGTGTTTTCTAATAATATTTATTACATGTCAGGTTCCTAGGGACTTCATACTCAACTTGTGAATTTCAGCTGAGGAACCAATCTCAACTCTTAAAATAATCATCTTATTAAGAAATATTACTTTAAAAAAGGTGATTCATAATCTGTGTCCCAGCCCCCTTGGAGAGCCTGGGATTATTTTTATAAAACATTAGATACATGTGTCCTCGTCTGCTGATTGTATAAGTAATGCAGCACAAACACACGAGTATTAATAACATACAAAATCACTTAAAAACATGGAATATTTTTGTTTTCATACACTGTCCCAAGAGATACTAATAGCATATAATCATTTTAGGAAATAACAAAACTATATGTGAAGACTAGTATTTATCCTAAAAACCTGGAAATCACTAGCCAAAGACTAGAGCAGTTTAGTTATTTTAAATCTCTGATTCAAAGCAGGGCTCTTATTTTAACTGTCCATCTTCCCCCACACTCTAGTTATTTTTATAGTTTCCTCTTTATGCTCTGATTTTATAGTGTGACTGCTCATGCATATTTGTTCCAGGGCTACATTTCTAATATGCATAGTGCATGGAATCATGTGCTCTCAGAGTTAAAAAAGACCTTAAAGTCATCTAGTACAACCATCCATCAGATGCATGAATTATTCCTACTTATGTCTACATCTACTTTCATGGTGCCTTAAATATACCCCAGACATTAGTCCTATAGCCAAACATTAACTCTGACTCTAAGTGGAATTCTTAATTCATCAGCACTTTTAAAACTCCCCACTTGTAACAAAAATCTCAATTAAAGTGTATTTAACCGCTACTTTCAAAAGATGACTGATTCTCTGTAATATACATTGAGCTAGCTCATCATCACTAAGCAAGTCACTCTCATGTATTAAATTAGATGCCTAGGGAACTACATTAACTCTTTCAGACCACGAGGGTATTGAGTGTTCAAAGTACAGCAAATGTAGTAAAGAGTTATGTACCAGAGAGAGGCATGAATAATAGATAACTTTACAAGAACTAAAATAAAGAGTTCCAGAAATAAATGACCTCTATAAGAATGGTGCTTTTTAGTACATTTTAAATACAAAAGAAACAGATTATTAAATACTGTGAGACACCATTTAAATGGATTTCATCTGAATTTTAAATCTATATAGGCACTCACTCTTTAAAGCATCACATTAAGAGAGAGTTGTATTGGCTGTTACAGACCTCATATTGACAGAGAGATGTTGTGATAATGACAGTCATTAAAATAACTGCCTAGTCAGTCTTAAAATGATAAGCATTAAATTTCTGTTTATTAACCTTTAACTTCCCTTTTGAGTTTTCAATGATACAAAATGAAAAGTACTGAATTGAAAATTTCTCCTCCTTTCTCTTCTTTTCCTTTCCTTTAATTTTTCCCCTTAAGAATCATATGCTATTCTTGTAGCCTTCCAACTGACATTAAAAATAATGCATGATTAAAGTATTCATTGTACTTTCACAGAATGGATTCTTGTCTAATAATTTTGGACATAAAAAGAAGGAACATTATTTTCACAAAATCTTTTTCTTCTTTTTTTACATTCACTGCTGTTGGAAACTGAGTGTATTCTACATAGCCTAGCATCAATTTAAGGACCAAGATGAAGTTGAAAAAATACCCTTTATGATAAAAACTGCATAAATTTGAATCTCCTACTTCCTGTGAAATCAGATGATTTCTAGTTTCTTTAAACACACAACATAGCAATCACTTATTCAGATAGGTTATTAGTATCAGAAAGTTATACAAGATACTGAAATCTGGCTAGCTCTAAGATGTGCAATGAATGTGCAAAGTTCTCACAGAATTTATAGCATAAAATATTCTGCAGTAGTTTTCTGTTGTTGCCGTTACAAATTAGTATACAGGTAGTGGCTTGAAGAAATTTATTATTTTTCAGTTCTGTAGGTCAGAAGTCTTGAAGTCTTCCCAGGCTACAAGCAAGGTTTCTGTAGGCTACATTCAACCACTATATGCTCAAAAGGAAGATTCATCTCTTGCTTAATTGGACTGTTAGCAAAATTCAATTCCTAAAGATTAAAGGACCCTATTTCTTTGTTGGTTATTGACTGAGGACCTTATCCAGAGTCTAAACATTGCCACATTCCTTGGTTCAAGGTTTTTTGTTTTTTTTTTCCTCCATTTTTAAAGCCAGCAATATCAAGTCCCTCTTGTGCTTCAAATCTGCGTTCCTTCATTTTCCATCTCATCTCTTACCCAGCCAGAACTATTTCTGGATGTTAAAAATTGATGTGATTATATTGGGCCTCCTGAATAATTTAGGATAATTTCCCCATAGCAAGGTCTATGTTCTTAATCACATCTACTCAGTCTCTTTTGCCTGTAACATAATGCATTCACAGGTTCCAAGGATTCGGGTGTGGGCATGCTTGTGGGGGCATTATTCTGCTTACCACGTATCCTAAGAGGGTAGGTTAGAGTGTTGATATTCTAGGGTACACTAACATTGGGTGTGGGCAACCTAGAATCACAGACTTTAATCCAAATGTGTTCATATGTTAGTAAAAGAAACTATGCTAATAGTAGTTGTGTGATTTAACTATATATTTTAAATTAAGTGGATAATTGAGGTATTAGAGTAAAACAAACCAAAGTTAACCATAATATGTATTTTCCATATTACTGGAAAAATTGAAAACTGTTTGAATTATTCATACTGGATAGTGATTTATCTTGCCATTAAGAATTCTTTCACCCTCTAGTAACCTCGCCCAGATTTTTCTCCAGGGACCTAAGCTCCTTCCTCACTCTCAATTCAGGCACTTCCAAATAAAGCAGAATCCAGGATGGAACATCTGGGTTGGACTAAGCAATTCAGCACAGCACATTCCCTTAACCACCCAGCTGAATTTATCTGCTTCAAGTTCTATCTAAACTTTAGAGAACAAATCTTTTCAATAATATTTAGAGGTTTTTTCCCCTGATCCCCGACAAAAGATGGAGAATCTGCCTAAGAGTTTTAAGAAATCACATAACTTTAGGAAGAAAACTTGATGAAGGTATCACCAAAATAATTACAGACAAGGATGCCAAAATCTAAGCACAATAGTAGAAAGTTAAATTGAGCAATGTATTAAAATAACATAATGAAACTTAATAGGGTTTATTTGAGAAATGGAAAGATGACAGTAAGAAACAGAACATTAAGGTCTATCAAAAAATGTATTGTCTCACTTATTTGCAAAGTTCAGGAATATCTTTACTTCAGGCACAAAACTATTGGAAATAAAATTATTTTATGCATATGTGATTTTAAAGTTTTGAAATGAGGTATAACATACATGAAAGTACAAAATTTTTTAAATGAAAAGCTAGATATACCCATTACTGCTGTTCTCCCAAGAACCCCCTGAACTTTGTTCCCTTGTCTCCACAACACAAACTGCCAAATGAGCAGTTTGTAAAGTTGTATTTGGTTTTGTTTGTTTGTTTGTTTGTTTTTTAAAAGCCCTCCCCACAAGCTTCACCCACGGCAAGTGTCCTCAGAAAGGCCCAGTCACGTGTTTGTTGACTCTCAAGTTCAAGTTCTTCATTCCATGCAAGACTATAAAAACAACAACAACAAAACATGGCTTGTTCCTATTGCTTCAAAGTTGGTCCTGTCTCCTAGGACTCTCACATCTTGATGGCACTCAAAATCAGGAATGCCCCCAGCAATAAGAGTGGCTGTAGATTATTAACTCAAATCTCGGGCTCTCCAAAATCTAGAATCTTAGTGTCTCTCAAGACTCTTTAGTTTGTTATTTCTGGAACTGCTGGCTACTAATACAAGTAGGTATCCATTCTATTTTACACATTTACCTACTTAATGTAGGTAATGTAGGAAAACAAAGGAGTCGGCTTCCTTTCACATATCTCTTTCTGGGTCAGTTTTAGATATACTCTGTATGTATAGTCAAGGGCAGAATTACTGGTTCATTAACAAGATTTATAAACAGGGGTGTCCGGGTGGCTAAGTTGGTTAAGAGTCCAACTCTTGATTTTGGTGCAGGTCATGATCTCACAGTTCATGAGACTAAACACCTCATCAGGCTCTGGACTGACAGTGTAGAGCCTGCTTGGCATTCTCCTTTTCCTTCTCCTTCTCCTTCTCCTCTCTCTCTGTCTCTGCCTGTCTCAAAAGTAAATAAAAATTTAAAAACCCACAAGATTTATAAACATACATCTTATTCTATGCTATTATTTTTGTTACTATTATGTTGTTCTTATATCTGGAAAACTTGCTGCAACTTTTGCTTAGCTCATCTTTTTCTTATTTCTTATTTTCTTCTGGGACATTGACTATTCTATGTTGGTGCTTTTTTTAAATTCCAGATATTGAAAACTATTGCCCCTTCCCTTTCACATTGCATTCTCTTACCTGCTCTTATTTTATTTATTTGCTAAGTCACCTTATTTTATTTATTTGCTATTTTCAGTGTTTTATTTATGAACCAGAAGTAATATCAGGTATTCTCTTCTTGTTGCAAAATGAATGAACATTTTTCCCACAAAGTACATTTAATTTTAGTTTTTTATTCTTTTTAATTTTTTAATGATTATTTATTTTTGAGAGAGAGAAACAGAGTGCAGGTGGGGATGGGCAGAGAGAAAGGGAAACAAAGACTCCAAAGCTTGAGCTGGAGCCCAATGTGGGGCTTGAACCCATGAACCCTGAGATTGTTACCTGAGCCAAAGTCATTCGCTTACTGATCAAGTCACACAGGAGACCCTGTTTTTAGTTATGTTAGATAGGCTTTGTAAAACTAAGGAATTTTCTCTAAAATGATGAGATTTAATGATAACTACCTTTTATTTTATCATGTAATTTTCTCCATTATTTTAAAGAATGATTATGTTTCTCTTTCAGTCCATCACTTAGAAAGATCATACCAACAGATTTTGTGATATTAAACATCCTCAGTTCTACTTGGTCATGATATACTATTATTTTCATTACACTGTTGCTTCTAGCTTGGATTTAAAATTTCTAAAGGAAATAAAATATCTTTAAGTAAAATGGTCCTAAAACTGTTTTGGTTACACTGCGTTTATGTGATTTTAGAAAATCGTTGTTTTATTCAGATCATAATTCTGAGACATTTTCTTCCATTTCTCTTTCTTAAAATTGAGTAAATTACATAGAGGTCATATTGAATGTGAAAGTTGGTAGAACACACCTGTCAAGTCATCAGAATTTGAAGGAGTTTGGTTGGGGATATTTTTGTTATTAATTCAATTTCTTCAAAAAATGTTTTTATTTTTTCAAGTTTAATAATTTTCTTTACAACATAATATCATCCATTTGTCTAGATTTTCCTTGGCTATCTTCCTTTTCAGTATATGTATTGAATTTTTACCTTAAAAATTTTTTTAGCTTTTAGCTAGAAAATATTCTGTACTCTGTGCTTCTCCTTGAGAGACCTCATCCATTTCACAAAGGACTCTAACAAAAAGTTATAAAAAAAAAACTTTTCAGTGTTTTTATCTTATTCCTTCTGATGCCTTAGAACTCAAAAGTGAGTTTTCATTTTATCTTTCCCTTGTCATGACTTTTCATTTCTTCAGCTCTAGATCAGTCTATTTCTCAAGAAGTGGAATGAGAGAATGAAATAAAGTATAATAGTCTCTGCTCTAGAGGGCTGGTGGTGAGAACAAAACAAAAGAGAAACAGCAAATTCTAATTTCTGTGTTAAGAGACATGGAGTCAGCATCTGTGCTCCCAGATTCCCAAACTGTAGGTGGCAACTCTCACTCAGCCACGCTGTAATTATCTCCATTTCTAACGGAAATGGTACTCAACAGACAGGCACTTCAAGCTGATCTTGTTTCATTAGTTTGTCTGGACGTTTTGTTTGGTTAGTTGATTGGTTAACTCTTATCTCAAGCAGATATATCAAGGCAAGTCTGTCTACTGGATGCTCTCATCTGGTCTCTTACCTAGTGCCAAGGAGCAGGAATTCCCAGATCTGGATGGTTAATTGAATCTGACAGTCGCATGACCCAGCATCTGTAGCTTGCCTTACCCTGGCTTTTACTCTTACTCCAGGAAAGTTGAGAAGAGGGAAACAAAATCAAATGTGCTCAAGGTGTCATTGTTCTTAAATATTTTTAATTTTATCTCCTTTTTCCTTAAAATATTTAATCTTATCTTTTTAAAGCTTATTTATTTATTTTGAGAGAGAGAACACAGAAGTGGGGGAGGGGACAGAATGAGAGAGAGGGAGAGAGAGAGAGAGAGAGAGAGAAAGAGAGAGACAGAGACAGAGAGACAGAGAGAATCCCAAGGAAGCTCTGTACTGTCAGTGCACAGTGCAGCCCCCTGATGAAAGGCTTGGACTCATGAACTGTGAGATCATGGGCTGAGCCAAAATCAAGACCCTAACACTTAACCAACTGAACCACACAGGTGGACTTAAAATATAGACTATAATCTTAAATTATGCAAATAATAAAATAATAAACATTATGCAATGCTAAACCGCAGAAAGTAAAAAAGTTTTTCTTCCACACACATCCCTTATCCTGGAAGTCCACCCTCAGCACATATTGATGCTGTCAATAACTGCCTGAATGTACTTTCAGAGACATTCTATTCATATAGGGGCATACAAATATACTTCAAATCATAAATGTTAGCATATTATTCTCAGGATCTGGCATTTGCCTTTTTTCTATTTACTGTATCAAGTCATCATTCATATCTGTAAAAGTTGCCCATTTTTTTAAACAGCTACATGCTATGTTCCCAGTTGCATGAATAGTACTGTCATTGAGAATGGCTCTGAGTCAATATTCCTCTATCAAGTAATAGTACCCAAAGCAAGAGGAAACTTAGGGAGTAAGGATCTGATGTGTGTTCTTAAATAAATGAGTACATTGTGGAATGGGAGCCACCTGGCATTTGTAAAGAACACATCAGGTGAAAATCACAATTGTCCAAATAAAAACAAGAAATGGGCAACAAACTGATTACCGAATACTGCAAACTTCTAATCAATTATTTAGAGGTTTGGCTGAAAATAATATGACAGAAGCTGGAGAAAACTGTGAGGAAGGTATAGAGATGATGAGTAGAATGATATAAAAAGGATACCATTTATATTTTGGCACATGGGTGGCTCAGTCAGTTAAGCCTTTGACTTCAGCTCAGGTCATGATCTCAAGTTGTCATCTCTGTGTCAGTTGATAGATTAGACAGATAGATAGATAAATAAGATTAGATAGATAGGTATAGATACGTATATGCACATAGACATATGCATACACCTATGTGCACATATACACACAGAGACTTTGTGAGGGAAGAGAGGAGGTGATTGTGGAAGTTGTGGAAGCAGGGATATTTAGAATGTATTGATTCTTTTCAGATAATTGGTTAATAATTCTATTATTAACCATATTAATAATTATGGTTAATAATAATTAATAATTATTAATATTTAAACATATAGTTTAAATATTCCAAGTAACTCACAGTAGTTGTCTTAGTCTGTTTGAGCTGCTCTAATACAATACTACAGACTCGGTAGCCTATAAACAACAGAAATGCATTTCTCACAACTTTGGAGGATGGAAGTTTGAAATCAGATTCTCAGTGTGGTCATGTAAGGGCTCTCTTCTGAGATACAGACTTCTCATATCCTCACATGGTAGAAAGGGGAAGGAACTCTCTGGAGCCTTTTAAAAAGGGACATTAATATCATTACTGAGGGTTTCTCCCTCATGGCCTAATCATCTGCCAAAAGCCCTGCCTCCTATTTTTTCATGCTGAACATTAAAATTTCCACATATGAATTTCGGGGGTCTACAAAGATTCATGCCATAGTAGTATAGAAAGTTGTATTTAGATGGCTATCAGTTAATGTCCAATAAACAACTATGGCCCGACCATCAAAGAGTGAGAATATCAGTATGATTTTAGCCATCCATGTTCTCCATACCTTTACCCATGGAGCCCACCTAACAGCCACTTCGGTGAATATACATAGGTCAATATTTCTAGCAATCTGTGCAGCCAAATATCATCAGAGCATATTATACAATAAGACATAATATAATAGCTGTCATGATACCTTCAGAGTTATTTAATAAGCTCTCTCCTAGAGTCTCATTTCTCTGATTCTGTTTTCCTCTCCTCTTACTTTCTGCTATTGACTGCTTTTCCCATTTTTGAGAAACACAGACTTTTGGAGTACTGCTCATTCATTTCCCATGACAAAATCTGGGAACCTACCAGTGTCTGCTCTTACCTTCCACTTCTTCTCTTACAATGAACAAAATGTTTGGGTTTTTCTTTTCTTTTTTCTTTTCTTGTCTTTTTTTTTCTATCCTAGGTAAATTCCTTCCTCCATAGCGCTCAATAAAAATACCATTTTCTCCGTCTTTTTGTTTCTTGACTTATCAGTATCTCTCTAATTAGATTATTCTCTTTCACATAACAGGCTGCTCTGTGGTTTTCTTGGTTAATATTTTGTAGGCTCTCTTGACTTCATCTACCAGCAAAAGCTCTCTAAAAACTTCCCTTAAAAAATGCCTACACTTTTCACCTCCATTTTCTGACTTCATATCACTTCTTATGCCACTCCAAACTAGCTTTCACTCATTCCCACCCACCAACTGCTTCAATGAATCTGCTTGATCTCAAATTACTAACAAACTACTTTTACCTTGGGTTCTGTAACAACATGTAATTTTAATTCCTCACCTAGTTCTCTGCCTTCTCTTTCACATTCTTCTCTGCAAATTTCTCCATATTGCCTAGTCCTTAAAATGCTGTCATTTCTTGTGAATTGGTCCTGGACCCAACTTCTCTCTCTGTGCCCACTCTGTGGATGATCTCTTTCTCATGACACTAAAACTGTTGATTTACTGATGAATGAGAGATGTATCCCATTTTTCTCTGAGGTACATACACCTGCATACTTGAACTCAACAGAGTCAAATCTAAACTCTTGACTTTATCCTATTCCAAACTATATCCCTCTTAGTATTATTATTCAAATTTAAAATATTCATATTATTGTCCGTAAGAGTACCATCCATAAGTTAGCAATCCTAGAGGAGAAGAGTACTGTGTCTCAGTTACCAATCCCAGGGTAGGGCTCTAAATACTTCTGCTCACTGCATCGTGATATAAGAGTTAACAATGAAAACACAGCACAATCAGGCACTGGAATGAACAACACTTAGATAAAGAAGACATAGAGCAAGATCAGCTTCAATAGTAGGCATTGGTCCCCTGTGGCTAGTGGGTCTTTCCAGACAGCCCTTTCAGGGCAACTTGCTTCCATTTATTTACCCATCTTGTGCCACAGTAAAAAGGACTCGGTCCCCTCCTCTCAGATGACAGATGTAACCACTGAGGTTGGCCATGTGCTATGTGACACACATGCTTTAGGGAGACACAAAATCCAAGAGCATTCACTAAGCCTGAACAAAAGAAAAGATATCTCCGTAGAAGGTATTAAGTCTGGTGCAAGCTCTGCAGGCTCTTTATCTCTTGGTCAGAAAGTGTTGCAAGCTCCAGGCCCATTGTTATGCAGCCCAGCAAAAAGCCTAAACATCGTATATCCAAAACTACTTTACCTAATAGCTCTCCAACTTTTCTACCACCAACTTCCATCAAATCATGGTTACCAGAGACATATCACCAGAGACAGTTCATTTTCTCTACATCCACTACCCACATTAGACCAAGCCACTGTGATTTCTTCTAAGACCATGGTGTTATTCTAAATGGTCTCCTAGCTTTCTTCCTTTTTCCTTTCATTCAAATTAATTCTGCACAGAACATGCACACTATAATTATAAAAGAAAAACTCAGATTCTGTAGTCCACTGGTTTAATAATTGTTCTTGATATCAATTCCACACAACTGTCAACAAGTCCCCGCTATACCCTCTCATCTAACATGCTTCTCCTCTCACTCACTATGGTTTACCCACTTTAGTCTTTAGTTCCTTGAATCTACATGATACTTCACTGCCCCAGAGTCTTTAAATTGTTGGTCCACTGCCTGCAATCCTTTTTGCTTAAATGTAGACATGGCTGATGACTTCTCATTAGGCAAACTACACCTTAAATCTCAACTTCTCAGAAAGGCCCTCCCAGTCATCTTAAGAGCTCTCTAGGACCACCACTATCCATTTTTACAGCATCTTGTAATTTTTTGAAAATGTGACTTGTAATTTTTCCCTTTTTATTTTAGGTGTGCATATAACCTTTAATTTATCATGAGAAAAATAATTGCGTCATAGTCACTTTTTTCTAATACAGCTTCTTATATTTAGCAGGGAACCAAAAACATCTTTGCCATTAACTGAGTTATGCCAGAAACATGAACTGGAAAATTAAATATTGGACAATTCAAAGCTAAAGGATTGATCAAATAATAAAACAAATAAACAAAACCACTTCCACAGTCCTCTCTTATAAGTACCCAGAGAAGTATCTGAATAATCTCCAGTTCTTTGATATATACATGTTTCCCAGATATCAACATTCAAGAAATTCTTTTTTTAAATTTTTTAATGTTTATTGATTTTTGAGAGACAGAGCAAGAACGAGGGAGGTGCAAAGAGAGAGAGCAACACACAATCCAAAGCAGGATCCAGGCTCTAAGTTGTCAGCACAGATTCTGACACAGGGGCTCGAACCCATGGACTATGAGATCATGACCCAAGCCAAAGTCAGGCACTCAATCAACTGAATCATCCAGGCACCCCGTGAAATAGTCTTCAGCCTTAATATGATGATGAAGTTTTCTTTACAAAATTTTCATGTTCATGATACTGCTTGCTATCACCTGCTAAATACTGTGCCTATTGTTTGGATATAATCGATATACATTTTTATTCAAAGTAAGAAAATGTTACTTCTAAAAATAATATTTAATTGAAGTCATGTAAGATTTTGAGGATTTTAGAAAGCTTCAATATAACTATGTAATTGTAGCATCTGATAAAGAATACTCTTTGTCAGTGCTTGGGGAAAGCAGATAAAAGAGTGGAAAATTGATTAGGTAATGTTTTGTGTGTGAGAGAGTGCCTTGTCCTAACAATTTAGTATCTATAATACAGAATATAAAAGAATCATTGTTTGAAAGCTGTGATAATTTTCCTTTGAAGGCTAGTCTTTAGTTTTGTGCAAATACGGAATGATTTCCAATTACCTAATGGCGTAACTCTATTTCTTGAAGTCCTTGAATCGAATTGTCTCCTAGATAGGATAGTGATGCACAGAGTATCTCTGACAAACAAAAAAATTTACAATAGAAGAATTATTAATAGAAAAAAATAACTGCCAGAATCCTAGGGAGAAAAACATATATTTTTTTTTATTTCAGTTTTTCCTTTACAATCTACTTAGCTGATAGCTGTGACCTTTCTCTACCATTACATTCCTTATGGATATAAGTTTCAAAAGATCATTTGTATCTATCATGTGTGAATGAAAAAAAAAAGAGGAGCCTGGAGTGACTTTTCAATATTATTTATCAATGTTTCTACTCAACAGTTTGTAATCAACGACTGAAAATTTATAAATGATTAAGTGGGATGTTAAAAATGATTATTATCAATGCTATTTCTAAAACTGAGCACTTGATTGTTCCTATATAGATTTGCTTCACAGGGCAGATGAATAAAATCCAAGGACTGGAAAATGGCACACATCCATTAAGATATACTTAAGTATTTAATAAGTGCTAAGCACTGATACAGATCCTGAGAATACAGTAATAAATATGGCATAAAAGATCCTTGCTTAATGAGCCTAAGTGGGGGAAAGGGAGGGAGATAACTAATGATTAACAAAGTAATTGTACACCATGACTTCTATCTTAGATACATATTTTAAAGAAAAAGTGAGACATTGTACAAATGACTTTAGAAAGAAAGATCAAGGAGGTCTCTCCGAGGAGGAAACATTTAATCTCAGATCTGAGTCATGAGAAAAAAAATCTTGAGGAGTATCAGGACAAAGTTGACAGAATGGGAAAGAACTTGGCATTTACAAGAAACTTAAAGAAAGCTAGTGTGTCTGGAGCATCGTGAAGGCAAGAAAATGAGCACTTGATGAAATCAGAAAAGTAAACGGGACTTCTTAATACAGACCTTGTGAAAGGTCAATTATGGTTTTTACTGTCAGGACAATGGGTATATAGTAGTAGTTTTTGTTTGTTTCTTACAGAGAAATGCACAATTTGGCGAGTTTGGACATATGCAAACACCCATAATACCACCATCACAATCAATATAAAACATATCCAACACCCTCCAGGTCCTCTATCCCTGGTTTCCTTATTTTTTTCATTTCTTTTTTTTTTTTTTTAAGTGAAAGGACCAAAGTGAATTGAGATGCCAAGATAACAGTGGATTAAAAGAGGCAGTAGACAGGATAATCTTGGAAAAAGGAGGGCCCCTTAAGAATTCTGGCATTAAGAAAGGTGAGACATAAAACTGGCAATGGAAATGAAGAAAAGTAGACAGATTTGAGGCTGGGTATTCAAAATTTAACATTACACTCAGTTTCTCCCATGATTCAAAATTTATATTTTATATAATTAAAAAATATTTTAATGTTGATTTTTCTAATTGTTTTGAAATATAAGACCTTTAATATATTTATAATTTATTTTTCTGCTAAGCCTGTCAATATTTTTAGATAAGCCATTTTATTGCAATGGAGCACATGTTAATGCAGCAAAGTATATGCTGCGATGAGAATAATGCCCTTTTTTCCTTAGTTGTCATGTTATGTGATCTTTTTACCTTGAAATTTCTCAGACTAGGATATATTTGACTAATGTTAATTACACACCGACACAGTTTTTAAGTCATTATAAAGCTTCACAAACACTTAATAAATTCTGAGAAATATTCTAAGATGTGTCAGATGAACAAAACCACGAAGGTGAGCACTCAAATGAGGGGGTGTGTGAAAAGAAAAATAAATGAGTGGCAACAAACTCCTTAAAATAATTATGAATGAGGTAATGAGTGATCATCTAAACTTGTTTCACTTAAAATGAGTACCATAGTAAGAAAGAATAACTTGCCATTTCACTCTAAGAAATTAATGTCAAACTCTATCATTCACTGTACTCTGGATAACTTGGAAGATCTCAACAGAACACACATTTCCGGAATCGTTTAATTCGTTCTAAAATGAAGTTTAATATAGGCCTCCGGTTTAAATCTGTGTTTCTTAATCTGAGAGTGCAATTTTCAAATATAAAAACTGCACAATCATTAAGTATAAACAATGCTTACTTACTTTTTCATTTGTTTATTGAATCCCAACCAGGCTCCACAATGTCAGTGCAGAGTCTGACACAGGGCTCAAAAAGTCACCAACCCTCAGATGCTGACCTGACCTGAAGCCAGGAGTCAGACACTCAACGGACTGAGCCACCCCTAAGAAATGCTTTTTAAGTGCTATTATGTAGGGGTACCTGTGTGGCTCAGTCGCTTAAGCGTCCGACTCTTGGTTTTAGTTCAGATCAGCATCTCAGGGCTGGTGAGTTCGAGCCCTGCCTTGGGCTCTACACTGGCAGTGTGGAACCTGCTTGGGACTCTCTGTCTCCCTCTCTCTCCCCATTCCCTGTTCTCACTCTCTGTCTCTCTCTCCCTCTCTCTCAAAATAATTGAATAAATTTTAAAACAAAATATGTATTTTTATTAAATTTCAAAACAATGCCGTCAGGTCCCACTACAGGTTGTACCGTGTCATAGTATGAGCACCACACCAGTGAGCCCACCTTCGCCACTCAGCAGCTGTGAACCCTTGGAGAATCACTGAACTTCTTTACACCTGTTTCCTCAGATGGGCAATAAAGAGGTTGGACTGACGAGGTCCATTCCAACTCCAAAGTGCCACAGTGTCCACAATAAATTATGCTGGATATGGAAGTATTTCCAACAGTCATTAAAAAAGCTATAATAATTTCATAATATTTCTAATAGTCCACAATTTCTCCTTCTCAGTTACTAATATTTGATTAGACCCTAGCACAGTGAAGTTATTTGGGACAGATATTTGGAAACTGGATCACACTCTTTCACTGTCTGGAAAGTGCCCTGAAGAAGATGAGGAAAACAGTGAGTACAGATATGTATTCAGAGGCAACTTTCCTCTCTGGATTTCTCTGTACTTTCTAAATATTTTATAGTGGACAGTATCTTTTTCTTACCATTTTAACTAAATATTTTATTGAGACAATTCTAGATTCACACAAAGCTCTAAGAAATATACAAAAAGATCCTGTGTATACTTTACCCTGTTTCCACTGAGGAAACTTCCAAAACTATAGTATAAAATCACAGTCAATATACTGATATTTATACATTTCACCAGCCTTACTCAAGTATCCCCAGTTTTACTTGTATTGATCTGGGTGAGTGTGTGAGTCCAGAGTTTAGTTAAACCACTCCATGACAGTGCTGCCTTAGCATCCATTTATGTGGCCACGCAAACTGCAGAGGCCTTGAAATGATACTAGCCATCCCCTAACTGCATGCCCAAGATAGCAACCCACAGAGTCACAGGAAGTTTAAGTTCCTGGCACAACTACTCCAACACCCCTTGTGAGCAACAATCTTTCATGCCTTTTAGGGTCTTCCCCTGGTATGCTCCTTAGATAAGACTCCTGTGGAGCTTACCAAAAGCCCACTCTTTTACATTCTGTTTTTTTGTTTGTTTGTTTCAAGTTTTTACTTAAACTCTAGTTAGTTAACATACAGTGTAATAATGGTTTCAGGAGTAGAATTTAGTGATTCACACATACATGTAACACTCCGTGCTGGTCCTAACAAGTGCCCTCCTTGATACCCATCACCCATTTAGCCCTTACCCCTGACCAACTCCCCTCCAGCAGCCCTCAGTTTGTTCTTTATAGTTAAGAGTCTTTTATGGTTTGCTTCCTTCTTTTGGTTTAAATTGACCAATCCATCTTCAGCTCGGGAATTGCAAAGGTCTCCACAATGGGCCCTTACAAAGTCTTGCTCTTTTCCTGCCTGTACCCCGCTCCCCGTGTGCCCTCTCCAAGCAAACCACACCTCCCCGAGACTTGTAAGAAACTTTGATTTCCCTGTAGTATTTTATTAAACCATTAAAAGTGACTTATAAATTACTGAAGTTCCTAGCAAATGCGGGTTCCACTAAATACTTTAGAAATATGTATCTTATTTTTGGGGCGCCTGGGTGGCTTAGTCGGTTAAGCGTCCGACTTTCGCTTAGGTCATGATCTCGCGGTTCGTGGGTTCGAGCCCCGCGTCGGGCTCTGGGCTGACTGCCAGCTCAGAGCCTGGAGCCTGTTTCAGACTCTGTCACTCCCTCTCTCTCTGACCATCCCCTGCTCACGCTGTCTCTCTCTCTCTCTCTCTCCTAGAAATAAATAAAACATTAAAAAAAAAAAAGAAATATGTATCTTATTTTTTTAACTTTCAGAGAGTTTTCCAATAAGAAAAAAGATTCTTAAAATGTCCGACTTTTGAGATTTTTATTATCACATATTCATTTTCCTTTTAAAAATGTATAGTATTTAAATTACATTTTTATCTATAAAATATAGATATGGCTATGGCCATGGTTATACACAGTCCATTTGAAGCATAAGCATGGTCAATTAAACAAATTAACGAGAAAATTTCAGGACATCATGAACTCATCTGAAATTGTAACAGGCATGGCATAGTCTCTAAGAGTTCCTAAAATATATTTGAAATTGAAGAAAATTATGTTATACTATGGACAAACTGCAAAATTGGTTATAAGCAGCAGCTTGAAAAGCAAATTCTAAGAAATATCTAGAAGTTTAAATAAGGTGAGTGTTGTAATTTTAAAGGAGTCAGAACCTGAGCAGCAAATCTGCAAAAAAAAACTCCTTCAGCAATGACTAATATAAAATCACACCATGTGCAAAGGTCTTTAGAAAGTTTTCACTGCCATTTAGAGAGAGGACCGTAGCATTTTTTGCAATTTTAAAAAAGTAATATTCAAAAATATTAGGATCAATATAATGAAAAACACAATAAAAATCCCACATTTTAAAAACTGGTTTCTGATTTCCTCCCTTCACACTCCCTGCTCAAGCTTCCTGATGTCACACAGCTGCTATCGGCTTTTTCCCTACCCAAACAAGGACCACCCTACAAGTGAGCTGTGGCACCACACAAGCTGGAATGCCTCCCTTGTTCCTTAAATAATATGTCCATGATAGCAACTAAGATGTGTAGCAGTAAAGTACATTTTCTGCTTGGTTTCTCAGCTATGTATAATAGTCACTATTAAAAATGTTCAAACATGCCTTCCTTCAGTGCTGAAGTATGAAGAGTTCCCAAGAGTCTACTCATCAAAAATGTAAATCACATGAGTGATGGAATCACTGAATAGCAAAATCAAATTTAAAAAAAATTTAAACCAGTAAAGTCAGGAAGCTTCCACAACAGAAGTCAAATAGCAATGCATGACAGATTAAAAGATCATTCACACATAGTGAAGCCCACCAGCGTATCACACACTGTCCCACTGGACTTGCTTCCCCATTTCAGGGTGAGTTCAGAAGGACACAGGCAGAACAGAGGAAAATAAAAAATGCACTGAATTAGAGTCCCGTGGCAATCCAAAAGCTAAACAAGATAAACGACATTTAATGATGTTTGGTTGGCTGGCTGAGGCGTAGTGCTTCTCCTCCATTAGCATACAGAAACGCATACTGCATTACAAATTCAGCTTCCATCATATTTCATACTTTAAACATTTCTATATTTTCTACCACACTATTGAAAATGTCCTACAGAGCACTCAAGAACCTCTGTTTGTTTTGTTTTGTTGTTTTGTTTTGTTTTAGCCTCTTCCTCAACCTTTTTTTTCTCTATCCTTATTTCCGTTTGGTACTTTTATCTTATACCTAATATACTATGCCCATATTGTTGAAGTTAATGCTGTTACTTACTTGTAACTTCTTCCTTGCTCCTTTATGAATTCTACTAAAGGACCCAATGTTCAGTTGGGCTCAGGGTGAAGCTCTGCAGGAGTAAGTCAACTGTTATGTGCATGTAATTGCGATCAATTCTATTTTCAAGGATGTACTTGGGAAGGGGCTTTCAAGTTGAAATCCAGATCTGAAAGTTCTGAGATTCCCATCATGAGGAGGAATATCAGAGGAGAAAGTGAAACAGGTAGTATTTAAATAATTGTTTTTTTCTTTTTAGTATATTGATTTTTAAAGCCAGATTTTTATTTGGAAAAAAAGTTCCACTGTTAAAAATATTTAAAACCATGATTTTACAAGTTTTTGTCTAAAGTTTTTCTCTTTTGCACATGTGAATAAATAATATATGTGACTCAAGAGTATGGATACATATTTTATTTCAATAATTCAAACAGACAATTAGAATTATATTTGAATTACAGTGCCCAAACTAGGAAACATAATGAAGTAAATTTGTGTGTGTATATGTAAGATATATTTAATTCATATCTGAATTACAGAGTTTCAATTATATGCATTGACTTTTTCTACTCAAAACAACACTTTGTAACAAAATTAATAATTGTATGTCTACAATAGCCTTTTGTAATTAATATTTATTTGCTCCCTGTATTTCTGTGATTGTCTCATTTATGGAGTGTTCCTGATTATTATTTACAATTCTTTTAAAAGCAGATATAGAAAATGTTTTAATATTGCAATCTCAAGTTTTGCAGATAAATAGCGGACATTACAGTGACTTTATTTTTATGTTCTTCACTGTTAGTTATTTATCACTAATACCAAACACTTTATGCTGTTTGTAAGAAAATCTAAGTATTACTAATGGTTCACATTTTTTATATCCATAGGGATGATTCTGCCAACATTAGCTTTTAATTTCATACAACTCATGAACAGTGTTATTACTGTATATCTCCACTCTAACTACTGCTTATATTTTACAGATACTAGATTTGTTCACCTGTGAAAGGATGAAAGTGGGGCATATTCCACAGAAGTTCCCAAGTAGAAGCCTCTCTTTTCTTTTTCTTTTTAATGTTTATTTAATTTGAAAGAAAGAAAATGTGCAGGAGCAGAGGAAAGGGGCATAGGTGAAGGAGGGAGGGAGAGAGAGAGAGAGGGAGAGGGAGAGAGAGAGAGAGAGAGAGAGAGAGAGAGAGAGAGAGAGAGAGAGAGAATCTCAGGCAGGCTCCACCACCAGCATGGAGCACGTGGGGCTCGATTTCACATGACCTGAGCTGAAATCGACAGAGCCACTCAGACACCCCTGCCTCTCTTTTCTAATCACCAAAATTTGCTGTCTGGGATAAATTTTTTACACATTTGTATTTATACCCTCTACAGCAAAAGGAAAAATAATTGCTTATCCAGAAGCAATAACTTTATGTCCCTCACTCATTTTTGTTTTAGGCATTTCTCAGTTTCACTGAGTCCAGCTTAAAATAATATACTCAGAATAAATTTCAATATGTACTCAATTTCAAAAGGAAATTAATTATTGAAAGAAAATTACTAAGAAATACTTTTTCAGGAAAATGAAAAGATGCTTGGATCATGTCAACAAAGAAAACAACTAATGGATGTGCTATTTGCTCATAATCACAGTAAAGGCTCTTTGATGGGTTCTCTTAGAGACCATTCAGAATACACAGGTGTGGCTCACTTATTAGATGGCCATAAAGAGAACGTTTTCATCTGAAGGTAGAGTGAACCCTAAAAAAATCAAAATGCCCTATTTTTTAAGTACTAAGTTACAGTACTGACTAAATAGTACATCCTAGAGAATTACAATAGGAATTTAATTTAATGGCTTATGGGAGTTAATGTAAATGATTTACAAAATACCTACAGTTTATGGTAATAACCTTAGTTCTAATTTTATGGCCATATTAAGAAAGAATCAAAGTTCTCTCCCTTGTTAAAAAAGTAAGTTTAGGAAGATTAGTTTATAGAAAAACCAAAAACAGTACGTGAAAGTCAGTTGCTGGGGACTTCATTAGCCACTGTCACTAGCCCGGAGATATGTTCCACCATATCAGTTCACAATGCACATGATTCACACTAGATTTCAGCAAAACTACAAATCGTTACATGATGTGAAAAGTCAAGACAGAGAATATTAAGGCTACAGAATATAAGAGGATGGGATAGATGATGGAAACAACTTATACAGAGGAAAGGCTATTTATCATATCTACAGGGAGAAAAAGTGTAATATCTGGGTGACTGGTGACTGGAAAAGAAGGTGGAAAAATGTTATGAATAATCATAGGTTCTTGAATAATTGTAATGGAAAAGAAAAAGCCACCAAATAGGAGGTCTTCGAGAACTTATGTTAACTAGCCAGTAGAGAGAATTTTGTAATTCCCGTGAATTACTTGCATATATTGGCATAGCATAATTAGCATATTATATACAATAGAGATTAATATTTATAGAAAAACTGCACAGTTTGAACTTAGGAGATGACTTATTCAAAGACAAAGACTCATTAAATGAACCCATGTTTTGGAAGTTGAGGAAGAATTCAGGGTTTTCTTTTTCTTTCTAACAAAACAGTGGGGCAATGTGTCCTTTATTGTATTATTCCCAAACCCTGGCTAAAAGAAGAATAAGTTGACTATAAATATGCATTTTGATGAAGATGAGAGCACATATTTTTTCTGAAGATATTTGTGAAAAATATTTAATATTTTAAAGTGTAACATTTCTTATTCTACACTAATAAAATTGCCTTTGGAGCAATTGAGAAAAACCTTTTTATTAACATTTCTCAATTCTTATTAGTATGTATTTTTTATTAGGGTCTTTAGACTTTTTAAAGATGGAATCATGTTTTGAGCAAGAATATTTATTTAAGCGGGGCGCCTGGGTGGCTTAGTCGGTTAAGCGTCCGACTTTGGCTTGGGTCATGATCTCGCGGTTCGTGGGTTCGAGCCCCGCGTCGGGCTCTGTGCTGACTGCCAGCTCGGAGCCTGGAGCCTGTTTCAGACTGTGACTCCCTCTCTCTCTGACCCTCCCCTGCTCACGCTGTCTCTCTCTCTCCTAGAAATAAATAAAACATTTAAAAAAAAAAAGAATATTTATTTAATAGCATTTTATACAATTTAGGGTGTAGGATGTCTGTGAGATATTGGGAGGGACAGTCTAGGAAAAAAATTGATTGCTCTTACAAAGAACTTACTTCTGGTGCATCTAGGTGGCTCAGTGGTTGAACATCCAACTCTTCGTTTCATGATCTTATGATTCGTGGGTTTGAACCCTGCATCAGGTTCTGAGTGTTAATAGCTATGGAGTTTGATTCTCTCTCCCTCTCTCTCTGCCTCTCCCCTGCTTGTACTCTCTACCTGTTACTCTTTCTCAAAATAAATAAATAATCATTAAAAAAAGAACATACTTCTTTGACACTTGACAATGTCACTTCTTGACAAGGATATTATTCTTTTAACTCAAGTAATTTTTGGCATAATCATGAGAAGATATGGAGCAGTGGGATGAAAAGGGGGATGATAATTCCAATCATCAGTTAAATTTATGTTATTACTCTAAAGCCTTACAAATATTTCTGATTATACCTTTAAACTTGGGTGAATGCAGAAGAGCCTTTTTCAGCCTGTTGCAATATATATGTCCTAAGCTACACGCCCATGTTAGCATTGTACAAGATAATTGACAATATTTAGTTGTAGCCACACTGTGAAAAATAGAAGAAAATGAAGCAAAAACAGAAATGGAATTATAATAATATTGCTTAGTGATAAGCTTTTCAACCTTTTAGCAGCATCCCAGTCATAAAGAGCAAGCAGCACTTGGTTCAAATATGACTTCAAAAAATTGTCTCTGTGAATTTATAAACAGAGAGATCTTGGAAAAAGGTGATACCACTCTGCATCACTGTTGTAATTACTCCTGCACTGACAACTTTAAGCTTCTCTTAAAGAAATTATGATAGAGATTAGCTATTACTCTGAATTCTCAAGGTCTAACTACTTTTGACCGAACAGCAGAAAGGTAGAAGAGTAATCTAAGTGAAGTTGATTATTTTAGTCAGTATGAAGAGCTATAACAAAAATGCTGGGTAGCTTAAACAACATTTATTTTTCCTAATACTAGAGGCAGGGAAGTCCTAGTTACCAGCAAATTCAATGTTCCCTGAGAGCCCACTTCCTGGCTTATAGATAGCTACAACTTCACTGGGGCTACAGAGTGAGTTCCCGTCTCTTTATCTTCTTAGAAGGGCACTAATCCCATCCTGCGGCTTCAGGATCTCATGACCTCATTTAACTCTAACCACCACCCCGTGCTCCATTTCCAAACATGAAGTTGAAGGTTTCAAAATTTTAATGGGGGCAAAAGATAAAGGGCATAAGCAGGCACTCCATAATACTGACCAGCTGTAAAGGGACTGAAATTCTCATTTTCTTAGGATCAAGCACTCAATAATTTAGCAAAAAAAACTATTAATCTCTTTTGAAATGAAAAGAGTCAATAAACCACAAATTTAATAACCTGTGAATAAATGCTAGGGATTTAGACATGGCAAAGGACTTTATTTAGTAATAGCAACAGTAAAAAGTGGATTTTTTTTTTTTTAGTTCTTTATAGGGTGAGAAATTCATACTTACCCTAAGCTATATCTTAGAAACATCACTGGATATTGGTCTGGCTACCTGTCACTCCAGTGAAAGATATTCGATTAGATGATTTAATCTTGATTGAGTATAATCTGTACAATTGTGTACTTGGAAAAGCTCTTCAATGTAAAAAAAAAAAAAGAATCTTACATAAAAGAAGTTATTGCTAACTAGACTTGAAAGAAATAGTGACTCATTCACTGGAAACCTCACTTGAAGAGGAAGTTTAACACCATTTGGATATTACCTTTTTTTCATTTAAATGCAGGAATTAATTGTAAAGTGAATCTCACTCATTCCCATTAAGTAGTGAAGAAGTGTGGTGTGATGCAGTTTACAGATACTTAAGACAACCAAAGAACAATTTTCACACCTCATTGCTACACATAAATGAGAGGTAAAACGAAATCTAAGACATATAATAGGAGCCCTTTAGGCTCTTTGATCACTCATTATGTGGATTTTTCCCCTACAGTATCACATTAGCTTCCCTGCTTTATACACCAGAACTAAATATGATTCAGATCAGATGTAAATGTTGCAGGTATTATTAGAACTCTGTAAACTCTTTCACCTCAAGTGATTGAAACAGAACCTAATTTTTCATTTGCACAATGTTTACTAAGTCATATTTCCGCAGACTTTTATTTCTCATTCATGTTAACGGGACCAATGTATAAGTAATCGCAGAATAGTTTTTTGATTAATAAGCATACTTATTACATCTTGAATAGATACCAACTCAACTTTCTCTGTCTTGAATTTAAAAAAAAAATGAATGAATGAAATATGATGTCAGGGCCTGTTTCCCTACAACTATGTGTATAGATATGTAGGTAGATGCCTGACTATATAAACTTTCCTTTGTCCTAAAAAGCAAAAATTATCAGAATGATTTGGTAAGATAATTTAGTTCAAATTTTAAAATTTAAATTCAAAATTTAAAAATACCCTTACAACAAGCACCCTGACATTAATATAAAGTGTCAGGTGCCTGGATGGCTAAGTCAGTTGTCCAACTCTCGGTTTTGGCTCAGGTTGTGATCCAACAGCTTGTGACTTTGAGTCCTGTGTTGGGCTATGTGCTGACAGCATGGAGCCTGCTTGGGATTCTTTGACTCTGTCTCTCTCTCTGTGTGTGTGCCCCTCCCCTGTTCATGCACATGCATGCATGCCCTCTCCCAAAAAATATATTTTAAAAAATACGTGAAGTGTTTCTGAACTAACAATAAATGTTATAGGGAATTATAATTTTAGGGTATTGTAGTCACTAAGCGTTTGCTGTGCCCACATATAAAACCAGCATGAGATTCTATCTCCCCACTCAATCATATGTGTAATCTTCAACGTTTTGCTAAACACAGTAAGCCTCAGTTTCCTCGTGTAAAATGGAAATAGTACTAGTAACTATCTTATTGGTATCTGGAATTAGATGGGGGTGATGCAGTCAAAGCTCTTAGAGGAGTACCTGATATGGAATCAATAATAGGAAGCTATGCTCCCTCCCACTCCTCCAAAGTGTTATTTAAATTTAAGTTAGTTAACATATAGTGTAGTATTGGTTTCAGGAGTAGAATTTAGTGATTCATCACTTAGTTGTAACACCCAGTGCTCATCTCAGTAAGTGCCCTTCTCAATGCCCATCATCCATGTAGCTCATTCCCCCACACCCTTCCCCTCCAGTAACCCTCAGTTTGTTCTCTATAGTTAAGTCTTTTATGGTCTGCCTACCTGTTTTTATCTTATTTTTCCTTCCCTTCCCTATGTTCATCTGTTTTCTTTCCTAATTTCCACATTTGAGTGAAATCATATGGTATTTGTCTTTATCTGACCTATTTTGCTTAGCATGATACACTCTAGTTTCATCTACATCATTAAAAATGGCAATTTTTAGGGGTGCCTGGGTGGCTTAGTCGGTTAAGTGGCCGACTTCAGCTCAAGTCATGATCTCACAGTTCGTGGGTTTGAACCCTGTGTCAGGTTCTGTGCTGGCAGCTCAGAACCTGAAGCCTTCGGATTCTGTGTCTCCCTCTCACTCTGACCCTCCCCCACTCATACTCTGTTTCTCTCTCAAAAAACCAAATAAACATTTAAAAAAAATTAAATGGCAACTTTTATTCTTTTTTATACATGTATTTACATGTATGAGAAATATTATTATCTTATATGTCTCTCATATACATTAAATATCTCTCATATATATCTATATACATGTATATGAGAGATATTATCTTATCTGTATATACATATATATACGTATATATGATATATATATATATGAGATGTATTGTTTATCAATTCATCAGACAATGGGACATTCATCAGTCAAGAGTCAATGGGACTCTTTCCATTTTTGGGGTATTGTTCACAGTAGTACTGTAAACATAAGAACACACTATCCATCTCTTATACCAAACCAGACAAACATAACACAAGAAAAGAAACTACACACCAATATCTCTTATAAACATAGATGCAAACACTCCCAACAAAATGCTAGCAATGCAAATACAGCAATATAAAAAAGGATTTACAAACCACGACTAAGTGGGAAGTCAGATTTTCCCCCTTCCCAGGGTTTCTTTTTGCTGCTATTTGTTGTAGTAGTTGTTTGTCTTGTGACTTTTCTGAATTAAATCAAACTTAACCATGAAATGACCCAAAATATGTCATCTTTAAAGTCCTGCCACATTTCAGGAGTCATAAAACAATTTCTTTCTCTTCTTACTCTAAACTAAGAATGATCAGCAGAATGCAAGGATAGTAATATGGTGGAATGAAAATTAGAAGTTGACAAGGAGCCAGTTTCTTTATAGAAATGCAAGAGAAAATGAAATGGGCCTTATCTCAAAACAACAACTTAGGGGTTTAAAAGGGGGTAAAAAAGATGAGGATAAGACTTTATTAGCAAAGGTTTCCATATTGAAACCCAGAGTTGCAATATGGATGCTAAGAGAAGAGTCTCAAGAAGGAGGGAGGCAGCTCACGGGAACAGAAGGTCACGTAAGATAAAGAATGAAGGATGTCTGTCTGCCTTTCATGAGAGTACGTTTGATAATTAGTATGGGTAGAAGTAATTTCAAATTGGAAAATGCATTCTTTTCTCCCACTGGAAACATTTCTACTATAGGTATTCTGGACGATTGGAAACTCAAAAGTGAGAACAACTATTTCTGTCTCTATAATTTCTTTTCAGCATGGCCTTGAGTGAGTCACTCAATTTGTCTATTGAAAATAATATTAATATTAAAAATAATAAAAAATAATTTTTAAAGAAATAATATTTACCTCAGAAATGTTTGGAGTTGACAGAAAATAATTTTCTAAGTGGCTGACAATTTAGTTTAACTTAATAGTCTTTGAAAATATAAATGTCCTTATTCGAATAAATAAACTTCAATACAGATTATTTAGACAGGTATTAATACATGTTTACTAAAAATTATATATTTATCTAATTAAACTTTTTGTGTGGGTGCCATCCAGTAACACTCAAAGTGATCAATTTGGTTACTGGATGTATCTTAGTTTTCTTAAAGAAATTTTGGAGAAAATAAAAAAAAAAGAAATTTTGGAGAAAATGAAAATTAATTCTAAAAATAACATCTTTACTTAATGAAGCTCTGCAATTAATTTTTATTCCTTAATTAGGCAAGTATGCAAATAAATAAGTAAAATTCTAACTCACTATACATTCATATACAAATACCTAACTTACTACTGAGGTATATTTTCACAAAGGAAGGCAGTAAGTCAGTACTACAAATATTATCCTTATCTCCATAAAATGGTCCTCAATATGAGAGAAGTAGCAGCTCATGGAAAGTGAACCAAGAGTCTATTTCAACAATTACCCTCTCAGTAATGACAGAGAACCATTAATCCCAGTTAAAACTTAAAGCAGTCTTATCAAATTTGAGGAAGGGCAGGACAATATGTGTTATAAAAAAGGAATACCTAATATAGCTAAGATTTAAGTCATAACTTCCCACTGGAATTTACAGATTTATCGCTATACAATAATTTGCAAAAACAAAAAAGTGCCCAAGAGCCGATTTCATGGAAAAGAAAAATGATTTTTAATAAGAAACTTTTTAAATGCCACCTGTAAACTATTTCAAAATTAAGGAAATCTGTGAGTTATTGGCATTTTATGGCTAATTAAAATATTTAAAATGCAGTGATATAATGCATAAGCTAATCAACTCAGACATATGCTAGCTTAAAATTAATTTGTCATACCCTACAATTCAACAAAATTGCACAGAATCATCCCTCAGAGAAAACACTGTATTTATCTCCATGATATTTTTAAATTAAGAGGTACTATTAAATAGTTAATTGTTGAATAGAGCCTAAAAATACATGTGTCTGATTGTCCATGATGAATGTCCTGTCAATCACTGGTTTAATATGAGACGATTATCTTTTAAAATATAACTGCATATTAAGATACATGTTATTTACAATGATGTTGTATTAGAATAATTTTATGCATGCCAGAGGAAAATTCAAGCCACTATTTGTCTCTTCACTCAGAAAATAATATAAACATATAATATCATTCTTAAAGAAATTGCTTAATTTTAAGCATAAAAGTATAATTACCGACCAAGTAATGGTTTATGACTTTCTGCTGAAATGTAAAAACTTATGCAGCAAGAACTTCCTTTCTCTTTTTGTGAAAAAAAGAAAGAGGAAACTATATAAAGAAAATAGCCTGAATAGCATATAACATACATAAACACACCTACAAATATATATGCATTATATATACCTATATTCATACGTTTGACTTACACTTATCATCATAATACATCTTTACTGATCGTATTTATAGAAAGAGAGATTGAATAAAATAGAGATTTTAGAAAGGCCTTTTAGTCTGTTTTAAGATGTACTGTGGTTTAACTATCTTATTTGGCATTGTGGTAGCTAACCTCAAGATGGCTGCCAATGATCCGCTCCCGTCTTGAAGTCATAGCTTCTATACTTCTCCCACATTGTATCATTGTTGGTCTGTGTGTGTCACCAACAGAAAACGGCATAATAACGATATGTCATTTCTAAATTAGGTTATTTAAAAATGCTGCAGCTTCCCTTTTACGTAATGTTCTTCCTTCGTTCTCACACCTTCCTCCTTCTAGAAGAAGCCAAGTGCCATGTTATATTGTGGGAAGTTCCATCTGGTAGGCAACCAACACATCTGCCAGCAACCTTGCAAATGAGCTTGAGATCTTCCAGCTCCAATCAAGTCTGCCACACTAACCAGCATCTTGATTATGGTTCCACAAGAATCTCTTCTGGGTGGAACGAAACCACCCAGCTAAGCCATTCTTAAATTTCTGACTTACCCAACATGTCAGACGTTTAAGAAACTAAGTTTGCAGGTAATTTGTTACACTAAAATGTAAAGATATGCTTTGAAGATGATAGGTATCAAGAAGATACAACTGTTGCTTGTGTTTTCTTTTCAACTTAGCAGTAATACTTCAGACCCATAGACTTACTTTTCCAGACTTTTTATAACCCATAGACTTACTTTTCCAGACTTTTTAAATTGTTTATTCAAAAGTCCAGCTTGTCAGTATCAGATGTGTAAGCTTTTGTTAGTGGCTCAAAAAATCTGCATATGAAGGCCCATTTTACCTTTTTAGTCTTGTGTCTTTATTTTTAGCTGGCATCTGTCTCTTAATAAAAATTAATCACTGATTTCCTCTTTTTTATGACAATTGGGACTTGTGAAATGTGTCCACCTACCCTCCAGGGATATTATATACTTGTAAAGGGAAAGTTAGTAGTTGCATATAGTAATAGCTAGTCACATGCAGATAGATTCCCCTCTCAGCTTTCATTCCCTGTCAACGGTTTTGAAAGCAATGCGAAGCTCTTACAAAATAAAACAAAACCAACAAAAACTTCACATATCTGTGAGCACAAAGATCCGAAAGAAGCATTCAATGAGCTTTGTTTTATATCTTCTGCCATCCCAAAAATATTTAGAAAGTAAGACAGTACATAATCACCTTATTTTCTTTCTCTTCTATGCTTTTTACATTGCATTGGTATTGCTGCACTTCCCTAAATATGCCAGCTTTTGCAACATACTTCTAGTTTATATTTAAAGGTGTTTAGTGAAACAGTAGCAGCAAAAGGCCAAAAGTTACTTCTAAGCTAAAGGTCAGGTGTGACAATGCTTGAAAATAAGAAAATGTCCAAACAACAGAAAATCCCGTGTATAAGACCAGTGACCTTTTTTCAGATGATGACATGATGTATTTTCTTTTGAACTACAATGTTCAAAGCTAGTTGATTTAATGAATTTCACTGAAACTATATTTTGTTACACTGTTTATAACAAAGAAAATTTGCTACACTTAATGTTGGTGGGAAAGAGAATCTTTCAAATGAATTATAACTATCTTACAGGATTCTGCACATTTAGGATGCTACCTAATATTTTTCCCGCTTAAGGCTAATCTGAAAAAAAACCCCAAAAACAAAAAAACAAAACTGTTACCTAGATGTTAAAGAGAACCTACAGCTTGGAATGGAATAAATGACATGTGAGGTTACTTTATTTTTTGATAAATCCCTACACCAGAAATATGAAAAAAAAATTTGGGTGGGTGTAGATGGTTCAAAGGAATCAAAGGTAGGTCAGCTGCTAAAAGTAAAGGAAGCTGCAAATTTAACTCTAGGAACTTATATATCTATGTGCATGTATATCCATAAGATAATAGCATATAATTTTAAATATGGAAAAGGTTTGTCTCCACAAATCTTCCTACTTCCCCAAATGAAACACAGTTCCCAGTATTCACAGACTCTTCTCATCCTTAACCTTTGAATCTGGGATTGTCTGTGATTTTCTTATCAAGAATACAATGTGTTTACCAGTGATAGTATGTGACCTATGAGGCCAATTCAGAAAAATATATTGCAGTTTCTGCCCTAGTCTCTTGGAATCCTACTGGAGGCCGGGCACCATGAAAAAAGTTTGATTACTATGCCATTACTCACATTGTGTAGAGGTCCAAGCTACCTCATAGAGATGCTTTCATTCAAAAAACATCCCAGCCAGCCAAGTCTTTCTTCCATCTTGGACCCTCCAGACCAGCCTAAAAAGTACCAGTGAATGGTTTCAGTTGACACGTGGAACAAGTGATTCACCTAGCCGATCTCTGCCTGAATTCCTCACACTCCAAATTGTTGTTTGTTATTTTTAGCTTTAAATATTTTTGTTACATGGTAATAGATAAACTAAGATAAAATCAGGTGCCTGGAAATGGGCAGTCAATGTATCAAAACCTAAAACAAAACCTAAAACATTTAGCATTGGGTTTTAAACTGAGTAGTAAGTATGATCTGCAAAAGCCCAAAGATAGCTTTTAATGTCAACTGGATGAGCCTGGAGAAAATGGTTCATTAGAGCTTGAAGGACAGATAAGACAATGCTATTGAAGATGGCAAAAAAACACATTCTATGTAATGGCAGGGAGTGTGACAATACTGTCACTTAACATGAAAACACATGAGTATCTAATAAATTCATGGATCTATAGAGATTTTCCAGAAAAATACAGATTTATAATATCTAGGATCTTTTATATGTCTATAATATTAAAAATGTATTTTGAACAAAATAATAAAATGTTCAATTTTGAAAAGAATGTGAAGTGAGTATAAAGAAATGTGATTTCCTAAATTGAAAAATAAGATTGTTTCTCTTCACAGTCTCTCCTAACCAAATATTTGCAAAGTATGAAATGCTTCCAGAGCAAAAATCAAATCCCAGATGGTACTATATGGTCCCCTTTGTTACTACTTCAGAAAGGTCTAAGACAGAACATACTACATTTAAGATAAACAAAAGCACTTCTAAGGAATTTTAATATAGAGTTGATATGCTATAAACTCAACATTTTAAAGTGCACAATTCAGAAGTTTTAGTATATTCACAAAATTGTATAACTAATTACCTAATTTCAGCATATTTTCATCACCACAAAAGAAACCCCATATTCATATCCATATGCAGATACTTCTCATTCCCCTAAACTATTCCTTGGCAATATCTAATCTGCTTTCTTTGTGTCTGTATTTGCCTTTTGTGGACATTTCTTATAAATCATATAATGTGTGGCCTTTTGTATTGACTTCTGTTCCTTAGCATACTTTCAATGTCTACTAGTGTTTTATCATATAGCATACATCAGTGCTTCATTCCTCTTCATCGTTGAATAATACTGCATTACATGAATATAAGGTATTTTTTAAATCCATTCACCAGTTCATCTTATTCGGGTTGTTTCCACCTGTGGGCTACTGTCAACAGTGCTACTATTCCTGAACAAGTTTTTGCATAGATATGTTTTCATTTCTCCTGGGTATATAACATGGAACACAATTTATCAAAAATTTTTCTAAAACAGAGAAGTACACACTATCCATCTCTTATACCAGACCAGATAAACATAGCACAAGAAAAGAAACTACACACCAATATCTCTTATAAATATAGATGCAAACAACCTCAACAAAATGCTAGCAATGCAAATACAGCAATAGAAAAAAGGATTTATAAACCACGACTAAGTGGGAAATCAGATGTTCCCCCTTTTTGCTGCTATTTGTTGTAGTTGTTTGTCTTGTGACTTTTCTGAATTAAATCTCTGAGGTCTCTCTTCTTTGTCCTGAGCGGCCACTGAATTATCTGATTGTTAACTTAGTGGTCAGCTAATGATTGGACACAGATTTTCTTAAATGCCTCGTCTCTGCTGAGGTGCTCTGTATATATACAGTGGAATGCCTCACACACTCCGCCAGAAAGTATACAACTCTGACTTAGTCTGCACTTCCCGTTCACAACCATAAGGTCATCTGAAAGTGAGACCACAGGGCCGTTTTAGGTCTACACTGAGCATGTGCACTGTCTTACACATGTGTTTGGCCTTATAGATATCCAAGAATATGTGCGAGCTTTTTAAAAATATTTTTTAACATTTTTTGAGGACAGAGAAAGAGCACAAGCGAAGGAGGGGCAGAGGGGGGGGGGGGGCAGAAAATCCAAAGCAGGCTCCGGGCTCTGCTGTTAGCACAGAGCCCAATGCAGGGCTTAAATCCATAAAGCGTGAGATTTATGACCTGAACCAAGTCAGACATTTAACTGACTGAGCCACCCAAGTGCCCCCAAGCTTTTTAAAGCTCCCTATGGATGCCTCATTTCCACAGTCTATGATATCCATGTATCACCACTATATGTTCTATATAATACATCCCCTTACTTTGCAGGTGTTAGGTGAGATAAATGTTAAAGAATTCTGAGAAAACTCTTCCATGCCTAAATCTAATTTGGACAATGACAATAAAGATTTACATCTTGAATCTCATGCTATAATAGGAAAATGCTTTGGAGGACTTTCAATGTTCAAATAAGGAGTGGTGTGAATGACTACAAACCAGAGGTTCACCATGACAGCTTGTCTTCAATCAACTTCCAATGAACACCTTTATGTAATGTATGTTTTTATGGCTTTGTGTAGGTGTTCCTTTTCTTTAAATCTGGATTGGCCCAGATTAAAAGTAACAGAAGTGACACTTCATGACAGGAGTTAGGTTAGAGGAAGTCTTGAAAATTCTGCTGTGGTCTCTTGGAATATTTTCAGAGAAGGTGGCCAATTGGCAGGAAGTCTCCTTACTCTAAGACTATCATATGAAGAAGCTCAAGTTAGCTTGAGAGGCTACATGAAAAGATAAGTGACCATCCCTAGCTGTCCCAGATATTCCAGCCCAGTCATCAGAACCATAAGGGAAGAAATCATTTGCAAATCCAGTTATCTAATTAAACATTCATATTATTGTAATTCACCAAAACACAGCCCCGCTGAACCTAGTCAAAGCACAAAATCATGAAAGATGATAATATACTTTTGCTTTGTACCATTACATTTTGTAATGAAGTGTTAAACAGAAATAGAACATATTTTTACTATGCTAACAAAATTTGTAAGGAAAAATATGTTGATCAGTGACAGGTGAAATACATAAAAGGAAATGTTGGATGATCATTTACTGAAGAATGAGAACTCAAGGTCAAAATTAATCAGGACAGAATTTATGCAGTAGGTTTTTGTTTTTTGTTTTTAAATGTAGAGCTACAGAAGCCCAGCCTGGCATTTAATTAAAAGATCACTGTAATGTAAGGAGGATCAGGTTAGCTATATGGAGAGGTTGAATGGAGAGATGAATGGCCAGTCACCAGTAGAAATACATAGATGCTCTCAAATGTAAAATTTAGGACTAGATTACTTATGTTGTAGACATATGGCAATCTTGAAACATGAAAATGGCCAATGATAGAAGGATTAATTGGTGGAAAGATTGTTGATGTAGATTTTATAATTAATTGACCTAAGTCCAAATTATTGGTCTGCCACTCACCAGCCATGTAAAATTAGGTAAGAAATAAATTAACATCTAGTTATCCATTCATCACTTTCCTAGTTATATGCTGTGGCTCTGTCCTAAGGTAAACTCTATCCTCCATTTTAACAATATAAATGTACTTTGTCTCTTACTAAATTTTAATCACATGGAGATACATATGCAATATGTTATTTTGCTCCAAGATTCTTTCACTTAATATATTTGAAATTTTTATCCATTTTATCCCATAGAGTTAATTCATTGTTCAATGTTTTATTGAATTCAATTATATAAATACATAACAATTTACTTCTCCATCTTACTGTTAGTGGAAATCTTTGTTTCCAGTTTTGAACTACTGTAAATAATGCTGTGATGATCCTTCCTGCATATGTCTCATTGTGCATGTACACATACGCTTCTATTGAAATAAAATTGCTGAGTCAGAGAATGGGTCTATACTTTTTAAAAATAAGAGGTCAACTTTTTAAAAAAAACAAGTACTACAAATTTCAAATTCCTCAAAACTATTTGAGAGGTTATGTTGCTCCATAGCCTTACCAACATCAAAATGTCCATCTTAAGTTTTAAGCATCAAATATTTTAATTGCTAATTCTGTTGCCCAATAAGAATACTTCTCTGAGGGTTATATGGTATGTGATAGGTTTATGTAACATTATTTTTTCATATCTTATTTTTGAACAGTAGTGGCATGAAGTATAAACTTTTATCAGAGGATATCTATTCATGTGGACACAAATGATCAACTATCTGTCATTTTTTTTAAATGTTTATTTATTTTTGAGAGAGGGAGGAAAAGAACACAATCAGGGGAGGGGCAGGGAGAGAGGGAGACACAGAATCTGAAGCAGGATCCAGGCTCTCAACTGTCAGCACAGAGCCCTATGCGAGGCTGGAACTCATGAAGTGCAAGATCATGACCTGAGCTGAAGTCAGACACTTGACTGACTAAGGCAACCAGGCGGCCCAACTATTTGTTGTTTCTAAGTTTTCCTTGTACTCCCAGAAGTTGCTTGTTTCTGAAAATAAGCAACACCTAGAATAAAATAGTTTTACCTACAATCAATATACATTTGTAGCCCTACAATGATACTGATAGGGGTTGAGTGCCAAGTCAGTAATTCTGTGTAAGCACATCTTCAAGTAGAATTTCTCCCCAGTTGGCAGTGAGTAGATGTCCTTCCCACATTATTGCCACAGTCAGATATGAAAGGAATGTATTCTCCTCACTTCAAATGTATCTGGTCAGGCATGCCCCTCCCATCCCCTGCCAATTTATTTCATGAATCCTAGGAGCTAGCTTTAGAGTTCTGCTTAAGGCACTTGCCCCAGCATGTCTGTCTGCAACTTTTGGGTGGGCATCTTATTTAGCCTACCTTAATTCTGCTTCATCCAAAGTCTCATAGAAACTAAGTATTCCATATTTCAAAAAGGGCTGTGGTTAGTATTCAAATATCTAGGATTACATGGAAATGCTATTAATTCTGGCATAAGAATATATAAATACCTAATACTCAAGTCCAAGCCTAGTTCTTCTACTGTTTATTCCTAATTAAACAGCTTTCAGTTCCGCCCCTTCTATAGATTTACTTTTACTTTCTGAACAGATGTATTGTGGCCAAACTTCAGTTGCTATACAATCCTAGATTTAAAAACTCCCATCAGCAAAGCAAGCAAGTCAATTCATATAGAAATAGATAATATGGGGATAGAGAGGTAGGCGATCCACAAAGGGCTCTGTTATTGGCCTTGGAGCCAGCGAAATAAGCTACTCATATATGTAGATTACGTCTCCTGAATTTCTTCTTGTCACACATATGGTTGAATATAATATTTCCATTTCATCAGTGACTGCGGCTGAATGACTCCTTCTCTGTGCTTCCTGATATTACCCAAGACAGGAAAGGTATTGCTGGGCCCAGGATTATCAGTTGTTCATCGCTAGGGTCACTTTTTACCAATGTTCATGGTAACAAGCTGGTAATTGTCCTTCCAAAGGTCTGAAAATGGTCTCAGCCTCTTTTGAGATATCTGCAGCTTTTGAGCACAAATCCCTAGTGATCTCTGCTGAACACAATATCCAGTTTCTACTAACGTCTCCAGTAAGCATACCCTACTTGCGGACAATACTAAACCAGCTGGCCATCAGGTAAGAAGTTTTAGACGGATCTTTTAGTGTTTGTTTTTGTTCAGGGCTCCATTCAAATTCACTTTATTTCTAATGTCTCTGTGAATTGGGATTAATAAAATCTTTAAGGGGGAATTTCACAAAAACCCAGAAGATCCACCTGTCTTTGGGTGTCCTGTGTAATGGCAAAATCAGTAATGATAGTCATTCATTTCTCACCATTTGGAGGGTATCTTTCTCCAGGCAATTTTACTCCTCAAAATTCAACACATTGGAACAGCTTTATATTTCAGCTGTGTTTATCAGACAGACATTTCTTGTCGTATGAAAGACTTAAATTCTCCTGCATTCTTTCTGTCTAGGAGGCAATTATCATGATATAATCAGTGCAAGGGACCAGTTTGCTCTTGATGGTTGTCAGAGTTCAAATGCCACTACATTAAATTATTATATATGCCTTTGAGTTTAAATATTCCTGTGGAAAATTCATACATATATATTGAACACCATGTCACAAAAATGCAAGAAATATTATACTGGATTTCAAAAAGATATTAAAAGGAAAGCATTACCTAAATCTATGATACCAATCATCTTTGGTCAGTTACACTTCTTGTACAGTCTTTACTACATTGGTTATGGTATAAACAATGAGGAGAGCCACTTTGTTATATCCTCCAATAGCAACTCTCATATCCCACAAGTGAATGGGCTTTAATGCTCCTACTTTGATCATTTCCTTCATAAAAATGAGTGGTCTTGGGGGCACCTGGGTGGCTCGGTCGGTTAAGTGTCCAACATCACCTCAGGTCATGATCTCATGGGGGGTTTGTGGGTTCAAGCCCCACATCAGGCTCTGTGCTGACAGCTAGCTCAGAGCCTGGAGCCTGCTTCAGATTCTGTGTCTACCTCTCCCTCTGACTCTCCCCTGCTCATGCTGTCTCTCTCTCTCTCTCTAATAAGTAAAACATTTTAAAAAAACATTAAAAAAATAAAGAACGAGTGGCCTTGTACTTTTAGAATTCTACACTGCTTAATTTTCTTACAGAACAGTGCCTAGGCAATACAGATTCCCATCCAGCATATCCAATTAAAACTAGATAGCATCCCATTTGCACATAATATCAATTCCAATTTCACATTCAAGTAAGGGCATGAGAACCTTGAAATACATTCTGTAGTCACATTTTCCAATCTATAGCTGTACCCTCCACTTCTACCTGACCTGTAGGTTTCATATATGGCCCTGTAAGAGCACTCTCTTCCTCTCCTGTGGGATAACTGCCCACTAATATCTCCAGAAATTTTTTACACTACTTCCAGATCATCTCACCCATGCAACTGTAAAAGGCCTTGAATCCCCTGCTAGGGTATGCAGGATCAGATCATAATTTTCTTCAAGCATTGTAAATTTTATTTATCTAAGAGAGTAAATTCAGCACCATGTTCAAGTATTTTCTGTTCAAATTACAACCCTTATAACAGGATTTAAATTCATAAAGGGTTGGCCAAATAGAGTTAATTTTGTGGGTTACTTAAGAAGTATAATTGTGTCATTTGGGGGACCAAGTGTTAGATACTATGGACTGAATGTTTGTGTCATCCCAAAATTCATATGTTGAAACCCTAATCCCCAGTATTATAGCATTTGAAGATAGGTCTTTGGAAGGTAATAAGTAGTAACAGTAGAACCCATATTATGGAATTAGAGCCTAATAAGACAAAGGTGCTTGCTTCTTCTATCTCTACCATGTGATGATAAAACAAGGTAGCTGTCTGTATATCAGGAAGAAAGCCCTTACCAGAACCTTGATTGTGAACTTTCTAGACTTTTAAAATGTGAGAAATATATATCTGTTGTCTAAGTGACTCAGTCTGTGGTAATGTGTTATAGCCACCAGAACTGATAGCTACAGTAGGAGGAAACCTCTCTCTTATGTCCCAAATTTGATAATGTACTTTCTATTGGCAATACAATTGATTTTCCCCTTATGTTTTATTTTTCAATGACTACTTAACATCTTCACTGTCTGAATAGTAAATATTCCTATCATACACACTCCTTTTTTTTCAGGCACAATAAATAAACTAGAAAATGAGTTCCTGCCTCTGGAATATTTTCTTGGCACTTAGTAGAGTTATATATACAGGAATCCCAAAATTTGTGGAGAAACAGGGAATTGGCTATATGACAGCATCTATCATGGTCTGTGTCAACAATCTTAGTTTAGGCATGTATCCTTATACAGCCAATTTGGGGTACTGATATGTGTGATACTTCTACTATGTCAAAAAATGGATTCTAGTTGCTAGTTATGGAGGACAGTTTCTCCTCTTGGGTAAGTGTGGAAACCCACTGTGACAGATTAATTTTCATATCACTCATAATGGCCTGTTCACAAAAGTTTGTAGCCACTTAGGATCAGTCCATAACCAAATAATCCCTTTAAATCAGCATTATCCAGTATTAGTGATGTGACCCACCCTCCCCAAAATGGTTTGTTCTAAGAGTTCATGCTGACAAGGATTAGTCTTTCACTATGTTTTCTTCACAAAATGGCCTTTAACAGAATACCCTCTGGATTCCATAGCCTGAAGGAAATCAATGGTTATAAGTGATTTACTTTTCCAGTAAATATGTAGGTTAAAGCGGCCACTGAAGCATGGAAAGGTTTTCAGCAACCAGAAAATCTGATCTTAATTCATTACCTGCCAATATTCTTGTTTTCTCCTTTAAAGGCCCAGTTTTCACCAAAACTGATATTAACAGCCAAAAATAGTATTTTTGGTTAATTATTCTTCTGCTTCACATTCTTATTCTTTTCACTTAGTTAATTCTTTAGGTCTAAATCTATTTCCTTTAAATTGCACTGTTAAGATTTGTTATTCATATTCTATCTCCAGGCTTTTCTCATTTAATACCACGGATAAAGAGAGAGTCATCCCTCCATTAAATAATCCTAGTACTTTTGCTCCCTTTCCACTCTTAAAACATGTACCATAGCCCTAAGGATTTATGGGTGTAAAAGCAAGGTAGGATTGTCAAAGTAGACTTACACAAATCATGGGCTCACCTCCACTGGTCTATTTGTCTATTCTTACAGAAATACAGCATTGATTTTATTGCTGTAATTTTATAATAAGTTTTGATATATCGTGGATCCTGTACTCTCATACTCTTCTTTAAGCTTATGTCTGCTAATTTTGGTCTTATATAATCATATAAATTGTAGATTTGGCTTGTAAATTTCAAATAAATTATATTTGCATTTGACAAAATACTGTACTGAATCTATAGATCAATTTGGCACGAAGAGACGTTTTTACAAAGTTGGGTTTTCCCACTGAAAAAAGGTATTTCCTTTCTTTAAATCATAAAAAATAAATTGAAACACAGAAGATATTAGCTTATATTTTTCCTTTCATATAATGTTATTCTCTAGGTTATATTTGTGTATCTTATTAAAGCATGCATGCACAGCCTGTACCGCTATCAACATCCTGCACCTGAGTGTTAGATTTGTCACAATTATCACAATGTAAAACAACACTGACACATTTTTATCATCCAAAATCCATTGTATTCATCAGGGCTCACTCTTAGCATTTTACAATCTCTGAGTTTGCACAAATGTATAATTACATGTATCTACCATTACGGTATCATACATAATAGTTTCAGTGCACTAAAAATCCTCTGTGCTCTGCCTATTCTTCCCTCCCCCAACCTCCTGCAATCTCTGATCTTTGTACTATCTCCAGTTACTACTCTTACAGAATGTCATCTAGTTATAATCATACAGTAGCCTTTCAAATCGGTTTCTTTCACTTAGTAATATGCATTTAAGATTCCTTTGTGTCTTTTCATGGCTTGAGAGTTCATTTCCTTTTAGCATTACTAATATTCTGTTGTCTGGAGGTGCCACAGTTTATGTATCCATTCCTTACTGAGGGACATCTTGGTGCTCTCTAAAATTAAAAAATAGGTATAAAGTTCCAAGCCTTGACTCCAGTGACCCAATGTTTCCTCATTGGTAGATGCACCTTTCCCCTTCTTTGGGGTTATAAGGCATTGTCTCAGGTGACTTCCAGGTTCCAGTCCTATGCAGCACTCAGCTTCCTGGGCCTCACTCCTTTCTACAGAATCACTGTTGCTGGACCTTTTACTCTTCTTGTGTCCATCCATCCCAGGACGCTCTGTCTCTTCCTCAAATGCTATAAAATATCAATAAAGTTCATTTATCATGTGGAGAACCTGTCCATGCTGAATCTTCATCTCTTGGTCCTTTCCAAATATGGCTGAGTCAATGCAGGTGGGATTGATCCCTACCTGCTTTACCTTGACATATCCTTTGTTACACTCTTCCTTCAAGTGTACTTGCTGTATTTCTTGTCAATAATCTTGGTTTCTGGGCCATGCCCAACCATGACTGCTTCCAAATGTGGAACTCTGATTCACTTGTTCCTGTTATCCTGAATCATTACTCTCCAGTTGATGGAAACAGATAATCTCACATTACTCCCTAGTTGTCATTTTTCTTAATATCCTTATCAAGTCTAGCATTAGTAATGTTGGACTCATAATAGGAATTGAGAAGTATTCCTTTGTCTTCAATTTGCTGCAACAGTTTGTGTGAAAAGTCAAATTACTTTTTTCTTAAATTTCAGGTAGACTTTCCCAATGAAGCAAATTTACCCTGGAATTTTTTATTTTTAATTTTAATTCATAATTTTTAATTATCAATCAGTAGTTACTCATTATGAAACTATTAACACTGTTTCTTATGGAATGTTGAAATTTTATGTCAAAGAATTTGTCCATTTATCTTTGTCTATTTTATCAATGTCAAAATTACTGGCATAATATTTGTTCCAGTATGCCCTTATTAACTTTTCAATATCAGAATTAACAATGTTACCTGTTTCCTTCCTGATAATGGTATTCTGATCAGATGCTGTAGACTGATTGCTTTTATTGATGATTTTAAAGAGTCCACTTTGGGTTCATTAAGTATTTAATTTATTTTTGGTTTCCTGTTTTATTTCCACTTTAATTATTTCCTGTTACTTTAGGTTTAATTTTATTTCATCTTATAGTTTCTTAATTTGGAAGTTGAGGTAATTGATATTAGACTTATCTTATTTTCTAATATACAGCATTTAATCCTTTAAGTTTTCCTCTAAGTACTGCTTTAGCTATATTTCAAAGTTTGTGATCTACTGTGCTTGAATTTTCATTTAGTTCACATCTTGATTTAATTTTGTTCATGCTCCCATAATTCTTCATTGATTTCCTTACTCCTCCTTGACTTTAAACAGATTTTTACAAATGTTTTGTTCACCTTTTCCAACTGGCCTCAACAAGGTTTGGTTCAAATTATTTAGCCCCCTACATTATAAGAAGGGATCTTCCTGCTAGTCTTATCTTCTTATCCTTTCTCTCTCAGCCCATCCAATTACTTAAATATTTGCTAATGCCTCCAAAATTTGTTATCCTCGTGTATAATTTTACCTGTATCCAATTGCCCATTTGGTATGTTACTAGGTTTTTTTAAATTTACAAATAGTTTATTGTCAAGTTGGTTTCCATATGACACTCGGTGCTCATCCTCACAAGTGCCCTCCTCCATGCCCATCTCCCCGCCCCCCCCCATGAGTCCTCAGTTTGTTCTCAACATTCAAGAGTCTCTCATGGTTTGCCTCTCTCCCTTTCCCCCACCATTTCTCCCCTTCTTCTCACCCATGGTCCTCCATTAAGTTCTTCCCAATCCTCCTATACGTGCAAACACACGATATTTAACCAAGGGATATAGGAGTGCTGATGCATAGGAGCACATGTACCCCAATGTTCATAGCAGCACTCTCAACAATAGCCAAAACATGGAAAGAGCCTAAGTGTCCATCAATGGACGAATGGATCAAGAATATGTGGTTTATCTAAACAATGGACTACTACATGGCAATGAGAAAGAATGAAATCTGGCCATGTGTAGCAACATGGATGGACCTTGAGGGTGTTATGCTGAGCGAAATAAGTCAGGCGGAAAAGGTTTTTTAAAAATGAAGTATAAATGAAACATACTTCAATGCAATAAAGCTATACATGACAAACCCACAGCTAACTTTATACTCAATGGTGAAAAACTGAAAGCTTTTACTCATAGATCAGGAACAAAGCAAGGATGCCAATCTCACCACTTCTACTCAGTGTAGTACTGGAACCCCTAGCCAAAGTAATTAGGCAAGATAAAGAAATAAATAGCATCCAAATTTAAAAGAAATAAAGTTGTCCTGTTTGTAGATGACATGATCTTATATATAGAAAACCTAGAATATTCCACCAAAAAACCATTAGGACAAATAAACAAACTTAGTAAAGTTGCAGGATACAAAATCAACATACAAAAATCAGTTTTGTTTCTATACACTAACAATGAACTATTTGAATAAGAAATTAGGAAGACAATCACATTTACAGTAGTACCAGAAAGAATAAAATGCTTAGGAAGAAAGTTAACTAAGAAAGCGAAAGACTTGTATACCAAACAGCACAAAACACTGATGAAACCATTTACTCTAGACAAACAAACAGAAAGATGTCCTGCATTTATAGATTGGAAGAGTTAATATTCTTGAAATGTCCATACTCCTCAAAGCAATCTACAGATTGAATTCAAATCCCTATCAAAATACCAATGGTATTTTTTACTGAAATAGAAAAAGTAATTCTATAATTCAAGTGGAACCACGGATCATGAATAAATCTATCAGTCCTGACCAAGATAAACAAAGCTATTGAATACATCACACTTTCTTATTTCAAAATATACTATAAAACTATAGTGATCAGAACAGTACAATACTGGCATAAACACAGATATATGGAGCAATAGAATAGAAAACCTAGAAACAAATCCATGCATACATGGTGAACTGATCTTTGACAAGGGTGCCACACAAATGCAAATTAGGAAAGGATACCCTATTCAACAAATGGTGCTGGGAAAACTAGCTTTCCACATGTAGAATAATGACACTGGACCCCTATTTTATACCATTCACAAAAACCAACTCAACGGGTCCCTGGGTGGCCCAAGTGGTCAAGCATGGACTCTTGATTTCAGCTCTGGTCATGATCTCATGGTTCATGGATTCAAGCCCCACAACATCACTGTGGAGCCTGCTTGTGATTCTCTCTCTCCCTATCTCTCTCTGCCCCTCCCCTGCACTCACTCTAAATAAATAAATATATAAATAAATAAATAACCAACTCAAAATGTATTTGACTAATACATGACTTTAAATTAAAATTCAAAAAAATAGTAATAATAAAAATAAAGGAAAAGATTGATTACATTGGTCTTGCCAATGATTTCTTGAATATGACACCAAAAGCACAGGAGCAAAAGCAAAAACACACACATGGGACTACATTAAATTAAAAAGTTTTTAAAAATATTTATTAATTTTTGAGAGAGGGAGGGAATAGCAGGGTAGGAGCAGAGAGAAAGGGAGACACAGAATCCGAAGCAGGCTCCAGGCTCCGAGCTGTTAGCACAGAGCCTGATGTGAGACTCAAATTCATGGACCACAAGGTCATGATCTGAGTTGAAGTCAGACGCTTAACCAGCTCAGCCACCCATTTGCCCTACGGACTACATCAAATTTAAAGGTTTCTGCACAGAAAAAGAAACAATTAACAAAATGAAAAGGTAACCTACAGAATTTGCAAAGAAAAAAATTTCCAAACCATATATCATATCCAAAATACATTAAAAATTTCATACAGTTTTTGGGGCGCCTGGGTGGCTTAGTCGGTTAAGCGTCCGACTTTCGCTTAGGTCATGATCTCGCGGTTCGTGGGTTCAAGCCCCGCGTCGGGCTCTGTGCTGACTGCCAGCTCAGAGCCTGGAGCCTGTTTCAGTCTGTGACTCCCTCTCTCTCTGACCCTCCCCTGCTCACGCTGTTTCTCTCTCCAAAAAAAAAAAAAAAAAAAAAAAAAAAAATTAAAAAAAAATTTCATACAGTTTTTTAAAAAAAAATCCCATTTTAAAAATGGGCACAGGAAATAAATAGACATTCTTCGAGGAAGACATCCAAAGATCTCACAAATACATGAAAGCATGTTCAACATCATTAATCATCTGAAAAATGTAAATCAAAACTAGAGTGAAATATCACCTGACACCTATTAAAACGACTATCATCAAGAAGATATTCATCAAAAATATTGGCTTCTGACTGTCTCTACCTAAATTGTTCATTAGGACTCCAATGACAATATGTTGAAAACTTAAGTAATCATATCCCTTCCTCTCATTTCCCAAACTATAAAGAGAACAAATAAAATCTTTTCATTCTCCTTCATTTCATATTTTTATGAATGTCATCCAAACAATAAACCTTACTATCTGAAACCCTGCTCTATCACCATTTTGAATATAACCAGTTATCCCTTACTACTATTTTTTCTACCTGTAAAATATTTTACATTTTACTGCTCAAGTTTACCTCTTCAGCATCTTTTCATAATTATATTATTGTTAGAGCTTTCTCACTTATATCTTATGTCAATCTTTTTCTTGCTTCTAGTCTATTTTGCACAGTACTGAAAGATTAATCTGTCCAAGAAATAAAATATTTTGCTGCACCCAGTAATTTCTCCTGTTCTCTAATCCAATGTCTTTATGGTATCCAAATATTCAAGAGTAAAGGAAAAATTCAGTCAGCATCATCTGCCTAATTTCAGTTTTCAGTGACTAAAACTTGGAATGTTTTCTGTAGTATTGCATAGGTGTGACTTATTTAATCATCCTTTCAACACATTTAGTGAATGCATATTAAAATCCAGGAAGGCCAGCCAGGTGATACATGATGAATAGGATGCTATCTCTACCTTAGTCTGCACAAATGAGAAACCTCGAAATGCAAATAGAAAAATCACAATGCAAAATAATTTCAATTTCTGGATATGAACATAATTTTATGGCAACACAAGATACTGAAAACAAGCAAAAACTTCTGCATTTACAAGTAGGATAAGGTTCGCAAAGGTTTGAACTGCTTCTGGAAGAATGACTATGAGTATATGCGAAGAAATGGGAGTCAGTCTTTTGGGGCAGAGGAAAATGATATTCATCAAAGTACAACTCAAAAAATTGAACATGGCAGAGGAGTAATGAAATTTCAATATTCTAGGGACATGATGCATATAACAAGAAAATATGGTGCGACAGAATCTTAGAAGGAAGAAAAAGGGCTGAGGGGGTCACTCATTTCCATTTCACTGGTATTTTTCTGCATGTATTTCACAAGTAGATAACATTACAGTTTTGACTACAGATAATAGAGATGGGAAATCATATTAAGAAAATCATAGTTTGTCTTTGGCATGCAAATATTTCAAACTGTCTGTGAACCTGAATATATTATTTTTATAGAAAATCTAAATAAATGTGCCTGATAGGTAAATTTACAGATTAAAATATTTAATGAAGACACAGTATTATTTCAATTCTTAAAAAACATTTAAATAAAATTATTGCCTCTAGAATTACAAATTTAATATAAATTTGAAATATAAAAACAGACCTCCAGATATTTAAAGGCGATGCTTTGAATTGAAAAGATCATTAAATGCTAAATTCAGAAAACAATGAAATTTAGTATAGTAGCTAGAATTATTAGCCTTTTTCAAGATCTTTTCTTTAGCATTCGTTATTTATGTTCTTGCACAATATCATAACTCTGCCTTTCCTTGGGAAGTACCCTTTCTGTTGTAAAAGAGTTTAGGTTTATTGGATGGTTTTCCTACCTGATAACTAAACTCCATCTCTTTGTGAATGAAATACTCCTTGTGCTCCATGTCACTCTTCACTATGTTTCATTGAGATAACCATGAAATTCTTTTCATTTCCTTGAAACAATATTTATTTCATCTTTTCTACTCAGTTCCATTGAAATTTCAGTACTTAATATATTCTGTCAAATCTTTTTAACGTATGTCCAAATCAGGGGGAAAAAAATAAACAACTGTATCTTACACCCACCAAAGTGAGGGGAGGTCCCCGCCCCCCCAGTATGATTGAAAAATGAAGTATGGAATCTCTGAAAACTGAAAGACATAAAGTTCTCATCCCTTGTGATGGATTTCATTTTTATCTTCTAAAAGAATTTATCAAGAAACTATCTTTTAAGTGAACATTACAGTGTTTCCCACAATGTAGTGCATGTACCACAGGAGTCATTTCAGAAGACTAGCCATAGTTAATAGGTGGTCTTTTTTTTTTTTTTACCTCATTAGTTTTGAATTTATGTCAGTATGTACTAGAAAATTTTAACTATCAAATGTTTTCCCAAATATTATCACTTAGGATGAGGCAATAATCATATGTTTAAAATAACTGATGTATTAATTTTAAAAAATTAAATAAGTAAGAAGTAGTCAAATGATACCAAAAATAAATACATAAGTAGATTGATGTGCGGTGAAGGAAAGGTTGTAACCTTGCATAAAGATGAATAAATTGTTAGCAACAATGTTAAACAGACAGAAATCAATTTTTTCAGACTTTTTATGACTGAGATAAAATATAATTGCCACAACATAGAGTTCAAGATTAATATAATTATTTTTATTGTTTAATAATCATACACAGAAATGGCCTGGGAATTAAGGGAAAGCCTTATTACCTCAGGAAACATCTAAGAGTACAGATTAGACTTACTCAATTGGACAATGACATTACTTTTGTTTTTGTTTCTTTAAGTTCTCAGCTCTGTGATCCTGAGTTAGAGGCAGATTTTATTTATTTGCTTGCAAGTCACCTAAGACAAGGAGACTTCAAGATTTCCAAGAGAATTCAAATGCACTTCTTTTTTTTTTAAGTCAATTTATTTAGTTTGAGAAAAAGAGAGAGAAATAGGGAGAGTGGGGGGAGGAAACAGAGGATCCAAAGTGGGCTCTGTGTGGACAGCAGAGACTGATGCGGGGCTTCAACTCATGAACCTTGAGATTGTGACCTGAGCCAAAGTTGGACGCTTAACCAACTGAACCACCCAGGCATCCCTCAGATTCACGTCTTCTTAAAGGATACACAATCACAGAAAAAAGGAAGGAACAGAAGAAAATATTCTCTCCATTTGGTTATGACATTGGTAAATAGGATAAAATATAAACACTACAACCTCAAGCATTTGCTTTCCACCTTGAGTGAAAATAGGAGAACACTGGGTGTTTCTTTGGTTACAGAGGTAGGAAGACTAAATCCCAGACAGACTGAGTCCGAGGTAACTGTGACAAACTAGTCTTAAACATGGGGTTCCTAACACTTAACCCAACACTTTTTTTTACTCTGACATTTTCAGTTATGAGAAGGAAGATTAAAGTCATCTTTCTACAGCAAGAAAATGCCAGAAGTATTCATAATTATAAATATTAGTTTGGACATGGATTTGTATTTAGAACAATAAAACTAATGTAAGGCAGATGTAGACAGATGGTTTTAAATTTAAATAAACATAAATATACCTAGGCATTATCCTTTGTAGATAAAAGCATTCAATAAATACTCTTGTCTAAACACCTACTCTTAAGTAATCAATCTTTACATCTAGTTACCCCACACACATAACTGTTTGGCTCTTTGATTCAATTATGTTTCACAAATGATCAAAATTTAGTGAATCAGATGAGAAAGTGTGCTTGGATGCATTTCTTTGGGTAAATTGGCATGGTATGTAGCAAATAAGCAACAGACATTCTTATTTTCCATGCATGAAGATACTTCAATGACAAGTTATTATGACTCATAAATCTGAAATCGAAATTAAAAAAAATAAAATGGGTTTTAGAGAACTATTCTAAAAAATTGTAACTCTAAAATAGGTCATTTTTTCTTTTCACTAGTCACTTCTTTCAACTGCTTCAAACACAGCTGAGCCACAAGGAAATATGTGCTGGACGAATTATCGGAGATCCTTTTTATACTTATTCTGTTTTGAAGCTGGAGGAATATATGTATTTTATTTCAAACAGCTCTTTAATGTCTAGTAAGTAAAAGATAAAATTATTCCTTTTAATAACACTTGTTTAGGGGTTTACTCACTAGAGCTCTTGATATTTTAAATATGGCTGAATGGTATATAATTATGGTTTTGTAAGACATACCTGATATTTACAGGCAGATTGAACTTTCCCTATAATAATGCTACTTTAGTGATTACTGTAACAGCAATTTAAAGGAAAAACATATTTACTTTCTTCATTCTTTTTGCCTAATGTTCTCAAAAATAAGAGTTTCAACAAAGATCTAGTCATGCCTCTTCAAAATAAGGAATAATTTAACAGTTTTTTGTCTCATTCTAGAAGGAGGTAGATCCTTATGTTAAATATAATGTTACTTGAAACCAGTGACCTGTCAGAAAAATGGTATTTGCTTTTCACAAAGAAAATTGAAATATTTCAGAAGAAAATCAGCACAGCAACCTAATTTTTTTCTTAATAAATCTTGAGCTATAGCATGTGGCATACTAGGATTTCATTCTCAGTTTTTGAATTATAAATCAGAAAGAGAGATAAGATGTGAGTAGACAGAGGCATTTGACAAGGTAAATGGAGAGAAAGTTGTACCTGAGTGACAATCGAGAAAAAGAAAATATTTCTTAACACTTAACATTTCCTAAGGCTCTTAGTATCTAGTAAGAGCAGGCTTTCAGGCTTCCAAGCACCTGTTTTTCTCTCAGTGTGACTTCTTTGACTCACAAAGAGAAATGGATGCTGTAAAGGCAAATTGAGGTCTATTTTCAGTGGCTCTTTGACTGCTATGAGCATTAAATGTATTTTGCTTTTCAATGAGCATGAAATGATTTCCATCAACTAATAGCCACATATATTGAAATTCAGGGGGAAATTTGTGATATGAAAGACTGTAATGAGGGCAAAGCATTTGGTCTGTTACAGAAATCGGGAAATTATTTACATTTGCCACTATGATAAAAATATTTCTCTATGTACAAATATAATACTTAAAAGAAAATAGCTACAAAAATACTACTAATCAAGTAAACACAATATAATAAAGATTCAATGTCCAAAGAATCTTTTATTTTAACTGGAATAATATATTAAGACCCACATTTCTAAAACATTGCTTTAAATTTCACATAACACTTATTGGAAAGCCATACATTTCTAGGTTATTTTTGCACACATACATACACATACACACACATTCACACACATACATATACACATCAACTTTGTATATGCTATCTATATGTGTATATGTAGTCCTTCCCATTACATACTGTACATTTTCCATTTTACACGTACACACACACATACATACACACACACACACACTTTTTCTTTTCTGTTTGTATTCTCATTTAATAATATTCTATAAACCTAAATAAGAAATGAGAATTTCTGAGGAAGAATTTTCATGTTAGGCCACTTTTATTTTCTTTCTTTGTCAGTAATTGAATGAGGCAGGTGAACATCTGTAAGAGACTAAGATTACCTCAGGGCTAAGGATGATACTCCCAAAAGGATTAGATGGAAATAGTTTAGAAAGATTTGTAAATAAGAGGGAATTACTTGCCCAGATTTGATGCACATAATCTTTCTATAAAGTTAATGTTTCTAAAATCTTACAATATCATCTCCATATCCTAATGAATATTTTTGTGAAATTTCACTGAGTTCTGCAATGCAAAAATCAACACCAACGAGATAATCTAGGTGGTCAGGAACATAAGGTTACTACTTGGAAAAATACTACTGTTTATGAGTATCTGAGGGTGTCTTACATACACTTTTTCACTTGTCTCCGTCAGAAATGTCTCTCAGGAGGTAAGGTCAAAACATTTTCAATTTTTATCAAGAGAAAGAAGCCCTTGTGGTTTTAGACAACAATTAATCATTCTGAGGCACCAATAAACTCCTCTTGAGTCACGATGATTATTTTATTAGTTTCAGTGAAATGAAAATAATATTTACTTCCTAAGATTGCATGGATGCTTAGTGTAAAAATGCATGCCAAGTATGTAGGAAAGAAGCCAACACATAGTAGATGGTTAATAAATGTCACTATTAATAAATAATAGCAACTGCTGGCAAATGATGGAATTAGTTAATAAGTAACATAATAAAGCTTGATTTTTTTTCTATGAAATTATAGAGAAAGTTCACCTAACCAAGAGTTAAATACATTAGGTTGCATCTCTCGAGAACTTCTCAAAATAGGATCACCCAAGACAAATGGTCTTGAAGGATGAATAATATTTAGTTACACGAAGGTACCACAATTCAGGCAAAAGGAATTGCATTAGCAAAAGCAAGGTTCACACTAAAGGTTCTACGTTCAGGGATCACTGAATAGTTCAAAACGTACCAGATTCAGTGCTTATATATAAAGACATAAACTGTAAGAACATTTTCATACTACATTGTAATTTATGTTATAGTTTGCTCTCCCTTAAAAGGCTGTCATTTCACTGAGAGCAGTGGTTTGTCTTAAGTATCTAAGTATCCCCTTGTGCCTTGTCAAAATAGTGATCATATGATGAATGAATGAAAAAATCATGAAAATGCAGTCATGCTTCTGCGGGATGCTGCATGAAAGATGCAAACAAGTGTTATCAGAAAGGAAAACTAGTCATTTCAGTGCAAGGAGATAAAATAGATACACATAAAGTACTGTGGAAGCAGAGCAAGATGGGAAGAAAGAGAAGGCTATTATGCAGCCAGAGTGCAACTTCAAACACTCGATGATGGGCTGTGTGACATACAATATTTGCCAGTGCTCTCTCAAGGAAGTGGTGAGTGAAGAAGACAGCAGTGAACAAAATATACCTTTGTGAGGGCAGAAAGTTGTGAGACCAGCACAAGTAACAAGAGTCTAGGTCATGGAGAAGCAAAACCTTCCATGCCCAATAGGCTGCCAGAACCCAATGGATGCCAAGTTCTCATTGTCTCACAATAAAAAGTTATTATTTATTCTTAAGGACAAATAAATAAAGACCTTGAGACAATATCAGAAGCCTAATCACCAGTACTTCTAAGAGACGGCACCAATGAGAGCAGTTACAAGTTCATGACTAGATGCAGGAAGAACATGTAAAACCCAGTGAACAATTCTGTCCTGTGTTTACTTTCTACAATCTCTCACAATTGGTTCCACCTGTATAGGTTCATAGGCCTTACCATCAAACACCTCACAAAATAATTAAACGCACAAATGTCTTTTTCATTGTTTCAAAAATGTCAGCTTCCTCTTTCCAGTAGATTATAATATCCTGGGGGCAATAAACTGTATCATATGCTTTTTTTTCAGGTTATCATGAGTACTATGATGTTCTGCCTAGATAACTCCCCTTTTCTTTCTAGGGTCAATGCATCTATCCCCTAGTTTAGGAATGCTGACCAGCTGATAGCTCACACTGTGTGCCCTTCACTGGAAATTACCAGTGGAAACATCTTCATATAAAGTTATTTCCTTGCATAACTTTCAATCTGCAGCCAGTGACTGGTTGATGCAGGCATACAAGTTCCCACTTCTTTGTTTCAATTCAGGAGAATAGTGAAAGACAATTTAACTCCCGAGGTCCCCCATCCAACTGTTTGAGGCCTCATTTTCAATCATGCTGTGACACAGATTCTTTCTGTGTCTGATTTTGTCTTTCTTACAGGTGTGTTCCCCAAGATCATTGTTCAACAAATCTTCCGGTACAACTCTCTGTCTCAGAGTTTTATTTCCAGGCAATATAACTGAAGATAGCCACGACCAAGGGTAGTTTGAGGGAACATACTCTAATATGGGATTGTAGAAATGGATCATTTGGCAGCAAGCTGGCACTAAGCAGGCATAATGGGAAAAGGTGGAGTAGGTGGAGCCTCTGGCATGTTGTAGCAATGTGATTGTTAAAAATTTCACCAAATGATGTTAACTGGAGTGGGATATCAGTGGAAAGGGAAAACCAAACTGGTACAATATCTTTGCTACTAGAGAAGTATGATAGGACAGTTAATCATAAATGCCATGAAATTAAGTGCTGCTGACTTTCATTGATTTGCAGAAGATAGCTAATGGCACAGTTGGAATGATTAATCACCAATTCAAGGCACAAACTGAAAGCCGGTGTCTCCTTGGCAACATTTATAGAAATCCTGATGATTTGTATCTCAAAGACAGGTAGAGCAGAGAACCAGGTTTAGGGCTTAACTGTAATTAAGGAGCTACAGAAAATGTTGAATTCTCAGGCCCAGGAGGTCTAAACCAAGGTCAAGGCCATAATGGGGAAGAAGTGGACCTACATGTGGAGATGAAGAAATCCAGTTAAGTACAGTTTTGAAATGTGAAATCCTAGATTCCTCTGTACCCACTGGGTTTACAGATATAGCCCTTCATTCTTTGGTATTAGAAGATTATAACTCCCCATGCCTGAACACAACGCAGAAGCAACAAACGAGACAGACACCTTATAAAATAATCCTTTTCTGACAATCCAGCAAATAATGAGGGTTAAATCCCAATCAGTTCAGCTTCACGGTGAAAAGAGAATGTATCCAGCAAAGAAGCTGCAAAATGAAGGCAACATGGGCTGGCAAGAACAAAGAGCATGTGTGTCAGTCTGGAATCTGAGGGTGCAAAACATAAATGTGGTAAGTGAAGAGATTATCATCATGGAAGTAATCTCCTATAATAAAGCTTTAATAGCAAGAACCCCAGGAAACAGAGCAAAAACCCCAAGGAGGGAAAAACCAACAACCCCAGGATACAGAGCTAAAATGGCTGTTGGAAGCTTAAAATAATAATAATATCATAAGAGGGAAACAGAAATGTTAGAACTGTGTTTCATTTGTTCTGCTTTACCCATGTTAACAAAGTAATCAGAGAATGTGAATAACAACTGGATCAGGCAAGTTTGATGACTTTATGCCTTTTATATTACCAGTATTTCCTGTAGTCCCCATACAAAATAGTTTCTCAGTAAGGATTTCTTGAAGGAAAGCTAAAAAAATCAAAATCAATAGCTAGTAAAAATTTTGTTTATATTTATTTTCAATTTTATCTCTCTGTTTGTATTTTCAAATACATTTTTATTTCCAAATGAATAACTGGTATCAGTAAAGTAACATTCCTTATGGAAAATGCAATAAATTATATTTTATTAAGTTCCCATACATAATATAACACAATTAAAAAAACATGCTAAGTTTACTATTTTTTTAAATGATTAATATTGAATGTGATTGGAATACCAAAATTGTATTTAATATATTTTGATCTGTAGTGTGTCTACCATTAATCTTCCTCAAATGTGAAAATGTGTTTGCTTAAGCTTTATATTATTACTATAAGTTGTATTACAATTTATTACATTTTAAGAGAATGTGACAACTCTAAATTTTTCTCACAGTATATATTTGGAAAACTCTTTTTCAGATAGCCTGGAATTTTATCTTTTCTTAGGTAATAGATTATGTAAAAAATATTGTCTATTTTATCTCAGTTTCTAGGAAGCTTAAAGTCAAACCCTGTACACAGCTGCTATATTGCTAGCCTTGTGTTTCTATTTTGGCACAAATATTATCTTTGATTTTATATAAATCATCCTATTTTAGCATTATTTTAATGATTTATTATATAATTTACCCCAGGTCCTTTATGGATTTAGGTGCGTTCCGAGTAACAAAGGAAAAAGAATCAATTACTTCATTTCCTCTGGGTAAATGTCTCTATTGCAAATACAGACAATACCAAATTTATCACGGGATTTTTCAACTTTATGATGATGCAAAAGTGATACATATTCAGTAGTAACTGTACTTCAAATTTTGAGTTTTGATCATTTCCCAAGCTACTGATATGCAGTAAGATACTCTAGGGGATGCTAGGCGGCACAGTGAGGCACACTTCCCCATCAGCCGAATGATTACGAGGGTAAACAATTGATACGCTTACATCCATTCTGTATACAACCTTTCTGGTTTTCACTTTCATGTGGTATTCAATAAATTACATGAGATAGTCAACACCTAGTAACAAAAGAGGCTCTGTGTCAGATGATTTTGTCCAAGTGTAGGCAAATGTGACTGTTCCCAGCATGTTGAAGGTAGCCTAGGCTAAACTATGATGTTTGGTAGTTTAGATGCATTCGATGCATCTTTAACTTAGGACACTTTCAACTTATAATGGGCCTATTGGGACATAACCACACTGTAAGCTGAGGAAGATCTCTAATAAGCTGAAAATCTGAATCAGTAAAACTGCATCCTGCAGCACAGTTAGAGTTCAAATTCCAAATGTATTCATTATGTACTCTTCCTGTCTTGGTTAATGGCAAGTAGGGAAAAACAATGGGTAAATACATGACTAAAAGTGACAATAAGCTGATAAAGCATGCTTTCTCTTCACTGAAGGCCTTTATGAAGTTATACTATATGATTATTTAATAAGCTTATTTTACTTATTGGTATCATCTCTTTACTACCAGTATTGTCCTTCCATCGCCTTGCCTCTGAAGAGTCAGAACTCTTATTTTGCAGCCAGTTGTTCCCACTCGCAATTTGCCCTCCTTTCCTTAAGTACTTCATCCTTCAGTCAAATGTTATAGCCCCTTTATTCAAAAGGGCACCGCTGCAGGAAATATGCTGTTGTAGTTATTTAGGCACTAAGGGATTTACTGTAGGAAATGTGATGCTTACACAAGTGTTAGAAATACTGAAAAGGTGTGCTCTAGGCTAGATCTTCAGGCAAAGCTACAAGAATGAACTACAGGTAAGGTCAACGGGAGAGAGTATTAACTTCTATCACAAACACAAGGCTGAAAAATAAGACTTCAATTTGAAAGACACCTGATCGACCTGTGGTCTAGGAATCAGGAAGAAGACACAACTATTTCTTAATACCCTCAAATAAGACTGGGTGCTGAGCACCGCTGCACAAATTGTGAGTGTCTCCACACTGGAATGCGAGAAGAGAAATAGCTGAAGCCACAGGAACATTTCCTCCGCTATTTTTAGTCTTTCCAGCTTTGTATGAATACAGCTTATCAACATACAGAACCCTAGTTCTCAGGGAAACTGAAAAAAAGATGGCTGTTGTTTTCTTTGGTTTCTGCAGATCCTGACCTCACAGAACAGGAAAGCATGCAAGGAGCGTGGAGCAGATGCTGTTCACTATTCTCACTCTACCGATTACATACTGCCCCCACTGGGAATGGATGAGTCAACTGTTTGATAACCATGGTTGTGTCAACACAGTGCTCTATACTCTCTAACAGCGAAGGTCCATTTAAAAAACAGTGTTGGGGTGTCTGTGTGGCTCGGTTAGTTAAGCATCTTGACTTGGTTTTGGCTCAGGTCATGATCATGCAGTTTCTTGAATTTCAAGCCTAGTTGGGCTCTGTGCTGACAGCAAGGGGCCTGCTTGGGATTCTCTGTCTGCCTCTCCTCCACTCACACTGTCTCTGTCTCTCTCAAAATAAATAAACTTAAAAAAAAAAAAAAAAAAAAAAAAAAAACATGGGCACCTGAGTGACTTAGTTGGTTAAGCATCCAACTTCAGGTCAGGTCATGATCTTACAGTTTGTGAGTTCAAGTCCCACATCGGGCTCTGTGATGACAGCTCAGAGCCTGTAACCTGTTTCAGATTCTGTGTCCCCTCTCTTTGCCTCTGCTTGTACTCTGGCTCTCAAAAATAAGTAACATTAAAACTATTTTAATAAGAATAATAAATTAAAGGCAGTGTTTATATCAAAGTTGTGTGTGTACATCTTTTTTTTTAAAACTAGAGATAAAGTGGCTTTAAGCTACAGATAATAAAATGAAGGTGGATAGGCGAAAAGGACATGTGTATCAAATGGAAAGTGTGGCTACCAGTAAGCAAAGAGGTAAGATAAAGTGAAGTCAGAGTGTCAGTGTGGGGAAAGGATAGCATTTCCAATAAATGGTGCTGGGATAGTCAGATATCTATAAAGAAAACAAATTGTATTTTGACTACTGCTTGTGCAAGGTATAAAAATCTGTTCCAGATGAACTGAAGATATAAATGTGTGGCAGGCAAAACAATAAAGCTTTTGGAAGAAAATTAAAGCAAATGACCTTGAGCAGGCAAGGTTTTCCTAAATGCACAAAATACTAACCATAAAATAAATAAATTGGAATATATTGCAACTATGAACTTTCACTCATTAAAAGATGGAATTAATAGACAGGCAACTAACAGAGTAAGAGAAGGCATTTGCCATACACGTATCTGAGAAAGGATTCATATTTGGAATATATTTTTAAAACATAAAAATTGGCAAAAAATGTGGAACACAACCAAAAAGAATTCACAAGTTGTCAATAAGTATGTAAAAAAATGAGGAACTTAGTCATCAGAGAAATACATAGTAAAACCACAATTTGATATCACTAAATAATCTTCAGTATTGCTAAAATAAGAAAAGAGAAAAATGTACCACTGAGGAGGATATGGAGCAACAGAAATTTTGTAAACTAACCTTGGGTCTGAAAATGTTTGTCACTTTAGGAAAGTGTAAGTGTCTGTTAAAACTAAACATATACAGGGGCTCCTGGGTGGCTCAGTCAGTTAAGTGTCCAACTTGGGCTCAGGTCATGATCTCATGGTTTGTGAGTTCGAGCCCTGTGTCAGGCTCTGTGTTGACAGCTCAGAGCCTGGAGCCTGCTTCGGATTCTGTGTCTCCCTCTGTCTCTACCTTTTCCCTGCTCACATTCTGTCTCTATCTCTCTTTCAAAATGAACTATTAAAAAAAATAAAAAATAAACTTATACATAATAAAGCATTGTTACTCACAGGTATATTTGACAAAAATACAAACAAGTATTGATCAAAAGACATGTGCACATGAATGAGAATGAACATTCTATACATACTACATTAAGTGTGGTTCTTACAAGCTTAATATGAAGAGAAAGAAGTCAGAAGAAAAAGGGAAGTTCGTACCATACGATTCCATTTATATAAAGTACCAAGACAAATGAGACTAACCTACACTGCAAGAGATCTAGGTACTAGTTACTCTTACAGGGGTAGGGTGGGAATAGAAATAACCAAAAGCTAGCAAGGGGAGAGGAAGATCCAGGCTGCTGGTATTTTCTTTTCCTTGATCTGAGTACTGTTTAAACGAAGGTACTCAGTTTATGAAATTGTATAGTTATTTAAAAAGCAGAGTCAGAGTGCTTCAGTGTAGTGGCATGCTCATATGTGCTGGAATTAAGTCATCACAAATAGTACTTAGGCTCGATAACTGTGTTTATAGAAAGAGAGTTTCAACATAAGTTCTTGGCTGTATTGATTTGAGGAAATATTAACATTTTCTATCATTGTTGTTCAACTATAAAAATATTCTGAATCCTAAAATCCTCAGATGAGTTTTCTGAAATCACAGTATAAAATTCCAAACCAGAAAATCAGAACTGAATTCATGAGGATTAGGTATGGGTGTTAAAAGACTCTTCCTATGCATACTTACCTTATCTATAACAAAGCAACAGACTCTCAAGAATCTTAATAATTGCAGAGGATAATACCTTGAAAGATTATAAATGAAAATTAATTGGTTTCTTTTATTTTAATAAACATAAAATATTTATACAGGATTTTATAATTTATTTGTGACCTTAAGCATTTTAACATACTTTCTTCATAAGGCTTAATATTCTTCAAATGCAAATTACCTTACTATGAAGGCTTTCAGGAATATAGCTAAAATTTTAGGGAAAGGAAATACTGTAGACTTTCTTACAGTCATGTCAGTTTATTCAATAAAAAGTGATCAGTGAGTTTATATGAGAATTATAAATAATAATCAACAGAATATATTAAGGAACTGAATTTTGGGGGGAAAAACACAAATGTAATGGAGTATATTTGACAAAAAGAAAGAAGAAACATTAATTTTGCAAATATTTATTGAATGTCTACAATGAATGACACACTATTCCTGCATTTGGAATGAGTCAGAGAATAAAACAAAGATTTCTGGACGTAATGAAGTTTTCATTCTTTAAACACAGTGTAGGGGTTAGATTTGTAAATCCTTTTGCTGATCTCTCCAGTGTCAAATCCTACTTCTACTGCCTAATAGCTCTGTGACTCTGGGAAAATGACTTCATCTTTCTTTATCCAGGTTTAGTTAGCTGGAAAGTAGGGATAATAACAGCATGTACTTCACAGGTTGTGGACAGGTCCAGAGAATTTACTCCCTGTGAAATATTTAGCATGTATGTAGCTGTTAGGCACATTCTATGTATTTGAAATAATTATTACTTAATGGGTACTGTTTACAACTGATATCTTTAAAAATTGCATATAACATTTTGCAATCTCAGACTTTAGTGATAAACTTCTTTACAGTGATATCAGAAAATAATATAAGAAAATTTAATACAAAAATTCAAGAATGTAAAGATTCCTTCCCCTGATGACTACTGTATATTCACAAACTCCTATATCAGGAACTTTACAAGTATAAATATTGAGTGGCCAAGTGAACCCTTAGCATTGTTACTGTCATTTGGATGATTCCACCAGCTTATGAATAGAATCATAAGGAAAACTAACACAACTTTTCCTTACTATTTTATTAAAAGTTTTTTTTTTAATTTTAATGTTTATTTATTTTTGAGAGAGAGACAGAGAGACAGAGTGTGAGTGGGGAGGGACAGAGAGGGAGACACAGAATCTGAAGCAGGCTCCAGGCTCTGAGCTGTCAGCACAGAGCCCAATGTGGGGCTTAAACTCATGAAGCGTGAGATCATTACCTGAGCCAAAGTCAGATGCTCAGATGACTGAGCCACCCAGGCCCGCTTCCTTACTGTTAATCATCTGATCATTTCTATTAATTCTAGAGGTCCAGTTAGTTCCAAGGAAATTTTAGTCTCACTTATTTTTTCTTTTATGTTCGTCCTGAGAAAAATTTGTACTAGGAAAAACAACTTAATCTTTCATTTGTGAAAAAATAAAACTACATACGTCATTGCATCCTCCTGCGCCTATTCTTCTGGAGAGCTCACATTCTTTTGTGTCACTTGATGGAAACAAATAGCTAATTTTCGATTTTGTCTTTAATATATTATTAGTAACTTTAAAAAGTCATTAGTTAATATATAACAGTTAAATATATATTTAATATATAATTAGCACTTCAGTAAGTTTATGAAATTTTAAAAATGCATATTGTTATACATCTATTAATATTGAAATTGTTTCAACTCTTTTTTAAAGTAAGTTTTTATAACATAGATATAAATCAAAATCACATAGCAATAATCAGAGTAAAGAATATATATATTTTAGAGTTAGATCCGAGATATGAATGCTGGGCTGTCATTTAAAATGTTATTGGGAAAATTGCCTAATTTCCCTGAACGTCAATTTTTTATCTGTAATATGGTTATGATATCTTTCTTGTAGCTTGTATGTGAAAGGAAAATATGAGCCTATATTATGAAGCATTTATTCATGAGGTGCCAGATACTCTGCTATACTCTGCATTTTTTAAAAAAAGGCATGTTTCCAGCTCCCAAGAAATTTAGCATCCAAAGGATAATACATATACACAATTGCCTAGCATAAATCTAGTACATAAGATGAATTCCCTATACTGCTTTCTTCTTTTCTCCTATTTTCTATTTTAAAGAATCTAAGGCTTCAAAGTGAGATTCTTGCCAACAGGAAAGCATCGGTCTTCTGTTTCTTCAAATCACCAGAAATGGCACCTGCCTGATATCAGAGCAGGCTAGACCAGGGAAAACTAAGAACTGAGATAAACTTTCCATGTAGGGCAGCAAATCCATTATAGTATAGATCTTTATCCAACAAAAATCTGTCAGCTAATTCAAGAAACCAAACCAAATCAAAAGTAAAATAAAATGAAATAAAATAAAAATAATATCCACAAGGTCTAAAGTTATTCCAACTACAGGAAATGTTAAGAGATTGCACTCTAGTCTTGATGAAGAAATATATGAACAAAGTCCATAAACAAAACAAAATCTTATTTTATGGTTCCAGGAAAACACAAAAAATGAGATGAGAACCCATATGTGACATATTAAGACAAGCATCTAAGTTTCTAGAACTAGGATAAAAGTCAAAGGTTCGCCACTACCAAAAATAAGACAGAATTCCCAACCCGTGAACATTTAAGGATTACCTGGAAAAAGGCTTATTTTATAGGGTTCTTTGTGTTATGCAGGATAATGTACCTCAGTTTTGCCTGAGAAAAGGCTTCTGTTCTCTATTACATAGACTCGGACAAGAAAATAAACTTCACTAATTTTCAGGTTCATCAAAACTTCTTAGTGAATTGCCTATATGCTCATTCTCATGCTAAGTGGGCAACAAACTGGCCTAAAGTCTTGAGAACTCAAGTGTGTTTTCAAGAATTATTGAATATACAACTTGTTATCAAGGGACTTGCTGGAGTCCTTTGGCAGCCTAGGATAGGAGAAGCACATTATCCAGCAATTAAGGAGAATTAGATCTACTCTACAAAGACAGGTTATCCTGGGCATTTGCCCTGATTTCTGGGTCGTTGAAAGCATAAGTCTTGCTCAGAATACAGCAGCTAGAGAGTCTGTGAGTCAGTCAAAAGTCATGGAGGTTTATGCCCAAGAGATCTAGACAGGAAAGTCAGTTGCTATTGCAACTAAAAGTATAGTATCTCAGGGGCACCTGGGTGGCCCAGTCAGTTAAGCATCCGACTTCAGCTCAAGTCAGGATCTCACAGTTTGTGGGTTTGAGCCCCGCATCAGGCTCTGTGCTGAACGTTTGCTCAGAACTTGGAGCCTCTTTCAGTTTGTGTCTCCTTTTCTCTCTGCCCCTGCCCTGCTCACGGACTGTCTCACTCTGTCTCTCAAAACTAAATAAATGTAAAAAACAATTTTAATAAAAAATATAATATCTCAACTGGTTCAGATGCCTTGGCTATAATATTCAGAGAATACACACACACACTTGACAGTGACCTTATTTTGTACGGAGATGATTGAGACATGTATTTGTCTAGGCCTTTCTTATTTGTAGTTTCTGGAGTCCCTTTGGAAAAGAAGAAAAAAAGATGACATTCTTTCCATATTAATTCAAGAGATATTCCAATTAGGGATAGGGATAGAGCTTCCCTGAAAATCATGGTATTTATAAGCCTTTGCTTTGGAAGGAATGAGCTTTAAAAAAAAAACAAACAAACCCTTTTTTTGATGGAAAAGTAGATGGAGACCACTACTTCTAGGTGATGAGGATGGTGGCTTTGGTAGCTATGTTCATTCACACGAGGAGTAGGTGAGTTTATAGTGCTCCAGGAGCGGCAAAAAACTGGGAGACTTTCCCAAACTGTATTCTTGAGGTGTCGGGACTTGGTTAGAGTTTCCATAGAAAATCAGGTACTAGGTTCATGTGGCATTCAAGCAATGAAACTACTGGCTTCAAAGGAACAATGTCCTTTGAAGGAAGCATGGGGACAAGTACATTTTAATGGAAGGTAACCATAAAACCTCTGCCGTCTTCCATGGGTGTACTCTGATTTTTCTGACTCAATGAGCCAGACTCATTGCTCAGCCCATCTTAACATGTTTCGTGGTTCTTTCAGCTTCCTATCATAGCCCTCAGAGGGCATGAGTGCTCAGACAACAACAATGAATTCTTTAACAATAATGCTTTGATTATGTCCTTAAATTGTGGAGTTTACTACTTCTTCAGAGATTTCATGTATGAGGCTGAGGTGATTTGTATATAATGGACATAAGGTTAGGGATCTGCTGAGTTGTCAGGTTTACATAAAAATTTCTCTTGAGTGTAGATTTTACAGATTAAAACATGTCCAACATTTTCTATACAAAACTAAAGTCAGTAAAACTTTCTTTTTTTAGGGTTTATTTGTTTATCTTTGAGAAAAAGGGAGGGAGTGTGTGTGAGTATGAGCAGGGGAGGGGCAGAGAGAGATGATCCGAAGCAGTCTCCACACTGTCAGCACAGAGTTTGATGTGGGGCTCAAACTCACGAAACTTGAGATCATGACCAGAACTGAAATCAAGAGTCAGATGCTCAACCAACTGAGCCATCCAGGTGCCCCAAATGATGTTTCTGTATAACACTGGAAATTAAATTCTCTATTTATTTATACTGTATATATTTCAAATTTTATGTTAATGAATTAAACATTATAAGATTTGTTTTCATATAAAAGGGCAATAAAATACTATCAACAGCAAAGTTATAAATACCTACATCCTACAGGAAAACATGGAGACAGAGTATCAGTAAAAATCTAATTCTTCCTCATTTTTTATTAGCATAAATATATATTTACTACAGCATTTTTATCTTGGTTAGTTGTAGAGACATGCCAACCACAGTATCAGCTGATATAAAGTTCAGGAAGTGGACTTCTTTTTTATCATCCTCCATGTTACACTTTTTCAGAAATAAAACATCCTACAGAACCTAACAAAAACTAAATAAAATAATTTTCTTGCTACTGCTGTCAAAGGAGCACAGGGCATTAATAATATAAAGGTCATTCACACAATTGCTCTCCTTAAAGTTTTTCAAATGTATTTTAACTGAAACCTGTTTTATTTTGTAAGATGACTACCAGACTTCCAGTAAAAGGAATGCAGAAGGTAACATTTTTATAATAAAAGAATAGGGACTATATTAAATATTTAAATTACACTAGGTTGATTTTTTTTTACCAAAGTTACAAATCTATAATATTAATATTTCCTGTCAATTAAATAAAATTTGGTCTCTTATGGGCTGCTTTTATAGCCCTATGACCTGCACTGTGCATGATGTCTCTTACCACTAAGTGATAAACTCATGGATGTCTAGAGGCATGTCTTTTTTTATGGCTACATTTCCAAGGCCTGGTTGCTAACCTTAAAAACAAGTTGATACTAAATAAATATTAGAGGAATGAATAAATGAAACAATGAGTAAATAAATGAATATATGCAATTAGAGGACACACATCTTTGTTTAATCTACCTTAATTTTGAGACAGAGAGAGAAAAAAAGAGAGAGAGTGCATGAGCAGGCAGGAGGAGCAGAGAGAGAGGAGAGAATCACAAGCAGTCTCCATGCCATCAGAGCAGAGGCTGATGCAAGGCTCAATCCTATACATTGGGAGACCATGATTTGAGTCAAAATCAAGAGTCAAATGCTTAACTGACTGAGCCACCTAGGTGCCCCAAATTGTACATTTTAGAATCATGGTATTTTAGAGAAGCAATTGAATGACTATCATACCACAATACCAAAGCAGACACAATGATCAATAAAAATATTCCCATTAATACTTTTAAATGTAGAAAATGAAACATTGTTAGGAAGATTCATTTGTGAAGTCTCAAAATTTTGTCTAAGGTTGTCTAGGAAGACCACTCCATCCTTCAAATTTAGGGTGTGAAAGAGAAGCCTTGTCCATTTGCCAAGTACAAGTCAATTAAATCTTTAATGACTGAGAAGATCTGTACAAAAGATAAGTCTATTTTTCAAATTACAACAAATGGTAATAGGCAGGAAACCTCTCCAAGATACAAACTCAGTCACTGGAACAAAGGCTATTCGCTCTCACATAAACAAAGGTAAACATATTAATTCAAATTCTCTATCTCACCCTGAAGAATTTGAAATAGAGAAGTCAATAACAGGGTCCAAATAATCAGTCAACAAAAACGGCTAATGTATATAAGAAATGTATACACTTTCTCCATGACAATCAGCTTTTCATTTTTTTTTAAATTAATGGGATCAGAAACAAAAAAATGTCAGTAATAGATTTATCTACCTCTGCCTATCACACTAAGGTTCTCCAACTCTGAAGATACTTGGTGGTAGACTACTTAGTGAGTGGGGTGAAGGGGAAAGGAAGGTTTTATGTATTTCCCAGGAGTCACAAGCCACTGGATTTTCTATACTCCTAAAGCAGAGTCCAAATATCTTAGCAATGATTTACTGATAAAACCTCTATTGAAATTATTTTTAAACCACTTATTATCTAACCTGTAGAATAATTTTAATATTTAATTATAAATAAATTTTCAAATTATTGTTTCGATTAGAACAAAGAGTTTGTCAAATAAATGGCACTGTACAAGATGAAAAATTTTTATATGAAACATGTATGTGTGAACCTCTTGGTTTCAGTACGCCTCTTGGAATTCTTCAACTGGGCAATCTAATCGTTGCTTTATTTATTTTAAAGGAACTGAATTTTTCAATATGTTGTATGCTATAAATTTATTAAAACCTGCTGTGTATGGATTAAACACAAGCAAGAGAGAATATGTTGACTTCTGGAATATATATGTAACCTCAGTGGGGCTGGAAGACACATTTTTGTTCAAACATTTAACAATGAATAAATTATTTCTTTTTTTTCTCTTTCTATTTTTTTTATTTGGGGGGGATTGATTGATTTTTTTTTTACAAATAGTTTATTGTCAACTTGGTTTCCATATAACACCCAGTGCTCATCCCAACAAGTGCCATCCTCCATGCACATATCCCCCCTCCACCCTCACACCCATCAGTCCTCAGTTTGTTCTCAGCATTCAAGAGTATCTCATGGTTTGCCTCTCTCCCTCTCCCCCACTATTTCCCCCACTTTTCTCCCCCTTGGTCCTCCATTAAGTTCCTCCAAATCCTCCTATACGTGCAGTCATATGGTATTTGTCTTTCTCTGCCTGACTTATTTCGCTCAGCATAACACCCTCAAGGTCCATCCATGTTGCTACACATGGCCAGATTTCATTATTTCTCATTGCCACGTAGTATGCCATGGTATAGATAAACCACATCTTCTTCATCCATTCGTCCGTTGATGGACACTTAGGCTCTTTCCATGTTTGGCTATTGTTGAGAGTGCTGCTATGAACATTGGGGTACTTGTGCTCCTATGCATCAGCAATACTGTATCCCTTGGGTAAATTCCTAGCAGTGCTAATGCTGGGTCATAGGGGAGTTCTATTGTTAAATTAATGAGGAACCTCCACACTGTATTCCAGAGGGGCTGCACCAGTTTCCATTCCCACCAACAGTGTAGGAGGGTGCCCGTTTCTCCACACCCTCGCCAGCATCTAGAGTTCTCTGATTTGCTCATTATAGCCACTCTAACTGACGTGAGGTGGTATCTCAGTGTAGTTTTGATTTGTATTTCCATGAAGAGGAGGGATGCTGAGCATCGTTTCATGTGTCAGTTGGCCATCTGGATGTCCTCTTTGGAGAAGTGTCTGTTCATATCTTCTGCCCATTTCTTAACTGGGTTGTTTGTTTTTCGGGTGTGGAGTTTGGTGAGTTCCTTATAGATTCTGGATATTAACCCTTTATCTGATATGTCATTTGCAACTATCTTTTCCCATTCCGTTGGTTGCCTATTAGTTTTATGGATTGTTTCCTTTGCCGCGCAGAAGCTTTTAATCTTGATGAGGTCCCAACAGTTTATTTTTGCTCTTGATTCCCTTGCTTTTGGGGATGTGTCAAGTAAGAAGTTGCTGCGGTGGAGGTCAAGGAGGTTGTTTCCTGCTTTCTCCTCTAGGGTGTTGATGGTTTCCTGTCTCACATTCAGTTCCTTTATCCATTTTGAGTTTATTTTTGTGTATGGTGTGAGAAAATGATCTAGTTTCATTCTTCTGCATGTTGCTGTCCAGTTCTCCCAACACCATCTGTTAAAAAGGCTGTCTTTTTTCCATTGGATACTCTTTCCTGCTTTGTTAAAGATTAGTTGGCTGTACACTTTTGTGTCCACTTCTGAGTTCTCAATTCTGTTCCTTGGTCAATGTGTCTGTTTTTGTGCCAATACCATACTGTCTTGATGATGACAGCTTTGTAGTAGAGGCTAAAGTCTGGGATGGTGATACCTCCCATTTTGGTTTTATTCTTTAGTATTATTTTGGCTATTCGGGGTCTTTTGTGGTTCCATACACATTTTAGGATAGTTTGTTCTGGTTTTGAGAAGTATGCTGGTGCAATTTTGATTGAGATTGCATTGGATGTGTAGATTGCTTTGGGTAGTAATGACATTTTAACTATATTTATTCTTCCAATCCATGAGCATGGAATGTTTTTCCATTTCTTTGTGTCTTCTTCAATTTCTTTCATAAGTTTTCTATAGTTTTCATCATACAGACTTGCATGTTTGTGTCCCCTCCAAATTCACAGGTTGACATCTAACTTCCAATGTGATGGTGTTAGGAGGTGGGGCCTATGGGAGGTTGTGAGGTCACCAGACTGGTGCCTGCATGATGGGATTAGTGCCTTTATAAAAGAGACCTTGGGGAGGTCTCTCACTCCATCTCTCATGTGAATATAGTTGAGAAGATAGCCTTGTTTGAACCAAGAAGAGAGCCCTCACCAGACACTGAATGTTCCAGCACCTTTCCAGATTCCAGAACTGTAAGAAATAAATATTGTGCAAGATGTCCAGGCTATGCTATTCTGTTATAGTGGCTGGAATGGACTAAGACACACACAGTGTGCAGTTTTGGGTCTGGCTTCTTTGCTCCTTGTATTTGTGAAGGCTCTCCGTGTTGTTTCATTTTCTCATTGTAACTGGAGATTTTTATTGATATATATTACTTCATTGAATGAATACATCACAATTCATTTATCTATTCTTCCGCAAGTGGACATTTGGGTTCTTTGGCTGTTTAGAATAATGTGGCTATGCATACGTTACTGTTGGGTACACACATACCCTAAGAGTGGGTTGTAGTATCATGGATTCCATGTATGGTAAATTCTGGTATGTAATGCCAACATGTTTCTGCATAAGAATTCTCATTGCTCCACGTTCTTTCAAATATTGATAATGGCATTTTATTTTTAGGCATTCTACTAATTGCATAGTGGTATATCATTGGGGTTTTAATTTGTATTTTGCTTATTATTAAAGGAGTCCTGAATATGTTTCCTTATTAAAATATTCTCTTTGCGAAGTAAAAAAGAACAATGAATAAATTAATTAAAATACCTTTAAAATACTTAAACACTTTTTATAAGCAATAGTTGGACTTAGGAAGAATCAGTGATGTGGAATTATGCCTTCTGATTTTACTGTTTCCAGTCAATTAGATGATATTAGTTACCCATATGCTGCCAAAAGGTGATTTAAGTGAAAACATAACTGAACTATAGCAGTGCTAGATATCCCAATTAAAATGGTATCTGCTGTTTTGGTAAAGAACTTTCTAAGGGATGGTTTTTCAGCTTAGATGGACAGGAGGATCCTTTGTCCACTGTTTCTCTGGGATCCAGGAACTAGATGGTGATTTTTATTCTTCAGAGGCCAGACAAAGGGCCCAGGAAGAGTGGGAAGTTACTAGCTACTGCAAAATCATTATAGAGAGGATGGGTGTAAGGCTACACAAACAGCGATGGATTGTTGCATACTGGTCTGGTTCAGGTCACTATCTGTTTCTTTTTTTTTTTCTTTTTTTGTTTTTATCAACACCTCCCCAAGTTTGCTAAATTTTCATTGTGTATATTTTTAATCTGCGCTGTCAGAGGGATTTTTACTGAAATACAATGTGCCTATAAAAAAGCTCACAAATCCTACATCACAGCTTCATACATTTTTAGCAAATCAGCATGTCCCAGTTACTACCTCACAGAACAGTCATTCATTCACTCAACAATTATTTGAGTATCATCCAGGTATCTGGCACTGTGCTAAGTGCTAGAGATAAAACTAATATTGTAATTAAGATATCACAGTCTCTGGCTTTGTGGCATTTGTATTTTAAAGAGACATACCAAAACAAACAAATTATCACTGAAGCTAATAAATAAGCAACAGTCAGGGTACTATGATGTAGATTAATAGGCAAAACTTAAGTATTTGCAGTCAGGAGGACCAAATCTGCCCATGAAGGAGGAAAGAGCATGCATAGGTGCCCTTCTCAATTCCTACCACCATTCTGAGCCAGGCACACTGGCTCTTTGCTACTTCTGAATCACAAACAACCCAAGCAAGCTTGTGCTTCAGGGACTCTACATTTGTTTATCCTTCTGTTGAGAATACTCCATTCCCAGAGAAGTGGATTATTCAGTTTATTCACTTACTTATGGTTTTTAATAAGTATTGCCTACTGAATACTAGGATATTTTATTTTGATTTAGTCTCTAAATTTCTATTGGTGAATTCCAGATTTTTGTCTTCTAACTTCTATACAGTACTCTAATAAGGTGGGGCCATTATTCCACAGCTATAAACATGGTCACGACTCAGTACAGTTCACTATTTCATGGTAAAAAGGTTATGAAATCTTAAATTGTGGCTAGTAATGTTCATCAGCCATGCCATTAATATGCTTTTATTTTTAATATGGATGAATTAACTAAACTTTATCAATCTGTGGTTCTTTTTATTCTATGAGAGTTTATAAGAGACTTTTGAAAGATACATCAAGTCTTGCAAATCATTAGAGTATTGTTCAGCAAATAAAACAGTATCAATAACTTATTTTTAAAAAACTACTCTGATCACCTGAAAGAGGTAGTGTTGTTTCCAAAGCATCTTTCATTTAAAACAGTTTTTTTAAATGTCCTTTAGTACCGCAGAGATTAAGGAAGAAATAATTGTCATTGGAGGGGGTGGAATATGGTATTTAAACTCTAAAAAAGTTTGAATTTGTTTAATTTCTGTAAAAACTCAAGTTCAAAATGTTTCCATATTTTTAGTTTAAAGAACATTTTTGTAAAAGTCCTAACACCCATCAGGAAAAGTTTCAAATGTGTTCTCTAATTTTATACCAAATTGTACATTGTTAACTAAAATGAAAAATATAGTTGGAGAGATTCAATAAAAATCACTACCAATTAATGGTACATTCAGTCACTTTGGTGAATTACAGCATATAGATTATTTCACCCTATTCTGAAATACGGCCTTCATAATGCAACATACTGTCATTACTGTAGGGTTGATTCTGGCTAATAATTTAGCTATATTTGGTGTTCAAAGAAAACACGCTGGAATTGGCTATTAATAGGAAAAAATGATTAAAAGGGTATCTATCTTTAATTGAATTCCTAGCATGGGCTAAAACTTATGCTAGGCAGTTTAAATATGCTACCCATTTAATCATGAAAAGAATAAACTCTCCTGTGTCTCCTCTTAATATTTCACTTCTGATCATCATATGTGTGGGATTTGTCTCATACCCACCAAATCTCCAACATCATGTGGGTACCCTATAATTCAATTCAATGTGGGTACTATTTACCAGAATACTCATTTCCATAAAACTGGTTCCCTACTCTCCTACTTCAAATGCCAACCATTAGTCAGAGTTGTCACCAGTGACCAACTATGAATGAGAGACTCTCCACGACCCCTTCTTAGGGTTCAATAATTTGGTAAAGCAGCTCCACAAATTCAGGAGAATAGTTGACTTTCTACATTACTGGGATATTATGTGTAAAATGACTCAGGAACAGCTGCACAGAAGAGAGGCACAGGACAAGGTATGTGGGAAGGAGCATGGAGCATCCACAACCTCTCCAAGTGTCAGCCTCCCAGCACCTCTACCTGTTCATCAACTCAGAAGGTCTGCAAAGTCAGGAATTTTTATAGTAGTTTCATTACATAGGCATGATTGATTAAATTATTGGCCTGTTGGTGACTAAATTCAACCTCCAGCCCCTCTTCCCTCCATGGAGGTCTGGGAGTGAGGCACAATGTCCCAACCCTCTAATCAAAAGTCCTAAATCACAGCTTGATGCATTTTTAGCAAGTCAACATGTCCCAGTTAGCATATCCCAGCACACTCACTCATTCAACAGTCATTTGAGTGTCAACTAGCTACGTGCATTGTGCTGAGAGCTCTAGATGACACTAGGTGGTAAATAAGATATCACAGTCTCTGACCTCATGGCATTTGTATTCTAATTAAAGAGACAGACCAAAATGAGTAAATGAATTATTACTGACACTAATCAACAAGTAACAGTCAGGGTATTGTGGTAAAGATTAACGGGCAAGACTTAATTTAATTATTTGTGGTCAGAAAAGATAAAACCTGACTATAAAGGAGTCTGACTGAAGTTTAGGCAAGGAGGGATTCCTTGTGAATTACTTTTTACCTCCTGTTACACTTTGTAAAATAAAGAAGTTCACTTGGAATCAGAATATCTGAAATATGGGTTGGGTTTTCCTATTTACTAATATGAATAAGTTCATTTTACTAATTTCTGTAAGTTTTACTTTCTTTATCTGCAAAACAGGTATAATATGCCAAAGGTCTGAAATAATTTAATTATGTGAAAAAGCTTTAAAGTGCTATAAAGTGCTTTGAAATGTAAAATGTTACTTTCTGATAAATTAAACCTATTATAGTAATGATTACTTAATGTCTCACCATTTCCGGAGAATATATGCATATGATAGGAGGATCCATGCCTTAACTCAAAATATAGACAAACGTTGGTCAGTTTAGATCCTCTGAGACAGAATGAGATAGGAACAGTGTTTCAGAATAGGGAGTGTTCTTTTGACATTTCTGAAAGAGAAATGTACTTTGGATTTTCAAAACAACACAGAAGAAATTATGAGATGAAATTCAAAAAGTCTAGGGTACCTGGGTGGTTCAGTTGGTTAAGTGTCTGACTTCATTTCAGGTCATGATCTCATGGTTCATGGGTTCAAGCCCCGCGTTGGGCTCTGTGCTGACAGCCAGCTCAGAGCCTGGAGCCTGTTTTGGATTCTGTACCTCCCTCTCTCTCTGACCCTCCCCTGTTCACGCTGTCTCTCTCTCTCTCTCTCAGAAATAAATTTAAAAATAAAAAACATTAAAAATTAAAAAAAAATAAATTCTAAAAATCTTAAAATCAAATTATTAAAGCAATGGTTTTTGAAAAGTAATTAAAATGATAGTTTACAGGAAATTCACCATTGTAAAAACAAGCTCTGTAAATTCACAGACATTCATTGCAAATTATCCTCATTTCCATTTCATTTTCCTTTTTTAAAGCAAGAACAGAATGAGTAAGGCCTGCTTTAATGTCATTTTAAATGATAGGATAATTTTAATTAATTAATTTTGAGAGAGAGTAAGTGAGTGTGAGGGAGGGGCAGAGAGAGGGGGAGAGAGAGGGAGAATCCCAACCAGGCTCTGCACTGTCAGCAATGCAGGGCTCAAACTCATGACCTTGAGATCATGACCTGAGCAGAAACCAAGAGTTGGACACTTAACCAACAGAGTCACCCAGGTTCTCCAAATAGAATATCTATATAACTGTAAATTAATTAAAAGCCAGCAATGAGTATATTATACATGTATGCCTTTATGTGTGAATCTATTCATAAGTACAAGAGTGCAAATGTAAGGTCCATATCACAACTCTTTCTAATCTTTCCATAATTTACTGATCTACCCAGACTGGCTTTACTGTAAATTGGCCATGACTGGTGTACTCTTATTTCCTGGTCTTTGCAGTGGTTGTTTCTTCTGTTTGGGATGGTCTTCCCCCATACACCCATGTGGCACACTTCCTCACCTCTACTAAGTCTTTATTAAAGTTTCTTTAGGGAGATTCACAAGGTCCAGTCCACTTCAATTGCCACTCGCTACCACCATATTCTCAATCTTCCTAACACTGCTAATTTTTCCCCATCACACTTAATGCTTTCAAATATTTTATACAACTTACTTTTTATTTTATTTTTTTTAGTTTTTATTTTATTTTGAGAGAGAGAGAGAGAGAGAGAGAGAGCATGTGAATGGGAGAGAGGGCCACAGGGAAAGAGAGAAATAGAGACTCTTAAGCAGGCTCCACACCCAGCAAGGAGCCTGACGCAGGGCTTGATCCCATGACCCTGGGATCATAACCTGAGCTGAAATCAAGAGTCAGATGCTCAACCAATGGAACCACCTAGGTGCCCATATACAACTTACTTTTTAACTTTTGTCCAACTAGAATGTGAATTCTATTACAAAAGAAATGTTTTGTGTCTTTTATTTATCAGTTTATCTCCAGAACCTATGCCTTGCCTCCAACATTCTAAGTGCTCATTAAGTATTTTTGAATGAATCACAGAGCCTTATGTATGCCATGATTTAAGATGATACTTCATGTTCAAGGGGTGCCCAGGTAGCTCAGTCAGTTAAACGTGTAACTTTGCCTCAGGTCATGGCCTTGGTTTGAGAGATTGAGCCCCACATCTGGCTCTCTGCTGTCACTGTGGAGCCTGCTTTGGATTCTGTGTCCCCTTCTCTCTCTGTCCCTCTGACACTTGAACCCACTCTCTCTCTCTCAAAACAGACAAACAAAAAAACATGATACTTCATGTTCTTATTCCCTTGTAGTTAACACTGCAACTACTGAAGACAGATTCTTTTTCCTTGACTACAAAGCATCTCTCTGTTGGGTTATAATAAAAGTCTCTAAGATATGAAATGCTTGCGGTTATCAAAGGCACAGAAGAATGCAATTATAGTTAACCTGGAGTCCAGATAGCCCTCTCTCTCTGACTGCTTTAGAATAAGTGTTATTATATATCAATAATTATCTCAAATATTCCATGTACTATATGGATATTATTCCCTAATTAATTTGAAATCCACTAGTACCTGCTTTTGCATGAATTAATGAAAAATTAGTTTTTAAAGTGTTTCTAAGGTATTTTTTTCTATTACAAATCATACATAATAATAATACCCTAATGGAAGAATGAAGGGCAGGAATCATCTCTTTGAACAGAGGAGAGGGAAATACTACGAGCTGAATTGGAGAATAACTGCATTGAATGATTTTTTTTTTTTTTTTTACATTGTCTGATTATCTTAAGGGCCAAAGCAAAAGCTCTGGTCAGTTAAGATAATTTCACCAGCCAGAAATACCTCCTACACTACTGTAGAGCTAAATATAAAGTATTCATTAAAGGTATTGTAGTTTATTAAGGTAATTCTGTTGTCATCCTTTTTTTTTACTTGATACATAATTATTCTTTGTTATAGAACTATGTTTCATATCACAGAGAATTTTAGAAATATATTTACTTTTACTTTTGTTTAGGAATAAGTTTTATCTTTATTATCAACAGAGCAATCACTCCTGAGTAGATCTGAAGCATTTATTGATGGTTCATGTAAGTTATACATCTTTGTTAATGAAGGCAATTAATCTATTACCACAGATGGGTTCACACTATCTTTCCTGCACAGACAGCACCTTCTTCTTTCTTGCCACATTTAAATCTTCATGACCTCATTTTTCATCCAAGATGATAATTTGTTAGCTACTGACTGCTTTAAGAACCAATCTACCATCCACCCTCTCTATTAGGATTTATGCATAAGTCTCCTCACTGCACAGAGGACTGGCACATGAACTAAAGAGTTGTAGGGGCCACCCATCAAACGGGTGACAGCCTTGAGTCTATATCAACACTTAAGAGGAGCTGAATTAACAACCTGGTTCTTTACCCTTCTGAGCAGCATAAGGCTGAGGGAAAATGATTTTCCTTGCTTTGTTCACTGAACTTTCTAATTAAAGAAACTTCTCTAATCCTTTTCCTCAAACTGATGGAGCTTGACTTTTCAGAGGAAAATTGACACTGATTTCTCAAGAGATGGCAAAGTTATACATTCTTTTCTCTGCTTGGTTTTATCTGTCTCCAGCAATTGCAGTTCTGATTTATCAGTTCCTATGCCCCAGCTATTAGCTGATTGAGCCCAACCCTCAATAAAGTATATGGGGCTAAGTGGGGCACGGTTATTTCTTGAATGAAAAATAAAATGTGTTGAGCCACACTAAGTATGTCTGCTCCATGTGTACAACGTGCCAAAATTATTCCCAGTTAATACTTAAATATATGTGAGGTTTGCCATTTCATTATCAAACCTAAAAATTCTGAGTATTTAAATGAATGCTACCAATTAATAAGTGCTGAAAATAATTAAAATGAAAGTGTTCTTAAGAAAAATGTTGAGGTTTAATTTAAAAAATGAATGAAGATTTATTTATTCAATTACACAGAACACATGTGCTCTTGATTATACAGCATAGAATTGAAAGAGAGATTCATGCTTAAGTGCATGGACTCTCAACAGAGTATTTGGAATCAAATTCTGGCTTTGTGACTCACTAGTTTTATGATCAGGAACAAGTTAATTAATCATCCTGTGCCTTGTTTTTCTCAAATGTCAAATGGGTATGTTGGAAGACAACTGGAAATCATTCATGTTCAAGGTAGACAAATATCCTGCAAAGCACAGGATGGTTTACCCTAGGCCACAGCATTAACACCCAGCATGTAAAGGAGCCTTATGTTGAGGTGAATAAAGAAAGAATATTCCGTACATGTACTGTGTGAGGGTGAAAAATAAAACTAAGCTGTAAATGAGAAGCTGTGAGTTTATGCTTACATGCACAAACAAGTCATGAGACCCCACCAATTATTTGCATCCAGAAATGAGAGAAAGATAGTTGGCTGAATACATAGAGATATTTTAAAAAATATACTGTCACACCATAGAGCCTATCACCCAAATTACTAAGAAAATAAACATGCCTACCTATCATCACTAAAGGCAAAGATAGATGGAACAGATTTGTAAAAATCGAGTGTTAAGTTTCGTTCTTAAGAAGCAAGATGCATCATTGATATTAAGTGCCATACCAGCTAACCACAAAATCAGCCAGAAGCCCAAGAATTGACCCAGACAGGCCACACACTGAAGAAGTGGCTTCTGAGAATATGGATCATATTCCCATTCTTTTATTTTCTACTAGCCACAGGCACTGTTAGTGCTGTGAGTGTGGCAACCCAACTGCCTTATTTCTTGTTTTTTTTTTTTTTTTTTTTTAGTATTTTTATTTATTTCTAGGAGAGAGAGAGACAGCGTGAGCAGGGGAGGGTCAGAGAGAGAGGGAGATACAGACTCTGAAATAGGCTCCAGGTTCTGAGCTGGCAGTCAGCACAGAGCCCGACACGGGGCTCGAACCCACGAACCGCGAGATCATGACCTAAGCGAAAGTCAGACGCTTAACCGCCTAAGCCACCTAGGCGCCCCCCAACTGCCTTATTTCTAAGACTTATTTCTACTAGGTTTTCTGTAATAACTTCTCTTCCAGTTATCTGAAAACGAATGAGAGCTAATGCAGCTATAGCTTATATAATGGATTTTGTTTCTAATACCGTGGGATTAATACCTGTACTCAAGTCTAGCCGACATCATGTGAGTTTAAACGGGATCCTATGCACAACATGTTTAGTACGGTGCCTGGCTCTTTGTAAGTAATAAACACAAGTAGCCCATCATCGTCATCATTATCATTATGGTCATCATTACTATGTTCTAGACACAGTTCATACACCAGGAGATACACACTGAACATGGTCAATTTGAGCACTGCCTTCAGGGAGTTTACATTTTATTGGGGAGGACAAGAAACAAATATGTTAAAGCTAAAGTTAAAGGTATATAAAGCCCCAGAACTCAGAATGTGCTAAAAACTACAAAGAAAATGAACATGACAAGTGAGCTACAACAGAGCTGGAGATCACTAACTTAGGACAGTTAGGAAAGACTTCTGAGGGAGTACTATGAGCTAAAGCCTGAAGAGCAAATGTTAAAGTCCAAGTCAGACATTCAAAGAACTAGGAGAAAGGCAACTCTGCTAATTTGAAACCACAAAGGAAAAATATTAAGGCCAGGAAGAGCATGGCTTGCATGAAGAGAAATAATCCTAGCATATACGGAGCACAGCAAATGAGGAAGTAGAACGTGTAACAAGAGGGTGCACAATGAGGCAGAGTAAAGATAATATAAAATATCAGTAAAGAAAAAATTAGCATGTCATCTTGGTACAAATGGAAAGCCACTTAACAGTTTTAAATAAAGATACATTATGCTGTGATTTATTTCTAAAATGATCAAGGCCACTCTGCCTGCTGGGCCCCAAGGGGTCAAAGGGGGAAACAATGGAGACCACTCAGAGGGCTGGTGCTTAGATCAAGTGCAGTTTTGAAGATGAGTTACTGTTTGAGATGGAAAAGACTGTGATGGAGCCATGGAAGAATAGAGGAGGCAGGAAGACCTATTATGAGTGAGCTGCTGTAATCTAGGTGAGAGGTAAGACCAACCTAAGCAAAGACAATAAAGAGAAATGGGCGAGTCTGGGGGCTCTTAAAGTGGAGGAACAAGGAATATTTTGCCATTAACTAGAAGTCAGAAGTGAAGAAGAAAGAGTCAATGATTATCTTCAAGTTCTGGCTTAGGCAACCAACTATATTTCAAGGCCATCCATTGATACCTTGCACAGTTAACAACATGAGAAACCAGTTTTATTGAGAGATTGTGTGTGTGTGTATGTAATATGTTCAATTATCAAACAGATATGTCCAGTAACAGTTGGATAAATGGAGCTTAACCTGCTGAAACATTTTGAGATTAAATATATATTTAATTATTATTTATTTATTATTATTAATTATTAATTATTATTAATTAATAATAATAAAAATATTAATTATTGATTATTAATTAATTAAAAAATATATATATGGTGTGCATATGTGTATACACATATATCCCACTACCCAAACAGAACAGGTTCTGATCATAGAATTTGAATAGGGTCCCAGAGGCTCCCCACTGGGTAAGAAAATAACCATTTAGCAAATACACAGTGAGAGTTCCCTGAGGGTCCTTGAGATAGGTTAAGTAGCAAACGTAGTCCTGGAGATGGACAGAAGGATTAGGACAGACACTGAGGGACTACTGAGCAACCATTACATGACAATTTCAGTAACTTCTGAACTTGTTCACTCTTACTGGTGCACATCATCTAAATGTTATTCCTGTTAATTATGCTACAAATGCCAGCATAAAAATTGGCATAGACCTCTAACTAATACCTATGGGCATCAAACAAGAAATTGTGCCTATACTTAGCACCAATCTTCCATGGTATACTGGAGAATCTCTTTACCTTTTTTCTTCATTAGTAGCTGATGAACAGAGGGCATGGAAAGGCCCAGACGAGCACAAAAAAATCAGAATGAACAGCTGCCCTGTACTGGAGCTTCCAAAGACACAATACAAGTGACAGGGATAAACTGATGTTGTGACAGTTTAATTTATCATCACTACAGCAGCTATAATGTCAAAAGAATCAAAAAAACATTCATGGACACAGATGGGGAAAAAAAAAAAAACCTAACAAAATTTTGGTCTATGTAACCAAAGAACCAGGAAACAGGCAGTCTGGACTGAAAACTTATAGATAGTAACTGCTCTACTCTAGCCAAATACCTCAGAGAAAAAGGGAAGCCCCACCTCCATACCCACCAGCAAAGACTGAGTGGACAAGATGAACTTCTACCCTGCCCGGCTCTAACTAGGCATCCCAAGACCCTGGCTGGTGTGGTATTGGACAAGACCAGGAGGGAGCTTTCCTTCCTGCTAAGCTTCCTACTTCCTCTACTCAGACCCACCCTGGTCAGGGGAAACCACTGGCTGAATCTAGACTTTCAACCTCACCCAGGGCCATGACACTCTTCGTGGAAGTGGTCTCACAGCGGTTCTAGCAGGGTTTTCCACACCGCTCAGCAGTAAGGAAGCCACTCCCTCACACAGGCAAACAGAAGGTCAGCACTGCCCCTCCCCCTCCCAGCTAGGGCTATATCAGCAGGCCTGGTAGATATCCTGCCTTGTTACCCCCAGCCAGAATTAAAGAAGAGCTGCTCCCTTTCCCCAATCAGAATCTGGACTTTTATCCCTACCTGGCAATACCAAAGCAACACCTTCTATCCTACCAGAGTGGTGTCAGAGGAGGCCTGCTCCTCACAATTTAAATAAGATTCAAAGTCTCATCGTATAATTACCCAAATGATCCAGGTTTCAGCTGAAAATCACTCATCACGCCAAGAACCATGAAAATCTCAAGTTAAATGAGAAATGACAATTGACAAATGCTTATAATGAGCTGACATGAATATTAAAATTATTTGACAAACACTTTCAATCAACCGTCATAAAAATTAAAATGCTTCAATGAGCAACTGCAAATAGATTTAACTAAAACAAATGAATAAAAAACACAACACTCAGTAAAAACTAGAAGATATAAAGAAGAACCAAATGGAATTTTTAGAATTGAAAAATGTAATCTTCAAAATAAAAATCTTGGGGCGCCTGGGTGGCTCAGTCAGTTGAGCCTCCGACTTTGGCTCAGGTCATGATCTCAAAGTTCATGGGTTTAAGCCCCACGTCAGGCTCTTTGCTGGCAGCTCAGAGCCTGGAGCCTGTCTTCAGATTCTGTGTCTCCCTCTTTCTCTGACCCTCCCCTGCTCATGCTGTCTCTCTCTCTCTCTCAAAAATAAATAAACATTAAAACATTTAAAAAAAATTAAAAAAAAAAACAAAATAAAAATCTCAGCACATAGACTGGACAGAAGAATGGAGAACAGAGAGGGGGGAGGATCAGTAAACCTGAAGAGCAGTACAACAGAAACAGTCAATATGAACAATAAGGAAAAAGCAAAGAAAAAAATTAAGAGAGACAAAAAAGACTAAATATTCACAGATATAAAAATGAAAGGGTAGCACAAGAATTATTTTTGCGGTGACAGAATAATTTTGTATTTCAACTACACCTATGAATATGAATATACATCTATAATTATTCCAAAATAAGTTTTTAGAAAGAAAGATACTAGTCAGACATTTGCTAGCTTAAAAAAATTGTTTTTAGGATTTATTTAGTTTTTGAGAGACAGAGTGTGAGCAGGGGATGGGCAGAGAGAGAGGGAGACAAGAATCCAATGCAGGCTCCAGGCTCCAAGCTGTCAGCACAGAGCCCAACATGGGGCTCTAAATCAGAACTACGAGATCATGGCCTCGGCCAAAGTTGGCCCCTTAACTGACTGAGCTGTCCCGGTGCCTTGCTAGCTTTTTTTAAAGAAAAAAATTAAAGTTATTATCAATATATTTGGATTTATTTCTAAAACCGTGTTTTCATCTCTCCCCAGTCCTTTTTGTTTGTTTGTTTCCCTCCCTCTTACCTTTCTTTTAGATTTACTAAATGTTACTTTCCCCTTATTTCTTATTTTTTCTGTTATTTACAAAGTATATTTAAACTTTTTTTTGCTAATAGTGTATTTTTGATGTAAGTGTGCCTGTTTAGCTGAACAAAGTAGTAAATTTATTAATAGTTAATATTAAATTAATATAATTTCCCCCAGATATTAAAAAGTCTCTTAATAATTTCTTCCTTATGCATAGGCTACTTTGTCCAATGGTTTAATTCTAGTCCTTTTCATTTCACAAATTAGATATTAATTTTTCCCAGGCAATGTTGGTTTATACTACTTATTTATCAAACTCGTGGGACACCAGAGCGGCTCATTCAATTGAGCGCTGACTCTTGATTTTGGCTACGATCATGATCTCATGGTTCATAAAATCAAACCTTGATCAGGCTCCAAGCTGGGTTATGTAGCCTGCTCAAGACTTTCTCTCCCCACTGATCCCACTGATCATGTGTAGCCTGCTTGGAATTCTCTCTCTCTCTCTCTCTCTCTCAAAACAAATATATTTAAAACAAAACAAACAACCCAACAAAAACCACTTCACCTCACCCTTTCTTCCCTTAGAGGCATTCTATTTAATGTAATATTTTTTCCAGGTAAATTATTCTTTAGAATTTCTTTTAGTCTGTGTCTGTTGATAGTAAATTCTAAGTTTTTGTTTTTCTAAAGATATTTTTATTTCTCCTTCACAAATGAAATCATTCCTTCTAAGTACTGAATTCTAGGCTGATAGTTACATGATCTCAGCACATAGAAGAAATTCTTCCACTATTTTCTGTCTTTTATTACTGTTGTTGAATATAAACTGGTTTCAATTACTCTTCTTCCATTATTGATCTTTTTTTCTTCTTTGGCAGCTTTAAAAATGTTTACCTGTTTACTTGATATTCTCCAGTTTAACTAGATATGTCGAGGTGGAGATTTATTTTTATGTATCCTATTTACATTTCCCTGAGTTTCCAGAATATCAAGATTATTGTTGATCAAAAATTTTGGAAATTTTGGAGCAATTTTATTTTCTAATATTTTTTCCACCCTGTTTCCTTCTGCTCAACACCAAGACCAAAGCAGCCAAGTTTCCTGTTCTTTTTTCATTCATGCCTAAGGGCCAAAATCCAGCTTTGATACTCACCTTCCATGTGTTCACTTGATTTGGAGTCATGGAAAATCCTTACAGTTACATGAGTTGGTAATATGCTTAGATATTTTTTCTATATTTTAACTAATATTTTTAATTCAACTAAATATATTGAATTGCCATATTGCCAGAAGTAACATATATTTTATGTTGTTTTTCATCTGTTTTATGCAATAAATTAAATACTATAATTAGGACATTGAATAAGGCCTTATATAGGATTCAAAGAGCGCACAATAGTCTTCCACACATGGAAGACGGTACATAGTTAGTTTTTCAAAGTAAAATAAAAAATGTTGAACTGAAAAATATTGTGGGAAAATTATTTTCCTAAATTTCAAATAATTTCATCAAATAATTTGATTCAACAGTTAATTCTGCTCTGACTTGAAATATTTTTACTTAACGTTTTATCTATTTTATATAAAGGGAAATGTTCTAAACATTTTACAATTCTGTCTTCATCCCTAATTATAATTGCGCTTTAAAGCGTACGTGGCTCTAATGATTCTATTAGCTAAAGTAAAAAAAGGGAATGGGATTTCACAACGGCATGAATACTAGGTGGCAGGATCATGGGGCCACCTTCAAGTCTGCCACAATGAGAATTATACATTATTTATTATTATTATATATGTCTCTGAAAGAAATAGACACAGGCTATACCCTTATATAAGAAATGCCTCCCCACCATTATTGAAACACAAGTCTGAGATAAATCCATACAGGTCAAGCCAAAACTGTGGTTCCCAGAATAATACCATCTATCATATAGGAACTAATGATAAAATGATAGGATCCATCTGAATTCTTCTCTTCTTAAGCCAAAGGTATGGCTTGATTAAAAGTCAGTCATGGGTAAGAATCATGACAGGAAGAACAATACCATCATGGTTTATTTTTAATATAAGAATAAATTGAAATACTAAAATTCATTGGCAAATCAGCTTTTTATACTGTTAAATAGATGGTATTAAAATCTTTCTGCCTGGGGCGCCTGGGTGTCTCAGTCGGTTAAGCGTCCAACTTCGGCTCAGGTCATGATCTCAAGGTTTGTGGGTTTGAGCCCCGCGTCAGGCTCTGACAGCTAGCTCAGAGCCTGGAGCCTGCTTCAGATTCTGTATCTCCGTCTCTCTCTCTGACCCTCCCCTGCTCACTGTCTCTCTCTCTCTCAGAAATAAATCAAAACATTTTAAAAATTTAAAAAACATAAAATATTTCTGCCTAATACTGTATTTAATCAAATCAAAACAATATTGATATGACAAAAAGGTGTTAAGAGAAACTTTTCAGATGACTAAGTCATGATTGCTCAGTCTGAGACCTATTGTAAAATATAATCTATTATAAGCTGCATTCTGACATAGCAAGGTGCTAAAATGAAAAAGTATCTCAGAATCAGCAATATATAGTATCTAGAAAAGTTTTCCTGCTGAAATGATTTTAATATGATATTGATTTCCTTGAAAAAACAAATTATTTTGAAATGCTTTCTTTACTTAGCTAGTAATATGGCTTTCCTTATCAACATTGGTTACATCTACTGGAATTTCACAAACATTACTAATATATTTATATAAAGTATTAACACCTATTTTTTAAAATCTAATTTTACCCCTCAGGGTCTCCAAAGTACACTGTGATTAAAAGAGATATTCTATGAAAGAAGAGTTAACCTGTGAAATCCATCTATAACATTACACATTGTAATTCATCATGCCTACACATGGGGTCCTCATTCTAGTAAAGTGATGAAGCAGTACAATCAGTTCATAAACCAAAACCAAAGAAAAATAAGTAAACAAGACTAAGAATATCTTGAATAAGTAGTGGGAACAACAATCTCCAACATTTATTAAGTATTTCCTGCCAAACCAGGAGTAAAGTCTCCTATAAATAAAACATATCAATTCTGGAAGGGACTTTATAGTTTTCTTCAATGCAATGATGGAGAATTGGCTACTTCTAAAGAAACTAGTGCTATTATCATGGGTTCAAAGCACTCTCTATTAATTTGAGCAATGAGTGCTTTTAGGTGATTAATGCCCTAGGACCCTATAAGTAGTATTCCTGTACACAGCAAAGGTGTGTAATAACTCACCAGGACTTTCTTACGATAAGTACTTTGAAGAAAGAACAACAAATGGAGTGAAGGAACACTATAGTGAGAAAATGTCCAATATATTAATATAAACTGTCTTCTGATAACCCAGTTAACTGAATAAAACCAAAATTTTCACTCAGGCAAAATGGGTGTTTAAAGATTATAATTAATTTATTAGTCCAAATCAAAAGATAAGAAACATAAAAATTAGAAAATATGTCTTTGAACCATTAACTAATTAGTGATTTGACCTGAACTAATAGGCTCTCCAAGTAACCATTCATTTTCTAGTGGATACAAAACATAGAAATATGGTCAAGCATACAATTTATTTCATTTTTGTCTCTTTAAATGTTATAATCTAACATTTTATGTAATTTTCCCTCCACATATTTTTGTATTTAAAAAATTTTTTAATGTTTATTTATTTATGTTGAGAGAGTGCAAGCAGGGTAGGAGCCGACAAAGAGAGAGACAGAGTATCCCAAGCAGGCTCGATCTCACAACTGTGAGATCATAACCTGAGCTGAAATCAAGAGCTGGATACTGACTCACTGAGTCACCCATGTGCCCCTAATAAAAATTTTAAACTTCAACAGGAAATTACACTCTCAGAAACATCATTTAACAATTCTCCCTTGAACCACACCCTCAACATGGGGTTGACTAGAGTCAGCACTTGGTTTTGTCAAACCTCTTAATTTTTGCACGTTATGAAAAATGAGATTTAATATTCACTCAATGAAAAAAATTCTGTACAGAAAACAAGTCAGAAGCACTAGTATATGTGAAACTATGGTTCACTGTTAGTAATGATTCAAAGATGAAATATTTGGTTAAAAGATTTTATATGTTGTCAGATTCTCCCATACTCTTTACTAAATAGATAGATGATAGATAGATACATAGATAGATAGATGATAGATAGATACATAGATAGATAGATGATAGATAGATACATAGATAGATAGACAGATAGATAGATATGACTTAATATGTCAAAAAAGAAGTATATAAAGAAAAAAATTCAATTAAGTTCAGGCTGATTAGCACAAGTGACGGAAAATAGATCGCCCAAATATGACTTGACATAGAACTATACTGAAACAAGAGTAATTAGAAATTACTTCAAATCAAATGAGTTAGCTCTGCATAAGAAGAAAACAGGACATGCAAATACGGAAAAGAACATGGGACCCTAGCTCATAGTCCTCCAGTTCTTTTCCTACTTTCCTTACAGTTGTGCATTGCCAGCCTTACACTGGTTCTTTCCCCATATCTATACTCTAATCTGCACTCTAAATGTGAATCTTCTTTGCAATTCTGCTTGGAGCACAATTTTTTCCTTCACAGCCCAAGGTACATTTGACCTTGGCCATTTTACTCATGCCCATTGTTTCCTGTATATATTTACCTCAGAAATAATTTTCAATTGCTATTTATCTTCTCTCCCACTGCTATCAGCTAAATATAACCCTCCCCCCCCATCATATGCATAGCCTATGGCTTCCTGACTCCAAGCTTTCTCTCCCTCATCTATCCCAGATCTGCTATTAAAGTCATGTTGCCACAATGTAAATGTTAAGACATCATCATCCTGCTTCAAACCAATTAGCGGTTTGCCATTAATTATGGGACAAAGCCTATCTTCCTTAGCAAGGCATAAACACCCTTTATAAAATGGTAACTTCCTGCATCTCGTGCCTCAGGTCCAATTGTTTTCTCTTCCAAGGTTCCTAATCCAACCCTCCTGCATTGCTTTTAGTTGCCCACACTTATGGTGCCTCTGTGGAAATGCAATGCAGGGGCAATATGTAATGCTAGAAATGTTTTCCTTTTTTGTCTCTCTGGTCAACTCCATTTTTTGAAACTTTATTCACATGGTTCCTTCTCTACAAAGTCTTCCGCTCCTTCCTACAATTACAGAACCTAACAGTTAATCTTTTCTTTTTATTAGTTCCACAACTGTATATCTGTCACTCTCATCGTATATTAAACATATAACTATAACTTTCTGTTTACACATGTGTTTTTCCTGTTATTATGGACTATGAAGGAAAAATACTACATATTTCATCTTTTTATCTTCAACCCATAGCAGAGTGCTTAAAACAGAATAATGCATAATGGCTAGTTTATATATGGAATAGAGGAACTGATGTATGCATTTCCAAAAATGGATTTGAAATGAACAGCAATTTTCCAATGTGAGAATCATTCTTGAGAACAGGTTCAGAGCCTATTTATTTCTTTAAATTTTGAGGCCCTGGGAAAAAAATTATGAAGTCTGATGAAAAAAATATATTAGTACTTGAACCCTTCATTTTAAAATGTCAAGTTTTCATGGAGCATAAAAAATACCCCTAAGAAAGACAAACCCCCTATACTCTGGAATGTAGTGAGTTAGTTTCTTCCCACTAATCAGCATCAATACAGTAAAGGATATGTCAGCACTTTTGTAATGAGGCAGCTGTTCGTAATAGTTACAACATGATTATATTAGCTCACATTGGAAAAATGTTGAAAACATCTATACTCTTAGAATCAGCTATTATTAACTTACAACACAGCATTAAATTAAGCACATGTGTGCACATTTAACACCTTCACATGCAGTTAGGATATCTATACCTTTGTTAATTTTTACTTTTCCAGAGAGGAGATATGGTTGTATTAAAGCAGTCCTGCTGCAAAGAAGAGCTCTTAGATGTTTACAACCCATAGGCTTGCGTGGTAAAACAGTGACAGCATGTTAAGTATTATAAAAGGAGAATAAGTGACTTCCAACCTCTCCCCCAACACACACCCAGATGAAGGCTTAGAGAATACTCTGTATTTGGAATGGTTGCTGTATTCCATAGCCTGACCCTCAGCTCTTATGGTCTGACATTTCAATTTGCTATCTATATCCATTTCTAGTAAGCTGTCAGGTACTGGATGAAGCTAATCAGGATTACCAGAGAACAGTGTATACATACCGAAGAATGTAAATTTACTACTGGCTCTATATTTCTAGGGGGCTGAGTTCTCATTTGTCCTCAAGACACAACCTTCCTGAGCCATGTACCTGGAAATCCTAAATTGACTTGGTAAACTCCTTCTCCACCCATATATTAAAGAGAAGATTCCAAAATAAATCAAAATTCTTGAGCCATATTCTCCTAGCTCTAAAAATTAAACTGTGCATCATTCTATCTCCCTCTCTCTATATCAAACTTCTACCCTTTTCCCTCAATCATCTTTTTACCTCCATCCTGGATCCTCCCTCTGTGCCTAGCTCCTCCAACACATTCATCTGTGTCCTTCAAACATGCAGCAGTTTGCCTGAAATTAACCCTCACCACCCCACTTCCTTATACCCGTCCCTGACATTAAACACTCTTTTGCTAGCAACTATGAATCTGCTTTCCTTGTCTGGGAGTGGCTAACAGGATACAAAGTTGAGGTTAAAGGATAAGAATGGTGTAAATAATTTCTGCTGAAAGTATAATATACATCTTTAATTATTAATATAAATATGTCCTTTAGAGCCAATGTCTTTTTGTTCTTCAAATGTGGTCAAATTTCTAATTCTAAACCCTTTTGCTGGTTTGTTTATTTGAGATTCCACAGACTGTCTCCTCTCAATAAGGCTTTTACTCTGCTGGGCTATAGTACACTTTGAGTTTTACAGTGAGCAGAAATGACTCCTGAAGCCAAGTTCTCCAAGGTTTAGATTTTAATCTTATTTACATAGAGCATTTTCTATGGTTTTTGAACCTCACATTTAAAATCTTTTTTCCCATCACAGGGATTAATCTCATCCATGCTGTGTTCTTAGTTCCTGATAAATGTCTCCCAGAGGACAAAGGGAATACTGGGATGCTGGGCCCAGTCTGGGAGACTGTTCTGGGCAACTTGGCACAACCTGAATGTCCGTCCATGAGCAGCCATTAATATAAGAATATAGAATATAAGTGAAGGAGGCATCTGGTGAAAAAAGTGAAGTAATAAATCCAGCAGATGGTCTAACTATAGGATCATTTCAAAGATTTACAAAAAGAAGGTGAAAGTACTTATGATTTCTTTTGGTTTAAATGATATCAAAGTTGATTTTTTCCAGGAGTTCATATCATCTGGTCACAGAAATGCTTTGAAATATTGAACTCTCCTCCTAAAAAGAGCTGATAATCCCCTGCAGCATGCCCATGTCTTATTAGGAGGTAAATATTTTTATTTTGTATTACTGTGTACTTCTGTGTCATTCCATGATGGGAAAGATGAAGACAAATACAACCAAGCCATAATTCAGAGCCAGATTACAGTGAGAAACATTCTTCCATAAGGAATTATGTCCTGAGCTCTCATCATGTTTTCCTTTGTGGCCCAAACAAAGCAGAGAACTAATAAGAAGGAATAAAGCCGGATAATATCATTTCTGCTTTTTTTTAAAATGTGGCAATTGAATAATTGAAAGGGTTTTTTGTTTGTTTGTTTTTAAGAAGACATTAATAAAGAATACTGGATTTACTCAAAAGTGTATGTAGATTAGGAATTACTGCAATGGGCAATCTATAAATGATTGCCAGAATTCATCCCAAAAACTAGGGAAATAGGCCTAGTGTATTCAGGCTTAACTATTTACTAGATTTCATAAGTACACTTACTCTGTTGTATTGCTGGTGTTCAAACCACACTACTTTCCTCATCTCTTAAATTTCCTTATATTCTAGGCAACTGAGATAACCTATTCACTTTGTCCTTGTGGTTTCCAAAGGATAGAATGAATGTATATTGTATAAACAATATAAATATATTTATAATGTTTTCATAACATATTTATATGTTATACATAGCATACTTATATATGTTACAATATATATTGTATACAAATATATTTACCATATAAATATAAACAATACAAATATAGAGGCTGTTTGGCTTACATAAATTAACTTTTATACTCACTTTTTGATTGGCATTGTGTTAGGTATCAGTTTTGAATGACATGTACAAATCAACAGTGATAAGTTTTTTAAATGATTGATTTTTCTATTGTGTGGTTTAGTTTTTCATATATACAAGGTACACAAAATGTCTATAATATGAATTTTAGTACACATAAAATAGGTTCATAATTTAATCTTTTCAAAGTAAATCATAAAATATTACCATGAATTCTCCATTTGAAATCTTAGTCCAAAGAAATTGGCTTGAGCACATTTTGTGGTAATTTGTAATACTTGAAAATATTTCTTGTACTTCTATGACTATAGACCTTATATTTTATTTGTACAAACACAAATAAAATATGCTTGTCTTTGAAACAAAAATAAATAAAATTCTTCCCAAGTGGATACTATTGGAACATGTTGTAACACAACTCCCAGACAAGATGCACAATAGATAACATTTTGAAACACAAAAAGCAAAAGCTAAAGGCAGACTTAAAGTAAACTAACAATAATAGCTGAACTTCAAGGAAATAAAAAAAAAAAACAGAACAAAACAACAAAACAATAGCAACAACAACAAAAACAAAAAGAAAGCACAAACAAGAAAAAGGAAGAATATCTAATTAAAAAATTAGGCAAAAGAGTTCAAGAGATAATTCTAAAAGAGGATATTTAAGTAGATAGCAAGCAAATAGAAATATGCACAGTTTTAAGAGTTATCAGAGGAATGTGAATTAAATCTTCCATGCAAGACCACTACATGTCTACTAGAATCGGCCAATGGAAAGATTAAAAAATACCAAGAGTTACTGAGAATATGAATCGATGTATGCCCTGCTGTTGGCCTCTAAGTGGGTAACCACTTTGGAAAACAGTTTAGCAATATCTATTAAAGATAAATACATGCACACATAGTGGCCTTGAGTGCCCATTCTAAGTTATACTCAAGAAAAATATGTACTTCTGTTCGTCAAAAGGTACTCACTAGAATACAGGTTATAAATACGTTCATAGTAGCCAAAAAAGTGAATACAATAGAATGGAGAGCTTGTTATAACACATCCATTGGGTGTTATACTCACCCAATGATATACTATATAGAGATAAGAATGAACAATCTACAACTGTATGAAACAACACGGATGAAATCTAGCAAACGTAATGTTACATGACGACATACAGAAAAAGTGCATTATGTTATTTGTACAAAAGTAGTAGGTAAAACTGAGTTATGTTATTTTAAGTCAGGGTGGAGTTTATCCTTGGCCAGAATTGGTGAGGGGGGAGCAATAGATCTGATAGAAGATATGAAACAGGCATCTGGTCTGTGTGCTTGGTTACATGATGGTGCTCAGTGTGTGAAGACTCATCAATTATCCAATTAGGATTAGTGACTTTTTAAAAAAAATTTTAATGTTTTTTATTTATTTCTGAGAGAGAGAGAGCATGAGAAAGGGAGGGTCAGAGAGAGAGGGAGACATAGAATCTGAAACAGGCTCCAGGCTCAGAGCTAGCTGTCAGCACAGGACCCAACCCGGGGCTCGAACCCACGAAACATGAGATCATGACCTGAGCTGAAGTTGGACACTTAACTGACTGAGCCACCCAGGTGCCCGGGATCAGTAACTTTTATAATAAGCATTAATTAACAAGTTTTAAAACCGTGCATTAGTTCACTAGGGCTTCTATAACAAAGTACTCTAAACTGGGCACCTTAAACTTATTTTCTCACAATTCTGGAGCTAGAAGTCCAAGATCATGGTATCAGGAGGGTTGATTTTTTTTTCCTGAGGCCTCTCCATGGCTTGTACATAGCCACCTTCTTCTCCCTGTGTCCTCATATGATCTCTCCTCTATGTAAGTCATTATTGAAGTCTTTTCTTATAAGACCATAAATCAAACTGGTGTCATGACTTCATTTGATCTTCATTACCTCCTTAGAGAACTTATCTCCAAATATAGGCACATTCTGAGGTAATGGAGATTAAAACTTAGACACGAATTTTGGGGTGACATAATCTAGCCCACAACCATATATAATAAGAGACGTTTAGGAAAGAAAATAAAAAAGATGAGAGAAATGTCTTAAATATATTAGACAACAGAAATTATGTCTTTTTAAAATATAATTTATTGTCAAATTGCCTAATATACAGTGTGTAAAGTGTGCTCTTGGTTTTTGGGATAGATTTCACAAAAGGCTACTCTAACTGATACATGAATTCAGCAAAAAAAATTATGTTTTTAATGATTAAAAACAAAAGCTGATTCTTTTAGTAAACTGCACAAGTAAAAGAAAACCTCTAAAAACCAGTAAAAGCAAACAGAGAAAATAAGAAAGATACAGAAAAGGAAAAGGGATGCATAAGTACAGACAGAATAGATTTTAAAAATAATATCAGTTTGTTAATTTACATGTAGATGCCTAGACAGTTTTTTGGAGAAAACATAGGGAATATGCATTTCAATGATGAAATACGTAGGAAGAAACTAATTAGTGTTATATGGGTATTCATTACATTCTTTTTTTTACTTTTCTGTACATTTAAAACTTCTTTTAACTTTTAGAAAAACTCAGGTATTTCAAATTGCAGCAATGTTTGCTATGGAAACAAAGAAAATTCCCAAGAATGGGGTGGTATTCCTACATGCAGGACATCAACAGGGAAAAAGGCAAAAGAATCCTATGCTTTTTGTTTTCTTTTTGTAGTAAAGCAAAACATGACTGCACCAAAGATATGTGAACTTCAGGTCTCAAGCTGAAGCTGTAAAACAAAGGAAAATTTATGCGTTTTTGCATCGTGGCTTTCTTCCAGTTAACAAATGAATTTTTGCTCCCTCAGCAGGGTGGTTTACAAAGACTCAAGATTTGCCTCAAGAAATTCTCTAGGGTCCCTTAATTCTTAACTGGTAATATAGTTTCTTATGGTATTTTGTTTATTTAAGCATATATTTATCAATTACCATACTTTAAATTTGTTTAACTAGGCTCTTCTTTTTCTTTTCACTTAGCCCGAATTCTATGCTTGTATTTATTTATTATCTCTGCATTTACTTTACATGCTTTTACTGAAGGTTTGCAATGTCTCATGCACAGTGCTGGATGCTATTCAGTTGGGAACAAATCCACCTGCCACTGATCCTTAAGTAATGGAATGACTCTCACACTTTAGCATTGGAATCTCCTAGAGTCATTTCAGAACATGTTGCTGGCCTGCATCTTCAGTATCTCATGTAGTAGTTCTGTGGTCCTGATTTTTGTATTTCTAAGTGGCCAGATGATCTATGCTGTTTCAAAATTTAAATCTTGTATTACAAAGGTTAGTTTTAATAGCTCTTTTCTCTTTTAAAATCTTCTATTATTTAAATAATTTGTTTTTCTCCTCCTTAAACTATTTTGTTTTTACCCTTCTTCCATCATAAGTCACCTTCCATTTTAAAACATATTGTTTTTGTTGCTTTTGTGTACGTGAAATGATCTCTTCAATGTCACCCTAATATTCTTTACATTAATTTCTGCTTCTCTGCTTTTAAACTTGCCAAAAACTTAAGCCTTTTTCCTATACATTTTTTTTTAATATTTTTATTTTATTTCTAGGAGAGAGAGAGAGAGAGAGAGAGAGCGTGAGCAAGGGACGGTCAGAGAGAGAGGGAGTCACAGACTGAAACAGGCTCCAGGCTCTGAGCTGGCAGTCAGCACAGAGCCCGACGCGGGGCTCGAACCCACGAACAGCGAGATCATGACCTAAGCGAAAGTTGGACGCTCAACCGACTAAGCCACCCAGGTGCCCCTCCTATACATTTTTATAAGTTTTTTTAAATGTTTACTTATTTATTTTGACAGAGAAAGAGAGAGAGAGAGAGAGAGAGAGAGGGAGAGAGCACAAACAGGGAATGGGCAGAGAGAGAGAGAGAGAGAGAATTCCAAGCAGGTTTCCTATTGTCACCACAGAGCCCAAGGTAGGGCCCAATCTCACAAACCAAGAGATCATCACCTGTGCCGAAATCAAGAACCAGATACTCAAATGACTGAGCCACCCAGGCACCCCTTTCCCACACATTTTTAACTACCTGCTTTTATAAAAATCTTCAAGTTACAGAGGGAGAGGAGCCAGCCAAACTTTTAAGAGAGAAATATGAAGACCTCTCTGGACTGCCTACACACCCCTCCCCACAATTACCCTTACAGACCTCTTTGACTTCCCATTACAGTTTCCACATTCCCATTATTGATGGCTCTCCAAAGAACAACAGCCTCAAAGAATCAGTCACAATTAGTGACATAAACCTCACCATGCCAAAGACCCATTTGATTTGCTGAACCAATATTGCTTTATATGTCATCCTGTTTTGACATCCTATGAAGCAGATGTCCTAATATCCATTATCTTCAAATAAGACAATCACAGAAATAAAAACAAATACACAAATTACATGAAAAGATCAAAATATGCTGCTCATGGAAGCTCAAATCCAGAAGTTAGCATATATCCTGATTTAACTCTCATGAGAAACACATTGAGGCTGAAATTCACTGAAGAAGATAACTAACAGAAGACTGCTTCTCACCAACAAAAATACCACAGTATTTACAATAGATAAATAAACAATAATCCAATATTTTAGTAGATTAGCACTTTGGCTTCTGACCTGTAAACTAGGCAGTGCTCACTTTTGGAAAAGCACACAATGCTACCAGTAAGGTTGCTTCAACCACTGCAATACTTCTCTGGCCTGTGTCAATCATGGTGGCCATTTCCTAGTGTATGTCAAGTAAACAGACCCACATAGTGTTTACAAAGCACTGTATGTAAATTGGTGTGTAATCACTTTAAATGAACATTTTAAGGTCTGTACAGTAAATAGCCCAACTCAAAGCAATTGTAACTATTTTTATGCTGGCTATTTCTTTTTATAGTTGGTTAATTAAAACCTTCTGCTGAAGATGGCTTTGAACTACTCATGAAAATCCTTTTCTGGGCTCAAAACAGAAAGGAACATATGAGCAAAAGCCTGGAATTACTCATTCTTCAAGGGCAATCCATACTTGCTTTTTATAAATCATTCGGCCATGTGTTTCTTTTTCCTTGTCAATCCAATCAGTTAAGGATTTTATTCTGTTTTTATAAACTGATTTGATTAATTTTATAATATAATACAATTTAATAAAATTATAATGTCCAAAATTTTAATTCAAATTTTTTCTTCACTCATGACCTGGATTGCAAAATAAAAAATAAAAACCTATACAATAGCAACAATGACAACAAAAAAATCTTAGTTTAAATGTCCCCTTCCCTCCATTCCTCTTTCCATTCTTCTCTACCTTCTTTCTTTTCTTCCAGAGTAAAGTCTGCAAGACTGTTTAATAAATAAATAGATATTAAACATAAACTTGAAATTATAAATTTACAAACTCAATAAGTTTGTGTCTACTCTTGCTCTATGCACTTGATCAAAAGCTTTTTTTCCCCCTAATTGTGGAGAAAAATCCATATCACCTAAATTTACCTTCTCCATATTTTAAAATGTTCAGTCATGTTAACTGTATCCACATCACTTTCTAAGAGATAATTAGAATTTTCTGTTCTTGCCCATCTGAAACTCTGTATCCATTAATCAACAAGACCCCATTTCTTCCTTCCCCAGCCCCTTGAAACAAGTATTCAACTCTGTTTCTATTAATTTGGCTATTTTAGATACTTTATATAAGTGGAATCATACAGTATTTATCTTTTTGTAACTGGCTTATTTCACTTAGGATGTCTTCAAGGTTCATCTATGTTGTAGCCAGTGACAGGATCTCCTCCTTTTTAAATCCTTATGAATAATATTCTACTCAATGAATACACCACATTTTTTATCCATTCATCTGCCAATGGAAATTTAGGTTGCTCTCAGTTTTTGGCTATTGTGACTAATGCTACAGTAGTTATAGGTGTGCAAATATCTTTTCAAGATCCTGGCCCCAATTCTTTGAGATGAAATTGCTAAATTATGTAATAATTCTGTTTTTAATTGTTTGAGGAACTGTTTTTCATAGAGGCTATACCATTTTACAGTCTTATCAACAGTGCATCCAGTTTTTCCACAGCTTTACCAACTCTTGTTAATTTTTTTATTTTGATAACATTCATCTTACTGGATGTGAGGTGATTTCTCATTGGGGTTTCGATTTGTATTTCTCTAGGGAATAGTAATTCTGAGATTCCTTTCATATGCTCGTTGCTCCTTTGTATATCTCCTTTAAACAAATGTCTATTCAAGTCCTTTATTATCTAATGGAGTTGTTATGTTGTTGTTGTTGTTGGGGTGTAGAAGTTGTGGAAATTACCCCTCTAACAGATACATAACTTGCAAATATTTTCTCTATACCATATGGTACATTGCCATTTGGCTGTTTCCTCTAATGTGCTAAAGTTTTACATAATCCTGTTTGTCTTTTGCTGCCTGTGCTCTTGGTGTCTTATTCAAGAAACCATTGCCAAATCCAGTATCAGGAAGCTTTTCCCACGTTTTCTTCTGACTGTTATATAGTTTTATGCCATATAGATAGGTCTTCAATCCATTTTGAGTTAATTTTTGCGTATTCTGTAAGGCAAGAGTCCAACTTCATTCTTTTCAATGTGGAAATCCAGTTTTCCCAACATTATTTATCAAAGAAATGTTCTTTCCTCACTGTGTCATCTTGGCACCCTTGCCTGATATCATTTGACAATGTGCACAAAAGTTTATTTATGAACTTCCTATTCTATTCCTCTGGACTGTATGTCTATCTTTATGTCAGTGCCACAGTTTTAATTACTATAATTTATAATGTGTTTTGAAACCAGAAGACATGAGGTCTTTTTTTTTTCTTTTTCCAGGTTGTTTTGGCTACTCAAGGCCTCAAGTCTTAATTCTTACATGTGTATAGATTCCCCTGTGTGTACCTGGGTCCAAGGAGAAGGGGCATCCAATCTTATTTGATGTCATCAACAGTTTAAGTCTACAGTAGATGATATAGAGCTTGTCACTACTTGTAATGTTTAAAGCACAGAGTTTGGTATGAATTAGATAACCTCAGCAGCTACTATGGATGATTAGCTAAACCCTTGCCTCTTAGGGAGCAGTTCTTTAGGGTAAGATGGTTGCCTGGAAACATCCCTCGTGGACCATTAAAGAGATTTTGGGTCAAAATTTCTTCATTCGTCTCTCATAGCTCTTTCTACATTGTGGTCAACTTCACCAAAAGTGACAGTCGGGATAAGATCTGGTGCCTCACAAGACGGTTAATGAGGAGGAGCTGTGAACTGCAGTAGATAAGGCCTCCACATCCTTAAATTACATTATTCTTGTGAGACAGGGCTGCGCTTGAATGCCAGTGGCAGGGACACGGTTTCTGATAGAAAACGAAGATATTCTATCAAAGAGTAGAAAGTCTCTATCGAGACCTGTTTCACTACTGACTGCCTCATAGTCTTCAACCTAGTATTTTCTCCTACCTTCCATCCTGATTCAGGGCTATGGAAAGCATTTTGGTCCCTTTTTATTTTTAATTGTAACTACATTTCAAAACTTTATTGCCGTTCTTTAACAGTGACCTTGATTAGAGCTTCCATAACCACTGTGATAGAATATTTATCTCTGGATCTCACCAGGAAATTGTCATGGACTGGGAGGGTAAATGGGTCATTAGTCCTCTACTCATAGAAGAGCTCTGAATCCCTGGATCTTTAATTCTCTCTTTACAGAACTCAAGCGCAACTATTATCCTTAGTATCAACTGTATAGTAAAACTTGTAAGCAAATCTATTTTAAAAATATGCATCCATTAGTTTCTCTCTAATAAATATTCAAGCTTATTTTGAATGATATTAAATACTTGTTGGCATTTAATGCTGTGGCATTAAAACTACATTTTTAAATCAGAATCTTCACCAGTTCAGAAGGGCACAGAATTCTCCCTTAATCTGTTTTTCTCACTAGCAACTTTAAAAACAGAAATACACTTCTTCATGCTAATTTACTCTACTTTGAATATAAAAGTAACAATTACACTGAGGCTACAGTAACCAAATGAAATATATTACTGACAAATAAAAAATATGACTGTGCACAGAATTTTTGTCTGTCTTTGAAACATACTGTTTTTTTTTTTCTCATAGAAAACTGGCTTAATTTACTACAAACAGGAAGTCACCATAACCATGACCTCAGTAACAATATTAATAATTGTAGCACAGAAGTTCAAAGTTAGAATTAGTATGATGGGAGCACCTGGGTAGCTCAGTTGGTTAAGCGTCAGACTTCAGCCCAGGTCATGATCTCACAGTTCATGGGTTTGAGCCCCACATCAGGCTCTGTGCTGACAACTAGCTCAGAGCCTGGAGTCTGTTTCAAATTCTGTATCTCCCTCTCTTTCTCTGACCCTCCCCTGCCCATGCTATCTCTCTCTCTCTCCCTCTCTCTCTCAGGAATAAATAAAAAACATTAAATTTTTTTAAAAAGTATGATCGTAGGGTTTTATTAAATTATTTCTTGATAGTAGAAAAATGCGCCCCTACAAATAATCTACTCAGCTAAGTAAATGTAAGAATGAATCATTATTGCCATCAAATGGGTTGATTGTGTTTGTGAGTAGGCAAAACTACTCTTAGAAAATCTTTGGGGAATCAGTAGCTATACCCATATCATCTCTCATTTACCAGACTGTGCATGGCAGGTTTCACATGACAACTAAAGCACATTATAAATGCATTTAGCCAAATGTTACTAAGTTTTCATCAAAGTGAAGGCCTATGCTGAAAACAGTAGCTTTTCAGCTGCTCACATAAGGCATGAATTCATAGTCTCCACCAAATCCTAAATGGACCTGGAAGGAGAGAGAAGAGTAAATGTCAAAGATCTTTGGATTCATGCCAAGATTGGTTCCCCTCCTTGAGCTTTGAAGATTGAAATCAGTCAGAATTCTAAGGGGAGTTTTTTTTCAAGATTATCCTTTTCAACTTGGTTTTGGTTGAAAGGGGATTATTACCTCCTTGAAGACAAAAACTTATGCCAGCTGCCAACACTGGCTTGTTATAACCCCTGAGTAGAAAGCCAAAAAGTTGCTATAGAACTTAGGAGAATGGATGCTATTTCCTGCTCAGCTTCTGAGAACAAAGGTATCCAGCTACATAGGGTAATTACAGACTTAATACGAGAGGATGACTGCTTTTCAAATATTTAAGTGGATAATTCAAAATATTTCAGAAAAAGGAAGAGTAGGCAACTCTGTATTGACCCCTAAATTGTCCAGTCAATTAGGCAGCTCCTTTCAGAGAGGCATCTTAGGGATATGGGAATATAACATCATGTCCCAAGAATTTTAATATATTCATATAATTTAAATATCATAACAACCACTAAAAACAGATTTTTTAAATATACTCATTTTGGAGATATCCAAAGTAAGGCTTAAGGGGTTGGGTCAGGTGTATGGTCCATCTGCTGGTCTATCAGGAATAAGCGGCTAGACCAACATTTGAGCCCCGCTCTATATAGGGCTAAAAACATTCTTTTCTGACTCTACCAGAGATTCTAATTTGATACTCTTAAGGGCCAGAAATGGTCCACATACTGTTTTGCTTCGCCTGCATAATGATTTGGAACACTTTAGAATGCTGAACTTTAAAAAAGAAGATAAGAAAAAAAAAAAGAAAGTATAAGATTTTACATAAAAACTGAAAAAGCTGGCATTTCTCCTTGTGAATAACTGACTGGAATTCATGGTGTCGCCACAGGTACCCCAATTCCTTTCACATCCCTCTCACTGCTGTTCAGAGGTTTATGATGCAGTGTTTTTTTTTTTTTAATTTTTTTTTTTTTAATTTCTGAGAGAGAGAGAGACAGCATGAGCAGGTGAGGGTCAGAGAGAGAGGGAGACACAGAATCTGAAATAGGCTCCAGGCCCTGGGCTAACTGTCAGCACAGAGCCTGATGCGGGACTTGAACCCAGGAACTGCGAGATTATGACCTGAGCCGAAGTTGGAGGCTTAACCGACTGAGCCACCCAGGTGCCCCTATGATGCAGTGTTTGTTACTTATTGTCATGGATTGAATTGTGCCCCTTCCCAAATTCCTATATTGAATCTTAATCTCCGAAGGTAATTACAGTTAATGATCATAGAGTGAGGCTCTAATCTACTAAGACTAGTGTCCTTATAAAAAGAAGAAGAGACACCAGAGATGTGTCTCTCTGCACTATACAGAGAGGCCAGGTAAGCACTAGCAAAAAGTAGTCTGCTGCAAGTCAGAAAGAAAAATGTCACCAGAAACCACCTCTGTTTATACTTTGATCTTGAAATTCCAGCATCCTCAACTGTAAGAAAATAAATGTTAGTTGCTTAAGCCACGTCTTCTGTGGTATGTTAAGGCAGCCTGATCAAACTATTCACTCACATTCAGCTATCTTCATTTATTTTATTTCTGTTACATGCCTGGTCTCTTTACCTGTGTCTTTTATATGATAATTTTTTACCCTGCCGTAGAGAAAATACCGGAGTTATACTAATTTTAAAGTTCTCACTTGAAGCTGACATTCATCAGATTATTCTAAAAATTTGGAGGGTCAACATACAGTCTTATTTGAAACTGATATTGTGTCTAAGATTTTGATGTGAAATATCCTGGATTAGTACTTCTTAACCAATATATTTAAAGACTTATTCCCAGAGGGAAAAAATGTTGACAAAATAACAAGATTGTATTTATGGAAAAGTGTGCTCAAGATATTCAGGAGACTGTCCATTATAGTGATTAAGTAGAAACAGTGGCTTAACCTTTTCTACAAATTATGAATTATTTACAAGGGCACAAACCATTTTTACATGATTCATATGTTATTATATACATATACACACATATACGTAGAAAGAATGGGAAAAGGATCAAATATATTTCCAACTAAAACTTAATATTCACAAGGACATAAACTATCTGTGGCCTTTTTACCTGTGTAGCTCCAGGACCTTCACAATGTATGTGCTTAAAAAATACTTATGAAGAAAGTAAGTGCATATTCCACACCCAGCATAGCTCAAAGGAAGTAGACTAAATCCAAGAGACCTGGTTTCATTTCCAATTCCTTCAGTAACTCTGCAATGTTACATAACTCCCTAAACTGAGCCCAGATTTATTTTTACTTTAAGTTGGTCAAATGAAAGGATTCAATTTCCATTTTGCCTATGGACATGAATACTCTTAAGATCCCCAGACAGAAATTGATTTAAAAATTTGTAAATAGGAATGTCCTTGTAAATAGGAAGCTTGTCCTTCAAACAGTGGGTAACAGTCCTCTGAGCCAAGACAGTGATGTATTCTATCATCTACCCTTTCTTTTATTTTTTTTTTAATTTTTTAAAAATGTTTTATTTATTTCTAGGAGAGAGAGAGAGAGAGAGAGAGAGAGAGAGAGACAGCGTGAGCAGGGGAGGGTCAGAGAGAGAGGGAGTCACAGACCGAAGCAGGCTCCAGGCTCTGAGATGGCAGTCAGCACAGAGCCCGATGCGGGGCTCGAACCCACGAAACGCGAGATCATGACCTAAGCGAAAGTCGGACGCTTAACCGACTAAGCCACCCAGGCGCCCCTCACCTATCCTTTCAATACATGTAATGGCAACAGGATGAGAAGGAATTAATGTAATATGGGTTTGTATATAGAAAACATTTGTTCCAATAAATCAATGGAAATTAGTGTTTACTGTGTGATAATTTAAAAAATCTTTTAGAAGTTTCACCCATTGCTAAATGTCTAAGGAAAACTTACAAATAAATGAGTATCTTGTTACTAGGCTCTGATTTTGAAACACATTTTAAGGGAATGATTAAAAGTCATTTTTTAATACTAGGTGAACTGATGAATAACTACTGCAGTGCATTCTATGTAATCTTGAAGAGTTAGCACAGTTGTTGAAGCATGCAATTTATTCTCTGCAAGCAGTTATATAGTGGAGCAATTAAATTTGTTTAAATAGTTTACCAACAGATTTTTGGTAATATTATACCAAATTAATCACAGTAATATATGTTTGTAGTAAGTTAATGTGTTTGCCATGATTTCAAATTCTGTAATTGCAAAGAAATTACCCACCTTCTTTTATTCATACCTGATCCTTTTTTTTTTCACGTGCTTTTGACAGGAATAGTTTTTTTAAACAGTAATTATATTGAATAATTAATGATGGTAATAACCATATAGAAAATGAAATGACAATCCCATTCATTTCATTAACTTCTTGACATTAGAAGAATTCTGTCATGTCTGAAAGAAATGTTTGACAAGAGACGGGACTTTCAAAATTTAGAGGTCATAAGAAAAGTCTGGAAATATTTTTTTAAGAATACAAAATACAGGCATCTCCAAACATGTAAATCTATACAAAATATTCATATTACACTTCATGAATTGATATGACATTGGACATATGGACTCCAGTGTTTCTGGAAATTAGTAACACCATATATTTCAATAATAACTGTATGATAGTAAATTATTTTTAGCTTCCTTTCTGCCAATGAACATCATACTTAGCTCACTTCCAAATTTTACTGAATAGCCAGAAGAGTGATATAACTCATAGTTAGACATTGAAAAATGTGTTTGTGTGGGCTTTCTTTTTATATGTATATCTACAAACTAATGGGTACTTGATAGCTTTCATGTGACCTCTGCTCTGTGAAATTTGCCCGCTAATGGGAAAGGCAATGATGAGGTGTTATCAGTATGATGAATATTAAAAAATAAATGAGAAAAGAGATGAATGCGGTGCTGTGGGAATGTGCAGGAAGTCAGTTTAACTTAAGGGAGGTCCTTAAGGAAGAATATGTTTAAAATGAGACTTAAAAAATTAGTAACATTAAAGCATCCCTTGGTGGCTCAGTCAGTTAAGTGTCCAACTTCAGCTCAGGTCATGATCTCATGGTTCATGGGTTCGAGCCTTGAGTCAGGCTCAATGCTGACAGCTCAGAGCCTGGAGACTACTTCAGGCAGGCTTCTGTGTCTCCCTTGCTCTCTGCCCCTCTCCCACTCATGCTCTGTCTCTCTGTGTCTCTCAAAAATGAATAAACGCTTTAAAAAAAAATTAAGAATTCATAACATTGAACCAGACAAGGATGGGGAAAGAGCATTTGGGGAAGAGTGAAAAGCCAAGCTCCTCAAGAAGCCCTGGAGGGTAGAGAAGGAAAAGGTTAGCCTAGAGATAATGCTGAGACAAAAACAGAATCTTGAGCAAAAGGTGACACAGAAAAATGAGAGGAGAGATAGGAGGAACTTTACAGTGTGTAAAAGATAAGAGGAGTCTTTCCCAAAAGTAATGTATGATCTATTTATGAGGGTGTATCACACAAAGCATTAAAAAACACATGTGTAAGTCAACATGATAAGAAGTAAAATTAATAGGATTGCATACTTTAAACTTTATAGAGTCTGACACAAATATTTAGAGGATTTTGGTAATATCTTATATTTCAAAACTTTACAATAATAAAATTATCTTTAACAAGTGGATTTATCTCCCCCATTTTAACTTCTACAGAAATAGAATATATGTTAGATAAAAGCCTTTTAAAATTTTTGAAAAACAAAGAAAAAATACAAGCTTGTGACAGAAAAATTAAAATAAGAAATACACCATCAACAAGTGTAAATAGGGGTTAGCATCAAAAATAAAAGACTGAAGAGTTTCTTGAGAATTCAACTTTTCAAATAATCATTTAAAAGTAAGAATTCAAAGAATTGTTTATGTTTACTGAAGACAGATGAGGAAAACAACCATTTTAGGTCATAAGTAGTTTCTTGAGAATGGATCATGTTATATTTATCTACAAATTTTTCCTTCTTAGAACCGTAAGTAAAATTAATGTGATATTTTATTTATGCAACTACTTGAGTGTAGATTGTTAATGTATGTTCTTATTTTCCTGAGGTGCTCAACCCTAAGTTAACTGTATGTCAAACACACACACACACACACACACACACACACACACACCCCTCTTAATCACATCAAATTCCATTGTAGTAAGATTCTACACTACAGTTTGAGAATATTCTATGCCACTGTGATTTCTGGAGGGGGAATAATTGGATATTTTGAAATGTTCTAGCAATTCAGTTTCTTTCTTCATCAGAGAATAAACATGTAAGCCAAGTGGTCAGGTGGGAGTTTATGAGAGTGCCAGTTTCTAATGGATAGCTCACTTTAGTTCAATAATAATCAAACCTTTTCTTTTACATATTGCTACCAAAATACAGATGATAGAAGTTTGGATTTTTTCCCAGAAATGACTTTGACAGCGAAAGCAGAAGGAGTGACCATGGTTTTGTTCTGCTTAAGCATGACCCCATCTCAGCTTTTGTAAATACTGAAAGGATGAGCCAAATCAGAATATCCTATCCTCTTTAAAGTTTGGCCAATGATTCACAAATGCCTGATGAGGACTTTTTCTTACCAAACCTGGCCACTGTCCAGAACCCAGAGGAAAATGTTGGGAGGCTGTGATTCCTTTCTGTTCCTAGCAACCAAAGTCAAAAAGGTGATGAGAGCTTCAGAAATGTTTTGATGTGTTAAGAACCAGGCAACTTAGCAGGTGTACTGCATCTACAAAGATGATTTTCCCCTAGTTATGTCCAAGTCTCCCCATCTTCTGGCTATAGCCATAGCACTAATCAGAATTGAAAAAAAAAAAGTATGTCTATTTGTTTACAAGTACTCACAAATACTGCATAAACATTGACTCTAAGCTTAGAAATAGTAACAGTGGACTGTACAGACCCTTTCTTTTGGAAATATTTCAATGAAGTCTTTTATACCTTATCGTTAGTGCTGATCATTGCTTGAATATTGCAAAAGGGGTGTTTCAAAACACTTTCCATAATTGGAATCACACTAAAAGAGCAACCTTTCTAAGTACTTTTTCCTCTGGAAAAGGACACTGAAACATGGTTTTGCAATACAACATTACAATAGATGGAAAGTACCATGAAAAGCCAGCTAAATTGATTTTAGATGGGCATTTACTGGTAAAAAAAAAAAAAAAAAAAAGGTTTAATTTGGTCTGATTTTAAAAATTCCAAGTTTTTGTTTTCCATGGGAGACAAGGGAGGACTTAGACGCATAATCAAAATTTTTATTGCATAAATCTTATGAAGCAAATGCTATTGCTCTCCTGCTCATATCTCTTCAACTGCCTCCAAATGTCACACAGAACCAGTATCTTGTTATCTGGATTCAGTAACATTGCCGCCCACAAAACAGGCCAGACATGCCAAAAAGTTATGGCCTCAAACAACCCTCAAAGAGTGAGGGAGGTAATCTTGAATATAAATTAATCATCTTTAATTGAGATAATTCTGAGATGTCTTCCACACATCTGTCAGAGACTTCAGAGAAGATTGACAATGAGCTGCCCACTCAATAACACACTTTTCATTAGCTTTCCTGACACTCTCTAACAGCTCTTTCTGAGAGTTCCTTCCAGTAAGTGACTCACAATCAGACTGTTTCACTGGGGTCTGACTTTGGAGAAAACCAAACCAATATATCATCAAGACTGTTAAATATAGAACATTATCTCATGGTATTTCCAAGGTAATAATCTGGAGCAGTATTAGTAACATTAAGAAATCTGTAGGAATTCTTTCTTTTTAAATCTTAATTGCTCAGACAAAAACTTACTTAAGATACACTCTGTTGTCTTCATTGGGCGTGGCTAACTGAGGACAAGATTTACCTTAAAGCAAAGCATCCAAGGACAACAATCCATCACCTCCTGTTGTGAGGCCTAATTTGTTTTGTTGTTTCTCTTTTTGTTCTAGTTGCTTCTCCAATTACACCTTTGCAGACTGACATATAAGTACAGAAAATAAGTGTCAGGAATGAGAGTCTGAACAGAGGAAAAGTCCAAGGATAACTGAAAATATGAGTAGCATAAGATAACTAACAGCTAAGATGTGGGGTATTACAGAAAGAGTCTGTAAGGAATCTTCCCCTATGTGAGAGAATAGAAGTCCATTATAAGGAACGTTAATTAAAATACAACCGAAATGGTAGGCAAAAAGGAAAAAAAGCAACCTGAGAGTCATAAGCACAAATGTCTTTAAATTGAGTCCATGTGATAAAGTTTGTTTGGCCTTCCAGATTCATTTCCATAATTACACTATGTAACTTTAAAGTTTGTCATTAGAGAGAGATTTTGCTAAGGTTTAAATTTTGAGTGTAGACCAGCAATTAAAGATGCAGAAATGAGATCACAGCCTAAAGGGATAGTTTATATTTTTGAAGCAGTTGAGCAAGTTATCTCATATGATGGGAGACAACAGAGTTCTAAAAATTTGTTCTCATCACTTGCCTTGTCAACTACATTTATGTACATATGTACATATGTATTTATGTATGTATGTTTGTATGTATATATTTGTATTTCTAGAAAACTGGTTGTCAGAGAAGAAATGGGAAATGTAATCATGAAATGCAACATGTGAAACATTTTAAAACCTAAATGAAACATATTTGATAATTCCCCAAATCAAAATCCAAAATTGCAAATTCTACTTTCCTGACATACTACACTGAACACATCCTCATCACTATAATTAAGTTGCAAGGCACCTGCTAATACCATACCTGCCATAACATGCCCAGGAAGAAAATACTGAAAAGGCTATCAGTGGTTTCAGTAATTGTTGAACCATCTGTGCTGCCAAATAATGTAAAAATTCAGATGTGTTCACGACACAGAAAGTTGGCTCATTTCAGGAAAAGCTGCTTGCTTTTCAGTTCCTCCTATTGGAAATTCTTAAAAACCCTATCAATAGAAATACTGAAAGTTAAGAATTATAGGCACTAGAGCAATGCGACACTCATTTCATATTTCCTCACATATCAAACATCCAATTACACAGTCGGAGATTGTGTCATTTCATAAAATGAGTTACAGCGGTTCACAGGGTATGTAAATCATCTGTGTGCAGCTGATTGGCAGAGTCACAGATACTTGTGCTTGTTATAGCTTCCCTGCCCACTTCCACAAGCTTACAAAATCTTTAAGGTGGTTAAGGTTGCAGAATGTAGACCAATTTTCCCTCATGCCAGTTTTCTGAGTACAGTGACCCTCCTCTCCTCGTGTAAAATCCGTCCTCAGTATCTTGCACACTGCCAGAATTTCAAGAAATTGAAACACCGGAATTACTCCAGTCAAGTTTGGAATAAGCTAAATTGCCCCAGTCCCAGAATAAGTCTGAATTTACAACGATGGAAGCCAGGTAACTCTGCTGATCTATCATTCCAATCTGGCATATATGATTATCTCATCTCCCAGTTAGAATTGCATTTGTTCATCGTCTTCCCCAGATAATGTTAAAACTTTTTGACATGGCTCTTCTTGTGCTTCTTCCCTCCGTCACCATGGGACTAACTCTTCATTATCCTCCAGTGCTCAGCATAAGTAATTCTCCCTACAAGGGTCTTACACAATTAGGTAGTTAATCTGATCGCACCAGGGTGCGATGCTGATCTCACCTTAGGGTCCTCTATTGCTTCCCTGGATTCATATCCATACCCATTGTCCTTCTGACTCTAACTTTTTTTTTAATGTTTTATTTATTTCTAGGAGAGAGAGAGACAGCGTGAGTAGGGGAGGGTCAGAGAGAGAGGGAGTCACAGACTGAAACCGGCTCCAGGCTCTGAGCTGGCAGTCAGCACAGAGCCCAACGCAGGGCTCGAACCCACGAACTGTGAGATCACGACCTAAGCAAAAGTCGGACGCTTAACCGACTAAGCCACCCAGGCGCCCCATTCTGATTTTAACTTTAAAATGTATCTAAAACATACCCATCCATTCTTCTATCTCCATCCCCCAAGCTACCATCATTTCTTACCAGGACTATGTCCAATATTCTCCATTTCCTATGTTTTCTACAGTCCGTTCTCCAGAGCAGACAATGAGCTTTAAAAATAGATGTATAATATTAGAAGATTTTGCTAAGTGTCACCCCGCAATGGCTCCCTACTGAACTTAGAAGAAAAAGGAAAAAAAAAAAAAAAAAAGAAAACAAGCTCCCTATTGTAATCTACCATACTGTAAATGATCTCTCCCCTACCTCATAATTTCAAATGTCTCACATTTACTTTATTTTAATAATGTATTTCTATTTTAATGACCTTATTGCTATTTTCTAAGCATCCTAAAGTTGTTTTTCCAATAAGTGTCTAAATATTCCTCCAACTGAAATGTTGTTTCCAAAATCTTTGATTGTCTTCTTTATGTTATTCAGGTCTTAGTTTGAATGTTACCCCTCCAGAAAGGTATCGGATTTCACCCTCAAATTCAGCCATTCAGTATTGCTCTATAACCTTCAGGCTTAACCTTACCACATGGAGTAGTTTTGGCCCATAATAGCTTTCTATAAATATTTGTTGAATAAATAAAGGGATGATTTTATAAATGAATGTCATTTATTATACTATCATACAAATATACACACATCTATATATAATATACGTATATACAAAATAACTAACCATAATAGGTACTCAACAAATACACTGTGAATGGAAATATCTGATTGTATTCAGTCTGCTTAGTTTATTGCAAGGATTATAGTATGCCTATTTCCCTTTTACCTATAGCAGATAATTAAATGGTCTCTTTTTTGAATGCCCATATATGATGAAGAAATAAATGTCAAGAGGAGATGCCTTGCTAAGAATTTATGCTGATCAAGAATATGCCACTCCTAAAGGCAGGTCTGTAAAAATAGAAAAGTTTTGGAGCACCTGGGTGGTTGAGTCGGTCAAGCATCCAACTCAGTTTCAGGTTCGGTCATGATCTTGTGGTTTCATGAGTTCAAGGCCCTCATTTGGTCTTTGTGTTGAGGGTAGAAAGCCTGCTTGAGATTTTCTTTCTCTTCCTCTGTCTTTCTCTCTCTCCCTCTCTCTTTACCCCTCCTCCACTCACAGTGTCTCTGTCTCTCTCAAATAAATAAGCTTAAAAACATCTTTTTAATTTAAAAGTTTTCACAAAAATATTGAGCAAAAGGATACTGGCCTATGAAAAAGAATTTAGATATATTCTCTATATTTAAGAATATTATTGAAATGAACAACTCTAAATAAGGACTGAAATATGCAGCAGAATGGTTATCACTGAAAAGTAACTTGGCAAGACAGAGGACAAAGCCAAGGAAAAAAATTAGTAAAGATGCAATTTGGAGAACTAAAGGTTTAGTATAATATGATTTCTAGTTTAAAAACTTACAAGGAAATTATAGTAAATGCCAAGGTAAGCATAATCCCAGAAAATTATAGGAAATATAAAAGAAGCCAAGGGAAAGAAAGAAATGTCTGGGGTTCACCTTTTAAATTCCCAAGAGTAGCTCTTTCTGGTAAGAGGAGTAAGGTTGGACATTGGTCAAGAAATAGAGTTTGGAGCATTTTATTGTTCCACGTAAAAAATGTATTCATACTCCTTGTGGAATTTTAAAAATAAAATATTGAGAGGCATGTGTGTACTCAGGCCTACAAATCTGGGAAGGGAATGTTTGTAAAATTGGTCAACAGGAACTGACAATGCAGTAACTATTTTTCCTTTTTCTAAGTACAGGTGAGACTTCTAGATTACGACCCCTGCTTTTATCAAAGAAAGCCAAAGTCATTGGACCATATTAAGACTGGTCACACATTACAACTGGAAAAACTGAAACAAAACAAAACAAAACAAAACTCTTTGGAAACCATTCTGAAACTCTTTCAGTAGGTCAACCTCCCTAATCGATTTACAAGATACTTCTACTTTGCTTCATGTCTAATGAGACTCTGCCACTCTGAAGATTTAAAAATGGATTTAGACCACAGGATGTTATGGTAGATATTATTGCTGGCCACTATCTTTGCTCTGCAGAAAGTTTATAGTACATAGTCAGGACACTTCCATCATTTGCTGAATCGTTAGACTGTTCTCATAGATATATCTATGGGAATGAGCCCTCTGTTTCTGCTCCATTACCAACCAAGTTAGTTCACAAGACAAAAATTGGGGCTAGCCATAGTTAAGGATATTCAGTTAAAGACTTCTTTTTACAAAGCCAGCTTACAAAAAGAGGTTCAAATGCTACTTGTTTATCCAACTTCATGTAGGTGGCAGCAGATATAAATTCTTTCTGAAGGAAAGCATCCTCAGTTTATGTACCAAGAATTTTCACAAATTAAGATGAAAAAGCAGAGAAAATAAAAACAAAATCATTATTTTTTATTATAGAAAAGACTAAAAATATAGACAAGCAAAAAGGTACATGAAACTTAACTGTTAATCCCAGTATTCAGAAATAATCCTCCACTGGAAGTTAATTCCTTTACTATTTTTCTATGATTATGTGCATGTATATTTTGTTTTCATATGTGGAAACATAATATACTTACTAAACTTTAATCTCCTTTTTTATGTAATAATAAGCCATTAAGATATATTTTGCTATGAAATCTTTCTAAGCTTAATCCTTTTTTATAAATGAGATGATATTTCTATATCATTCTATAATGTTTGGAACTTTGTGCTTGATGAATTTTGACAATTACCCATGGCACAGGAAAGTAAGAAAAATAGGATGTCCATAGTTCCAGAAATTTCCTTCATGACTTTCTTAAGTGCTTGATGAATTTTGACAATTACCCATGGCACAGGAAAGTAAGAAAAATAGGATGTCCATAGTTCCAGAAATTTCCTTCATGACTTTCTTTATCCAATCCCAACTTACCACAGGCAACCACTTTCTGATTTCTACTAGTAGGTTAATATGCTCATAGCCAGACTTCAAATAAATGAGATTATACAATGTTTATTCTTTTGCCCAACATAATATTTTTTGAGATTCCTACTTGTTTCTAGAGTGCTTTCGCTCATTCCTCTTTAATTTTGAATATTTCATCATATAAGATAATTTGCTCATCCATTTTTTAATAAGTATTTCTGTTATTTCCAATTTTGAAATTTCATGAATTGCTCATACAGATATTCCTATACAATTCATTTTGTATACTTAGATTTTTATTATCACTTTTGTCACTATCTAGGAGTGGAACTTTTGGGGCATAGGAGAGATACACAATTAACTTCTATAAAACAAAAAGGTTTTCAAACGGCTGATGCCATTTTATATTCTCATTAGCCATGTATGAAAATGTTCAATTGTTCCAACATATTAGCAATAATTGGTATGGCCAAGGAATGGAATCCTTGTGTTATGTTCATTGTTTTTTACTTATTTACTTTATTGGATATAAAACTGTATATTATTACAGTTCTAATTTGTATTATCCTTGTGACTAAGAATGTTCAACACATTATAACCTATTTATTGACTATTTTTATATTTTCTTTTGTGAAGTGTCCAATTTTTCTTCATCCACTTTTTAAGGATTCAGTTATCTTTTTATTTTGATTTTAACACCACTGGGATATAACTCCCTTGTGAACTATTTGTATTGCAAAAACATGTCCTAGCATGGAGCTTGCCTATTTATTTTGTTAATGTTTTCTTTAATGGGAAGAATTTTAAGTTTAGTTGAAATTCAACTTATCTATTCTTTATGGTAAGTGCATATTTTGTCCTGTCTTCAAGATCTTTACTACAAGTTGCAAAAAGATTCTTCCATCTATCTTATAGATATGGTTCTAGCTTTTATGTTGAGGTCTAAAATTATCTTTAATTTTTGTTAACTTTTTGTACTTATTTTTATTGTTTTTGTTTTTAGGAATATGTAGTTGTTGTAACATGATTTGTTAAAAAAAATTGTCCCCACTGAATTTACTTGGTACCTTTGTAAAAAGTCATTTTAGAGGCACCTGGGTGGCTCAGTCAGTTAAACGTCCGACTTCAGCTCAGGTCATGATCTCAAAGTTCATGGGTTCGAGCCCCGCGGTGGGCTCTGTGCTGACAGCCAGCTCAGAGTCTGGAGCCTGTTTCAGATTCTGTGTCTCCCTCTCTCTCTGACCCCCCACCCCCGGCTCACGCTGTCTCTCTCAGAAATAAATAAAACATAAAAAATTTTTTTAATCATTTTATAATATTGTATCTGTCAAAATTCTTTACTATATTTTATTGATATACTAATCCATATTAATACCAATTCCACATTGTTCTGATTACCATAGATTTATATCCCAAAGTTAGATTTGGGGTTGCTATAATAGAATCCCATAGACTGGGTGGTTAAAACAACCTCATTTATTTCTCCCAGTTTTAGAGGCTCAAAGTTTGAGATCAAGAACAGTAAAGTTCTTGGTATAGTGTCTCTTCCTGGTTTACAGACAGCAGCATTTGCATTGTGTCCCCACATGCCAGAGAGATCTCATGGCTCTTCCTCTTTTTATAAAGACATTTATATCATCCTAAGGGTTTGACCTTACTAACCTCCCAAAGGCTGGGGCCAAGTACCATCACACTGGGGAGTACAGTTCTGCCATATGAAATAGGGGTTGAGAGGAGACACAAATATTCTGTCTAAGTAGTATTCAAATTTGTTTTGGCTCCAATTTTTGAATTTCCATGTAAATTTCAGAATGAGCTTATCAATTTCTTCTAAAACCTTTTATTAGTAATTATTAATTTCTTACACTCTTATTAATTCGTATTTTTGACAAGTCTATAGGTTAATTTAGTAAGAAGTGACATCAAGAAAATATTGAGTCTTTCAATCAATTAAAATCGTTTATTTCTGTACTTATTTAGATCTTTAATTTCTTTCCACATTGTTTTGTCATTTTCAATATAGCTGCCTTGCGAAATTTTTATTACATATATTACTGTTCTATATATTGATATCCTGATGCTATCATAGAGGTATTCTTCTAGTTCAATGTCCAATACTCCATTGTTATTACAGAAAACTATAATTTATTTCTTCATATTGACATCCTATTCTACAACCCTACTCAAGCTACTTACTAATTCTAGCAACAATTTCTAGACACAGCAATGCCATTTACAGTTTTACCTCTTCTGATAAAACAGTTTTACCTCTTCACAATCATTTGAATTTTATTTTTATCTGTCTGCAGTTAACATCTCTTCCAGTAGTAGATGTTGAAAAGAAGTGCTGAAATCGGATATTATCTTTTCATTAATCTTAGGACATGCAATTTAATCTTTTTCATGTAAAGTAAGATGGTATTTGTAGATTTTTAGTAGGTATCCTTTATAAAATTAAGAAAATTCTTCTGTTTGTTGAGAGCTTTTGTAATAAATGGGTGTTGAATTTTGACAAATGAGTTTTCTACATCTACTGAGATAATCACAAGATTTGTAGGTTTTATTTTATTGCACTATGATAGTGATTGCTTTTTTAAAGTGTTAAACAACCATGCATTCCTAGCATAAAAAAAATTCCTTACTTTGTAAGATATATTACTTTTTCATATTCTTTTTAGAATTTAATACATATATGTTTTTTGGCAAATATTTAGATATTCACGTTCAAGAGAGTTGTTTTTCTATTATTTTCAAAGTACTCTGTATAAAATTGGTTTATTTCTTTGCAAAATGATCAATAAAATTCCTTTTTAAATTGATGTGTGTGTGTGTGTGTGTGTGTGTGTGTGTGTGTGTGTCAAAGACAACAAATACTCCTGCCACAAGGACTCAGATAAGGATGACTCCTTTTGGAGAAGTAGAAGACAATGGATGCCTTTGGAGAAGGTATAGGGAAACTACTTGTGTCCTAGCCACAGCAATAATAGTCCCAGCCAGTGGTGGGGTAAATGCAAGCACTCTCTGCCCTGGTGGAGGGTCAGAAAAGCTCCTGGACATAAGATTCTGTACTGACTATAAGCAGAAGTTTGCAACTGCTACCTCAGGACAAAAGGTAGTAAACTCTCTCCAGTAGTAAACTCTCTCCTACCCAAGACATTAGAAAGCAAGGCAGATTTCTGAGAAAACCTCCTCTTGATGTCCACGAGGCCAAGGTTGTCAAAGTTTAGGTGGAAAAGAGCAGAGATTTGTCCCTGACTCTATTATAAGCCTAGGAGTAAGAAACTATTGGAAGTAATCGACCACTAAGGGAGCAAAAAGAGCAAAGAATAGGATAGAAAGCTTAGGGAAGAGGAACACTGGAGAAAACCCTCTAGCTATTCAGGTCCTATATTAAAACACAAAGTATCCAGAGCCTTCTCATAGAGGAATACAAAGAATATGGTATCAAGCAGGCAATAATAGCAGTAACAAAATCCAAACTCAGTTCAACTCCTAAATACATTCAATCACCTATACATAATAGCTATAATTCAATCAAAAGTTACAAGATACTTTTTTTTAAATATAAGGGGAAATAACCTATTTTTAAGAGATAAAGCAATAAATGGAACTAGACTCAGAAGCAGCTCTGATATTTTTAGCTATCAATTAGGAAATGAAGGGGTGCCTGGGTGGCTTAGTTGGTTAAGCGTCCGACTTTGGCTCAGGTCATGATCTCATGGTTCGTGGGTTCGAGTCCCCCATGGGCTCTGTGCTGACAGCTCAGAGTCTGGAGCCTGTTTCAGATTCTGTGTCTCTCCCTCTCTCTGACCCTCCCCTGCTCACACTGTTTGTCTCTCTCTCTCTCTCTCAGAAATAAATAAAACATTAAAAAAATTAAAATAAGAAATGAAAACCAACTATGATATCTGAAATATTTGAGTAGTAAAAGTTAACATATATTAACAGGAATTTTAGTAGAAAGATATACTCTCTAAGAAAGAATCAAATGGGAATGTTAGAAATAAAAAAAATAATATCAGTGATCAATAATGAGTTTGATGGACTCAAAAGTCAGCATAAATCCAAACTCAAGCATAAAAAAGAAAATGATTAAAAAGAAAAAATAGAAAAAAAGCATCTGGGAGCTTTGGAATTAATGAAATGGTCTAAATTATATATAATTTAAAGTTCTAAAATGACAACAGGAAGGGGGGGCAGAACAAATATTTGAAGAAGTAATAGCTAAAATATTTCCAAAAATAAAGACAGACAACAAAATGTAGATACCAATAGCACACAGAAAACCTAGAAGGATAAGTAACAACAATAACAAAAGCATGTACCATGCTCAAAACATTTTTAAACTAAAAATAAAGAGAAAAGCTTGTAAGCATCCAGAAAAAAAGTACATGAATAAGAACAAATGTAATTACAGTACACATCTTCTGAGAAACAATTCATAATTCTAGGGGTAAAAATAAGCCCAGAATTCTACGCCCAGTGAAATATATTTCAAAAACAAAGCAAAATCACCACCATTTCAGAAAAAAAAAAAAAAAAAAAAAAAGCTGAGAATTTATTGCTAGGAGGCTTGCTCTACAAGAAAGACTGTAGGAAGTACTGTGATACAAATTTGTCATTATATGGAAATTGGGATTGAGAAAAGAAACAGAGAGCACAGAAATCGCTGTATATAAGGATGTCACGTGTGTAAGACATCTTTAAATAAGAAGCCTTTAAATGTAACTATATACATAAGTTACATGTAAGAAATTGAGGAAAAAATACACAATGCAGTATAAATCAAAGAAAGCTGTCATGACTCTAATACCAAAAATATATATATATTGCAGAATAAGAAACATTGCCAAGAGTACAGGGATACAGCAAATAATTTTAGTCAGTTCATCAAGAAAGCATACTCATAAATATGTCACCTACTAACAGCACTTTAAATGACAGAAAACAAATATTGTTAAACTAAAAGGAAAAAAGAACTACAAGTATTCTTAGAGACATGTCACTTCTTCAGAAATCAGCATAAGAAAAGAGAAAACAGTAAGGATTTAGAAGACATGAACTTGCAACCAGCTCAATGAATTTGAAATTTACAGTACATTCTACTCAACAGCAGAGCCCATAGCAGAACCTGTCCAGTGTTTTTCAGGTATACATGGTAGACTGACCAGACAAACCACATTTTGGGATATAAAGCAAACATCAACAAGAAAATGAAAATTGTACAAAGTCTACTTTCATAATTAAAAAGCATATTAGATATAAACTTTGAAAATATCTGGATTAGATTTTAGCACATTTCATAATGAGGATGGTAGTCAAAAAATTAAGTACGTTGATTCTTAAAGATACATTTAAAATTTTGCATTTTTTCTTATATAAAGCATATAATAATTAGGACTTGTCAAATTCCCAATTTCCGGAAGATGTTTATTTGTGGTATGTCTATTATCTCCTTTCATATTCAGTATTATATTTTTGTATTTCTTGTACTTTACTGCTGATTTTTTTGAACTCCACCAAATTCCAATAAAAGTTAAAAAAAAAAGTCATATAATATCACCTGCTTAATTAGGTATTAGTATTTTAATGGTAACAGTAGGTGAAAGTAGTTTTTTGAAACAATATATATACAAAGCAGAGGATTTCAAGCAAACTAGTGAATGCCATGAAAATAAGAATACATAAATCATCCGTGTACTCATTAAAAATGAAGAAAGGGGCACCTGCGTGGCTTATTTGGTTAAGTGTTTTACTCTTGATTTCAGCTCACGTCATGATCTCATGGTTTGTGAGTTCCAGTCCTACATTAGGCTCTGTGCTGACAGCGTGGAGCCTGCTTGGGATTCTCTCTCTCCCTCTCTCTCTGCTCACCCCCTGCTCATTCTCTCTCTCTCTCAACATAAATAAATAAACTTAAAATAAATGATGAAAAAAATCCAAAAAACTTGTATGATTCTTCCTTATTTAATATATAATTTGAAAGCATTTCAAAATTTTTATTTAACTCTAGCATTAGAAAATAATACTTGTGGGGATGAGCACTGAGTGTTATGTGGAAACTAATTTGACAATAAACTATTTGTAAAAAAAAAAAAAAGAAAAGAAAAGAAAAGAAAATAATACTGAGGTCTCACAAGTGTTAATATAATCAATCCTATATTTGAGTCTAAAGAAGTAGCCACCATAACTATCTAATTCAGATAGCCCTATTTTCTAAGAAAACAAATAAATACAATGCCCCTTTTTAGCTCTAATTCTTTCTCAATTCTTTAAGAAATATAGGCACATGTGGGGGCAGGGGGGAGTCAATTATACAGTTTTCTTCTAAATGAAATCATTCTTTCATTGGCGACTGGCTGTTTGGTTCTGAAGTTTATGAATCCTCTTTGGACATATTTATTCTGGAAATGGATTCTGCCTTAAGCAATATGATTCATCAGGAAGTAGGAAAACTTCAAAATGAATGTACCTTTCATCTCTGCTCATTTTTATTTGGATTTTAGTTCTTTTCCATCAATGATAATTAAAAAGTGATATCAAATTCTACATCTGCACCATTTGATTGTTGCATGTTGGAAGTTGTATATATTATGAAGCCTTACTAAAGTGCATTTTATGTGTTTATAAAATTTTGGAAATTGATGTTTAAATATAAAATCCTCAATTGCACTTTATTTCTTATGTCTGTTGATAGCAGGTAGTAATTAACTTTGAATAATCATCACACATATAATGCAGCCTTAAAAATACACCACACGTGACTTGAATAAAGATTAAACAAATAAAAATATCTTTAATATTTTTTTCTTTAATACTGAACAGAACCTAGGCATGGGATACAGATTTTATATATTTAAAATATAAGACTTTAAAGATTGCTTATTTCTAAAAGATATTCCAAAAATTCAACTATCCACGGTTTGATTTAAGAAACCTCTTTCAACTTTGTGAATCAAGAAAAGACTTTCTTTACATTACTTCACATTCTTAGATGAATTATGTGATGTTAATTCCAGGGCAGGGCTGAAGGGTGAGAGAAGAGGATAGTCTGTCACTTTGAAGAAATCTATTTCAAGCCATTCCATTAATTCTTAGTCATCTCCACATAATACAGCTATTCAGTATAATTAAAAAGGGCTTGCTCATCCTATCTTTATTTCTGACTCTGACAATTATTTTTAACCATTATATATACTTAAAAAAAAGTAACAAAGGAAGAAACATAGATTTAGTAGTTAAGAGGAACTTAGTATCTAGTTCAGTTCCTACCTATGATGCAGAAATTGAAGGTCATGAATAGTACTTAAGTTCTAAGTTAGTGCTGCAGATAAGACAGGAACCCACACCATCTGATCGCTAATTTAATGTCCATTGTATTACATCAAAATGAGGTATCCAGCTCTTAAAACCTGCTTATGTCAGGGATTTTACTTATTTGTACCTCATTTCCTTGGAAGTCCAAATGTGTACTCCTAAGACAAATGTTGAGCTACTGCTATAGTCTGAATGTTTGTGTTCACCCAACAATTGTATGCTGAAATCCTAACTCCTAATCTGATGGTATTAGGATGTGGTACTTTTGGGAACTAATCAGAAAATGAGAAAAGAGTTCTGGTGTTTGGGATGAGAGTCCTTATAAAGGAGGCTGCATTTCTGAGTCCATTCCACTGAGAAGTTGGCAGTCTACAACCCAGAGGGGGGCCTTTGCCAGAATGTGACCACAATGGCACCCTGATTGACAACTTCCAACCTCCAGAATTTTGAGAAATAAATTCCTGCTGTTTATAAGCAACCCAACTTCTGGTATTTTGTTACATCATCCCAAAAGGACTAAGACAGAAGCTTTAATGAGAAAGTATTAAGGAAAATTCTTAAGAAAGAATACAAGAGAGAAGGTATAACATATTATGAATTATGAAGTAGATACTATGCCAGCTAGAACAAAAATCACATTAACAAAGTAGTTTACAGGATGGAACCAGAAAGATGCTACCAAGAATTGTGCTTTCAACTGATGTCCGGGCATGGCAGAATCCTGCCTTCCCCTTATTTTTTGAGCAATTCTTACGATTTATAACTGTAAGAAGAATAAACAGTCTGTGAATTAAAACTTATATAAGAAGCTGGTATTCTGATGGAGTAATAAAGAGATCTAGGGAATTAATAAAGTTTATTAATTTACTATAGTTTCTGAAATTAATATAATCTTTTTGATCAAAACACTAAAAACTCACCTGTTTCTTTGACATTAAGAAACATAATTATAACCTCAGGTTGCAAAGATTTTTGTGAAATTTATTATTATGCCCAATATTGTTATTAATAATGTTGGTTTCTAGAAAGTATACAGTCTCTTAATCTTACCCAAATAAAAAGGACTGTAAGATTCCCCCTCCCATTTTAATAATATATAGAAACATTGAATATTTAACATGTACCATTAGTCCAAGCAAAAACTTCACAAAGGATTCTACTTAATCCTCACAACAACTCTATGATATGGCAGCATTATATAGGAAAAGAAACTAATGTATATAGAAGTTAGTAACTAATACTGGCTAAGGATAGAATGTGAAGCCAGGGATTCTGATTAAAGGGTCTGTGTGCATAATTACCTCATTACCTTGTTCTGTGTATAAGGAAACCAAGTATGAAGCAATAAGTGACTTACTTCTGCTCACATAGCCAATTAAAGATGACATAAAATTGAAATGTAATCACAAACACTATCATTCTACCAAACAACACTGAAATCGAGGTTGGTCAGAAGTAAGCTCCTCTCAGAAGCTGCAGTGATGAAAAGTTTTCTTTCAGGTTTCCTCACATTATATTCAGACCTTACCTCCTTTGACTATAGAACTGATGTCTCCATTTTCCTGCTGGCTGTCATCTGGAGGCCCTTAGCCCCTAGGGGCTGACCAAAGTCTTATGCTGCCTAGTGCTTTTCATAGCCAGCAAAAGGCCAGTGCTTTCATTTACACAGAAGCAAGAAATTCTGTCAGTAACATGAATGAGCTCCAAAAGCATTCATTTCTCAGTGGAGTCTCTAGATAAGAATGCAGCCTGAATTAAAAATTGACTGCACCACTGTGAGTCCATGAATAGATTACCCAAGTAAACTATCTTCCTAACCCTGTTGAGCTGACTCTTTACAAGAAACTGCCATGGGTAGGGCCATAGGGAGGTAATCAAAGGGCAAGACTTTGGCCCCATATCACATAAACAGGAAAGAGGAAGAGAAGCCAGGAGGCAGACACCAGAAGATCTAGGAATGAGAGGTGAATGGAAGATTAAGGTCTGGAATCTTGATCCACAGAAACTACAATATAATAAAGATTTGTTGTTTTAAGTTGCTAAGTTTGTGCTAAACTGTTACACAAAAATAGAAAATACAGATTTTGGTACAAGTGAGTGACAATGTCATAAATGACTAAAATGTGGCAGTGTTTCAGAATCAGGAAGAGGAAAGAAACTAAAAAATTTTTGATGAGCATAGAAGAACCAAAATTAATTTGAACAGACTATTAGTAGAAATATGGGTTTTGAAGATGCTGCTAGTTAGGGCTCAGAAAGAAGTAAGGAACATGGTACTGAAACATTAAGGAAGGATGATCCCAGGTATGAAGTAGGAGAAAACTCAGTGAAATTGCCTGTGTCAGTTATATGCAACAGAACTTGGAAGCAGATCCTTCTCCAGTCAAGCCTCTGATGAGACTGCAGCCCCAGCCAACACCTACGCTGCAGCAGCTTATACCATTATAGAAAACAAAATAGCTAAACCCTACCCAGACTTCTGCCTAAACACTGTGAGATGATAACACGTATACGTGGTTCATGTCACTAAGTTTACATAATTTGGTATATGGCATAGACAACTTACACAGTCATATAATAAAATTCAGCCATACCTTGGGAGTGTGGACATTGAAAATTTTATACCTTTGTGCTACAATCACAGTAATTATTAACAAAAACTATTTACAAATGCCATGACTTGATTTATAAGGTAGAGATAAATTTGAAACACAGAAAGATATTTTCAAATCTTTAAGCATTTAGTAGACAAACAAAATAAACAAAATAAACTAGTTGGCTATTTTGTTTCAAATTTTACATGCATTAAAAAAGTCTTTAGGAGCATATGCGTGGCTCAGTCGGTTAAGTGGCTGACTCGATCTCAGTTCAGCTCTTAGTCTCAGGGTTGTGAGTTGAAGCCCTGCATTGGGCTTCCCACTGGGTGTGGAGCCTACTTAAAGGGGAAAAAAACCTTACCCAATATTCCCACAAAATGATTTGATAAAAATGAGAGGTTCAGTGAACTCAAAACCATATTTGGTTTAACAGTAGAACAGGAGCTTCACCTGTTTTGTAACTCCTGATTCAACCAATATATGATTATATTACACTAGTCTTTCATCATAATTATCCCTTGTCTAGTCATCTCTTTACTCACTCATTTGTTTCCTTAACAAATTTAATGTCAATTATGTGACATTCTAAATAATCATCTAGGTCTTGTGGGAAATCGAATGATAATCAAATGTATAAGATCAAAAACAATACACGTAAGTAAATAGTACAAAATAGGATGTGAAGCGTTTCATAGGAGAGATACCATATAAGAATGAATTGCAATTTAAAAAAGACAAAGAGGGGGTGCCTGGGTGGCTCAGTTGGTTGAGCATCTGACTTCAGCTCAGGTCATGATCTCACAGTTCATGGGTTCAAGCCCCATGTCGGGCTCTATGCTAACAGCTAACTCAGAGTCTGGAGCCTGCTTCAGATTCTGCATTTCTCTCTCTCTCTCTCTCTCTCTGACTTTCCCCTGCTCATGCTGTCTCTCTTTCTCTCTCAGAAATAAATAGAAAACATTTTTAAAAATATAAAAGATAAAAAAGACAAAGAGTATTTTTCTTTTGAGAAATAAAAAACAGTACTGAAAAAATATTTTAAGAATGATATACTCTTGGGTTCCTGAATGTCTCAGTCAGTTAAAAGTACCTGACTCTTGATTTCAGTTCGGGTCATGATCTCATGGTTCATGAATTTGAGCCCTGCGTCTGGATCTGCACTGTCAGCAGAGCCTGCTTGGGATTCTCTCTCTACACCACCCCCACTTTCTCTCTCTCTCTCTAAGTAAATAAGTAAACTTTTGAAAAATAAGAGAATTATGTAGCACTCTGCCAGACTTTAAAGGACCAATAAAATTAGAAATGATGACATCAGAGTAAATGTTGGGATAAAAATATTCCCAGAAGGCAGATTTTATATAAGATGGTCTGTTCTGCATCAAGTAGACTTAAGTCAGTTTTCTCGAACTTTGATCTTATCTGAATTATCCATATACTTAAAAAATATTTTTCCTGGGAGGATAATTTACATATGTGTATGTGTGTATTTGTGTTGACAGTGTTTTGTTTGATTTTCTTCAAAATACCTGTGCCATATGTCAATATGCCAAGCCATTCAAGAGCAATGAGCACAGCAACACTATTTTTTGAAGTTTCAGGGATGATTCTGATGAACATCATTGGCTGAAGATGAAAGCATTACTTCACAAGGATGAGTAAAAAATTCCCTTGAACTTCCACCTTGAGGATAGTACAGCTCACTCCTTAATATACATGCAAATTCCAAGAGCTCTTGCTCAATTGCAGATTATATTTTAGCATGCTTGAAATGCGATCTGGTATTCTGCATTTCTAGAGCCAGACTCAATACCTTTGAACCAGTCTTAAATTTAATGGTCTTCCTTAGCATCACAACAGTAGAATTCCACTAATGAGATTCACCTACTTTTCTAAGTTTATTTATTTATTCTGAGAGACAGAGAGAAAAATGGGGGAGAGGCAGAGGGAGAGACAGAATTCCAAGCAGGCTCCATACTGATAGCACAGAGCTCAACATGGGGCTTGAACTCATGAACCACAAGATCATGACCTGAGCTGAAACCGAGAATCAGATGCTCAACTGACTGAGCCACCCAGGTGTCTCAAGATTCACTAACTCTTTTGTTATTATTATGATCTTAAATTTTTATTTTTGATAGAGAAAGAGAGAGACAGAGCAGGGGAGGGACAGTGAGAGGGAGACACAGAATCTGAAACAGTCTCCAGGCTCTGAGCTTTCAGGACAGAGCCCAATACGGGGCTCAAACTCGAGATTTACCTACTCTTTTTTTTTTTTTTTATTTTGTATGCCTTTTTAAATTTTTATTTTGAGAGAGAGAGAGTGCAAGTAGGGGAGGAGCAGAGAGAGAGGGAGACACAGAATCTGGAGCAGGCTCCAGGTTCTGAGCTGTCAGCACAGAGCCCAATCCACAGACTGTGAGATCATGACCTGAGCTGAAGTCGGACGCTTAACCGACTGAGCCACCCAGGCACCCTGAGATTCACCTACTCTTGATACTTCTCACCAGAAAGCAACTTTGCCACCTCTCAACAAACCCAACTGCACATTAGGGTTGATTTGAATAGAAACGTCCTTAAGCAAAGTATGGCACTAGCAAGGTACCTGGTGTTTTACTGTGATATTCCAGCACTTTTCAAAATAATATGTGCAATTGATATGACCCCCATATTTGGTTTTATTACTGCTATAGCTATATTTATATGAAACTTTTCAATTATATATTCAAGTCAGAGGAAAAAGTAAATTTCTTTTAAAACAAACAATAGTGCTGGACTGTGATGTTGACAAAATAAAAATCATCTCACTAACTCCATCTGCATATAACACCACTCTAAGTTTCTTTAAAAAAAAAAAAAAGATACTAGAGGGTAGAAATAAACAACATAAGTTTTGGAGCCAGAAAGGTATGCATTTTACTTCCTACCTGAAATTAATACATGATCTTAGGGCAGTTGCTTATCTCTAAGAGCCTAGGTTTCCACAACTGTAAACAGAATATGGATATTGATATTCCTAACTAACAAGATTGTGCCAAGGAATAATCATGCTAAAATTCTCAGTATATAACAAGACCTACAGAACAGTTATTATTGTGCTTAAAGTGGAAGAAACCTAAAAGTTGTTCCAACTCCTCATCTCTGGTTTAATAGTCATTTATAAACAAGGAAGGACATTTGGAATTACTTGCTAGAGAGGTATAGAAATGAAAGCTCCCGAACCCTTTCCACACAAACTATGGAAACTTTCACAACCTTTTCAATGAGCAGAATCCTATCTTTTATTTTCTATTTCACTTAATATATCCTTGTAAAATATTGCCATTTTATTTCAATCTAAACATTAAAAGTTAAGTTTACTTTCTAAAAATGTAGCTAAAGGGAAATAAAAGGTAAATTCATTTTTTCTCAAACTTTTTATCCAAATAGTCCTGTCTTATAGTTTCTATGTAAATAATATTCTTGCCATTATAAAATAACCAAATCATAGAATAATTGTTACTGTAAGTAACATATTGCCCTGGAAGTATAATAGTTGGGCATGTGTTGGGATGAGCACTGGGTGTTATATGGAAACCAACTTGATGATAAACTATTTAAGGGGAAAAAAAAAAGAGTGAAGAACGCATTAGAAAGCCACTGAGTTTAATTGCATCCTTCTCCAGAATGCTTTGTGTTGTGCTTGCAGCTGTTTTTTTGCATGGGAAAAAAAAAAGTCAAGGTCTCAGATGCAATTTTCAGTTGCCACTAAAATTGTGGAATGAGATTATGGCTAGCCTTCAAATACTAATATTTAAAAATGAACAGGCTTTGAAATGTATTTTTCTAAAACATGGAGGATTTTGTCCTCCAACAATGGTACAATGTTTAGTTGTTTTTGTTTTTGTTTTTCCCCCATTCCTCCCAATCCCAACCCTCCACATCACTTAGAGAGGATATCAAATGTTTTTTTCTGGGTAGAAGTTATGGATATGTTGATCTTCCCAAATAAATTTAAAATCAGAAATATAGAGACTACACACAAACTGTTTAAACTTCAGGGATGTTTACAAAAGATTTGTGTGGGAAGGGAGCAAAAGATGTTACCCCAAAAAGTAACAATTATTTCAGTCTGATTATTTTTAAGAAACAGCACACACAGAAGATCTCAAAATAAAGTAAAAGTTACTGTTTTATAAGACATTTACAGGAGAAATCTCCATTTTTAAGGGTGTTTCCCTCTCTGTTATAGGAAAAGAGAATGACTCTCCATCTCCAGAGATTCTTCTCAATGGAGAAGTAATGGACTTAAATCTGTGTAACAACCTTACCCTTTTTTACTGTGCTTTGTCTGATAACATCCCATAACTGGCATCTCACTCCTCACTGTCTCTTTTACCTTTAGCTGGAGATGGAATTTAATGTGGTAGCTTGGGCCACTGGGGGTTACTCAGTTTTCCCAGGGGTCTCCATATATACAGAAGGCACAACTTTGAAATTTAAGGTTATTCAATGTTTGCTTCTTTTTCTCCTGTTCATCTGTCTTTTATTACAGGGAGATCTCAACCAAGAACTTAAAAGGTAAAAGGAACATGTTTCCTCCCCCAATAGTATATAAATAGGCCAATACAGCCTAACAAGATATGTTTACAGATTTCCTTTGGTAAAATGGCATTAAGGTGGCATCTTTCTCCTAAAAGCCTGAGGCATTTCTTGATAACCAACTAATGTCCAACATGCTACTTTGAGAAAAAGAGAAGAGACGGTTATGACTAAGAGCAAAGGAAGTGAGGTTCTGAGCAGTTAAACACATGGTCCCCGGTGACAGTAAACCAAAGAAAAACCTAGGTGAAAGCAGATCAAAACTGAATGTTCAGTCCACTAGCGTCTAAAGCTTTGACCTGTGCACACTGTGCTTCAAATTGTTTTCATGGGAGAAATAAGCCTAATGGGCATCAGCTTTAAACATCGCAGAAAAATAATAATATCCCGAGTCATTTATTCAATGAATAATAACTTACAAAAACTTGCCCCAGAATTTATGATTCTTAGGGAAAGCAGGAAGAGCTTCTTATAATCAATCTGTTCATAAAACAGAAAAAGCAGTAATGAACAATTCTATTTGATGGATATCTAGTCACCTTTTCCCTTTGTCAGATACTGTACAAGGATTTTACCAGGAATATATTAATGTCCCTATACTTGTGGAGTTTTGCAATGGAAGACTGGCATACCCTTGACCAAAATGTCCTCCATGTTCATTTCAGCTTCACTAAACATTAGATTGGTTTTTTTTTTTTTTTTTTTTTTTTTTCCGACTACAATCTCTGATCCCTCTTTTCTAAGAGCGTTTACTTTAGAAACCTTGTAACTGCAATTTCTTTCTATCCCTTTGAAATGTAGATAAGTTTCCCAGACTCTTGCCAGCTTTACAACCGAGGAATATCTTTTTCAAAGATCAGGCATCCATCCCTTTGAAATACAATAATCTAATAAAGATAGAGTCCCTGTCTCCCAGTCTAGGTGAGGATAGGAATCTTAGATAAACAGTAACTGGCAAATACAGACGGCTTTCCCACACTTGCCACTGGTGCCACTAACCTCCTCTAGTACTTTCCACTGACTCATCCCAACTAATGGAATCTCTCCCACCTTTTGTCTGAGTGGAGGTGAGTTCAATCTTCCCAAAGCAATAGTCTTGAACAAATTATTTTTTGCCAGTTTAACCCTAACACATTTTTTCTTTAACAGCCTATGGGTTCAAGAGAAATTGGACAATAAAGAGATTTCATATTTGTGGAAGACTGAAAGTTAACAATTGTGATAATATGCATAAAATGACCAGGAAGGAATTAGAGTCTCAAGTTATAAACTGCATCTGGATCTCTACTTGATGGAAAGTATAGTTGTAGCCCTCAATTTGTACCCCATACATCACTTTAGCCCTGCAGGGTTGTAAATAGGGTTGAATGTCACCCATTTCCCCTGCATAATTGTGGAATGGATGGTGAGGAAAAGTCCAAAGCAAAACTAATGTTCAGAGGATGCTAGTAAAGAATAAAGAACAAGAGACTGTAGGGACAAAGAAATGAAATGATGGGTAAGGAAACAGCAACCAAATTTACTTTAACTAGAGTGAAAAGTGCATTTTGGAGAAAATCAAGAAATAAAGGTGACTAATTACAGAAATCTGTTATTGAAAAAGTTTAAGCACGTTGTCTTGATCTAAAGTTTCTTTGGAATGAAATGATTTTTAATAATAATTTTGAAGATTTAAACTTGTATTCAGACAGTCCAAACAATTTGTGTTTTAAACTTGAGTTTTAGAGCAAGTCTTTCTGCTTTCTTAACATTAAAAAATAATTGATCATCAAATGACTGATTTTAAAATATTTTCATAGTACATTGCACACATTAAAATATTTTATAGGGTTATATCCTGCAATATTTTATTTAAATATTTAAATCTTATTGTTATTCTTACTTAACTCATTGTTTATCTCTTCATAAAGATTTCCATAAATTTCTTTTTTTTATTACTTTATTTTGAGAGAAGGAGAGTGCATACACTCATGTGAGGGGGGTGGGGGCAAAAAGAGAGGGTGAGAGAGAATCCAAAGCAGATTGCATGTTCAGCACAGAGCCTGACATGGGGCTCAATCCCATGACAGTGAGATCATGACTTGAACTGAAATCAAGAGTCAGTTGCATAACTGACTGGGCTACCCAAGCACCCTAAGACTTCCATAAATTTAACACCTATGAAAAACAGCGTATGTTTTTATTTACCCAATGATTTCTTCTACAGCTATGATATGAAGCACTTTGCTCATTAATCAGCTCCACATTAACACATTTAAGGCCATTTTTTCAGGACATGATATTCTCTTACTTCTTTGCATTTAGAAAATCATGAACAATCATGATTTTAATTCTAACACTTTTGCCTTCTGCCTCTGAAAGGTACATATATAATTTGTATTAATTTTCTTTCTAGGCTTTTTTCTTTTGGAAACCTCATCACTTCAATATTCATCTCTGCGGCCCTATTAAAGCAAGTGTGAGTTACATCTCTAGCATTTCTAAAGGTAAGTGTCTTGATAGGCCTGTGATTGTTTAATCAAGACCCAATGGCAGCTAACAGGAACATGTCAGAGTAAATTCCTGCGATATAGAATATGAAAATGTTGATTGGCATGCCATTTGTTAATTCAACAAACATTTTATAAAAACTACAGTGTCCCAGATATTGGAATAGATCATGAATATATATTAATAAATAAGACATGGGACTCACATTCTAGTAAGAAGAAAGCAAGCAAAGCAAAGGACTGAACTAATATTGTAGCAAACCTACCATTTGTCAAAAATTCTGCATGCTGTGAGATTTATGATCTCTTCCATATCATATAAAACAAAATTCAAAGAAATCAAAAACCTTCAGATTGTCCCATTTCTCAATGCACTGCGGAATCAGGATAAGAATCTAAGTGTAACCATCATGAAGTCTAAATTCTTTCTATATTCCCTTGTGCAAAAGAAGTTAATCAGAATGCCACAAGAAGAAGCAAAACAATGATGCCAGAAAAATAATGGAATAGAAGGTATCAACCTTCATCCCTTTACAAAAGCACTGATTTGGCAATCATTCCTGAAAAAGTGCAACTGTAGGAGCTTTGGGATCCAGCTAAGAGGATGTCATAACGTGGTGGCGCCCAAGACCAAGAACTGTGGTTTTAAGAAGGCAGGCCTGCTTCTTGGTAGCAGGAAAGGTGAACACAGACCTGACTGCAGCTGTGATATGGAAGCAGCCTAATGACTCAGCTCAAGACCCACTTAATCATGTCCCAGAGACAGTCTTTTCTCCTCAAGTACCAAGCCGGAGCCACACCATCCAACAAAATGAACAAAATGAAAATGCAAATTACTGGATAGGAGAAAATATCTGCAGAGCATATATTTGATGTAGATTAATATCCAAAGTACATAAGAAACTCCTACAACTCAATAGCAAAAGAATAACCCAATTAAAAATGGGCAAAGGACCTGAACATGTATTTCTCCAAACAAGAAATACAAATGGCTAGTAGGTACATGAAAAGATGCTTAGCATCACTAATCATTAAAGGGAATACAAATAAAAACCACAATAAGATATCATTTTATAACTGTCAAGATAGGTATTATCAGAAAACAAAAGATAATAAATGCTGGTGAGGATGTGGGAAAAAAAGAACCCTTTTATGTTATTGATGGGAACATAAGTTATTATAGTTATTATGAAAATGAGTGTGAAACTTCCTCAAAAAGTTAAAAATAATACTACCATATGATCCAACAATCCCACTTTCTGGGTATGTATCCAAAGAAATTGAAATCTGGAACTCAGAATGCACTTTTTTTAAACACTGACTTTAAAAAATAGCAAAATACTGCATGATTTCATATATAGAATCTAAGTCAAACTCATAGAAGCAGAGAAAAAAATGGTGGTTACCAGGGGCTGGGGGGCAGGGATAATGAGAAGGTAATTGTCAAAAGGTGCAAAGTTCAGTTAGACAAGGTATGTAAATTCTGGACATCTACTGTGATATAAAACGTCTATAGTTAATAATAATGAATGGTATACTTAACATTTATTAAGCAAATAGATGCCTATTTATAAAGCAGAACCTTATGGTAGGTTCTCTTATCACAAAGGGAAATAAAGCAAGGGGAGTGAGAAGAAATTTGGGGATGGTATGGATACTTTTACAGAATTGATAGTGGTATTGATTTCACAGGTGTAGACCAATATATTCCAAACACATCATGTTGTAGACATTATATAGTGACAGCTTTTTATATATCTATCCATAAAGTGGTTTTTATTTTAGTTTTAAAAATTTCTATTTTTAGAGAAAGAGAGAAAGGGAGAGAGAGAGCAGTGCACAAATGAATGGGGGAGAGGGGCAGAGGGGGAGGGAATCTTAAGAAGGCTCCATGCTCAGCTCAGAGCCCAAATGGGGGCTCCATGTCACAACCCTTGGGATCACAACTTGAGCTGGTATGAAGAGTCCATGCTCAAATGACTGAACCACCCACGCACCCCAATAAAGTGGTTTTTAAAAACACACACAAGAATCCAATCACTAGAGAATGTTTGCCAAAAGCAAAACAACAACAACAACAAAATACATACAACACCACAGAAAGCAGAGAAGAAATGAAGTAAGTGTATGTGTATATCATAGCAAGCCATTCTCCTACCTAATGGGATCTCTTCATTTATTTTCTCTGTGCTTCAAAGTGACTAAGTCATCTAAGGAGGTGTTTTAAAACAGGTGAATACTAATTGACCTGCAAGTTGAAGGTAAATGGTGTTGGGGAAAGAGGCAGTTTAGGTATTTAAAGTGTACTTCATAATTTGAAGATGGATACATTTTTAAAAGTCAGTTTCGGACAAATGTGTATACTACATCTTTTTTTCTATAAATTTTTAAATAGTACTTAAAGGAAAACAATGTTATTTTACCTTTAAACTTTATGAATAAAAACATTTTCAGAGGACTATAATCTTAGTTTTTATAAATGTGACAAATTTTAGGGGAAAAAATCCAAATGGCAGAACTACCACTGTTAAACCTCTGCTGTCATATTTCAGTTCCTCCTTATTTTCCAAAAGTAATAAGAAAAATTGTGAGAGTACTTCCTTTTCTAGACAGTTTAGAATAATATTATTTAGCATGGATAACACTATCATTTATTTAGCATCAATATTAATGATTTGGAATGGGAGTAAAATTACAGTAATAAAATTCATAGCTGCTACTAAGTCTTCAGCTGTTAGAAATGCCACAGAGAGATAAATATATAAAATGACTTGGATTGCTTAAAACTCTCATTTGTAAATTGCAATGGGAGTTTTAACAGGCACTTCGACTTTGGGGAACAAGCATTAGATATTTCTAGTAAGGAATGACACTTTGAATTGGAGAATAACGCTTATAAACCAATATCCCAACTGAAGGAAGATAAGCTCATTTCTCTTGAATCACTTTTTTTTTTTTTTTTTGCTTTTACACTGTTAAAGAAAACTCCGATTTACCCTTGTAAATATAAGTTACTCATAGGCCAGAGTCTTGTTAATGAAACTTCATCACCAAAACTAGCCCAGTCTCTTCAAATATATTACCTGTTAAAAATCATTCCTAGTGAGTTGAAGTTTAATGGTCTCTCCTACAAAGCAATTTAATCTACCCTCTGTTGTACCTGATTGTAGTATCAATAATGGCAGTGGCACAGGCATCTAGGGGCTGTCCTCATGAGGTCGTCAAATCAAGAAACATAGGAAATGCTGTAAGAACCATGGCTGCATGTATATGTGATGCCCTTCACCTCAGTTTCAACCAGAGTAACCAGAGTAACATTATTTACCTTCCTGAGCCATTTAATCAAAAGGTTGATCAGAGGTATTAAGGCAAAATAAAATGTACCTTGGGTAATATGTGGTAGGCATTTAGCAAAGAACATCAAAACAAAGAAAAATTCTTTAAAATAGTTGAAGAGGACTTATTTTAAAGTTTTTATTTTTTTTATTTTTAAGTAATCTCTACACCCAATGTGGGGCTCAAACTTATAATGTACAACAATCAAGAGTTACATGCTCTAGTGACTGAGTCAGCCAGGTGCCCCAAGAAAGATTATTTTAAAACCCTCACATTTATGGTTAAAACTATTTTTGGAGGTGAGAATTTAACTTACAGAAGCTAATAAATTAAATATCAAAAGGTATATGTCATCATTACAACTTCACCATAATATCAGTTACCATCCACGAAGAGCCACCAAGGACCACTTATTGACCATTCCAATAAGTACTTTATACATGTTACATTATGTAATCTTACTTCCATACATCACATAAAATAGCTATGAGTCAGAAGGAGTGAATAGGCTCAAGTAGAATAATTAGCAAGTATCAGAGTCCACACGCAGTCAATTCCAGGGTCACTTTGCCTCCAAACGTGGGGGATCTTTGATCCAGTATAGTACCTACTTATAAAAATTGAGACCAAACCAAAGCAAATTCCAAAGGATTAGTTGGATATAAATTTTCGCCACTGTGTACTGAGGATATTTACATCAGAATTCCACTGAAACATTTATAGCACAATGTATATAATTGGCATCTGTTAACTTTGTTAAAATGTCTAAAAATTTTTGTCCATTTTTTTTGTTTTGTTTTCATGTGTTTTCTTTCTTAAGCCATGAGTAAAAGAAGACTTTCAGTGCTTTTAAGTTCTAGCAAGAAATATATGATCAGTATCTTCACATGTCTATTAGAGATAAAATTTCTAATCCTCTAAGTGCTATACAGACCAGCTGTCATTGTAGACCTGTGACTTATCAAGGTCTATACTTTTTTGAGTAGTCTACCTAGCACCAAAGCAAGTAAGATGGTGTTTAAGCAATGGTAACACTCTAAATATCATATAGTCATTCATGCTATAGAGATTTATGAGGAATTATCAGTATTTAGAACAGATAGAAATTAAATTTTCCTTCTGAAAATAAAATTGTGGACACTCTTATGGGTATAAAGAAAACATTCAAAGTAGAAAATGTGTCTTAAGATCTCTTACATTCTGGAAAACTAGTTGTTTAAATAACAATTCTCTGACCACTGGAGATGGACAAAGTTAATGAAGTTGAAATAGAACAGGGTAAGAACAGAGGGCAGTTTTGTAGCAAGGGAAGAGATAGTGCCTTATAGAGAAATGGAGGAGAAAATTAGCTCCTTTGCTACCTGTAAAAGAAGAGGGAGGCATATGAGGAGGAGGAAAACAAAATGCTTCTATAAATGGTGTTCAAAATTTAAAAGAATTGTCCCTCTGGTCTTACCTCCCTGCTGCAAGAATGGGCACTGTTGGACACTGTTGTCCAATATCAAGAGGAGCTAACTACTTATTTCTGAACTTTCCATTTGTTGCACAACACATTCCTGGCTCAAATGGCCATGATAACTCATTTGCGAAGACTGTTTTGAATCTGTAAAATGATACAATAAGGCTAATATCCAATTTCATTTCAAAATTGTAAAAAGGTCAAAATAAAGCACGGTATTACAGGAGACTAATGTCTCACACAGAACGCATAAAGCACAAAATTTGAAAGTCTCCTATGTTTGATATAAATTCCAATAAAAAGGTAAAATGATGCGATAGAATCCACTACTCAATGGTAATGTAAAAGAATAAGCAATAAGGATAAGAGTTCTAGTTTCAGTGAGTCTTTTATTGCAGGCAAATACTGCAATAAATCAAGCTGCTGACAGGGGCTAATGAAAAAATCAAATTATCAGAAAGCATAGTAACAAGTGGTCTTAATCATTACAAAATACCATACAGTAGGTGGCTTAAACAACAGACATTTATTTTCTCAAAGTTCTGGAGGCTGGAAAGCCCAAGATAGCCCAACTCCTGCAGAGATGGTTTTCTGGTGAAAGCTCTCTACCTGACTTGTAGAGCACTGACTTCCTGCTAGGTCCTCACATGGCCTTTCCCGGGTGTGTGCACACGGAGGGAGCAAGTTCTCATCTCTCCCTCTCTTCTAAGGGCCCTGTTCCCATCACGGAGACCCCATCTCCATGACCTCACTTAAACCTAATGATCTCCCAAAGGCCTCACCTCTAAACCATCATATTAAATAGGAAAGCTACAAAATATGAATTTGAGGAGGTGGGGAAAAACATCCAGTCCCTAACAGAAAATAACCTCTTCATCTACAATTGTATAATCCTCAGATCTGTTGCAGAATAAATAAATTAAAATTGCTGCAGCTAGAGTCTGGGACCATGGAATTGTAATCAGTTCTCCTATATTTTTCTTATGCATATTGAATCTTAGTTTGGAGAAGAGAAATAAAAAATTACCAACTGCTATGGAAGGAACTTTATTATTTCTGTATAAACTACTGGCATTCTTTTTTTTTAAAAAAAATATCTTGTCATTAAACCAATTGCTGTCATCTTTTCCAGAGAGTTTGAATGTCTGGTTATCATACTGTTAGTTCTAAGAATACCTAATAAATCAGAGAAGCAATCAAAATTCAGAACTTAATTGGATATACAGTATGGTTTATATTTTCAGAGAAATTTATTTCAACAGTCTCTAGCTTCAATGAGACTGCACAAATATGGGGAACCATTTATAAGTTATACAAACAATGGAATTCCTACACCGAAAGTAAATGAGATATAAGATGTTCTATGTAACATAATTTGGGATGAGTACTTTCCATTATTACAAGAGAGATCACATCACAATGAAAAAAATCTCATTATCTTGACTGGTCAGGATGATTCTATGTTTTTACTAATTCGAATCATCTGCAAAACTTCAGCAAAAGCAATTGAACTTCAGAAACTATTTAAATTGCCTAGATAATGTTTTGTGTGCCAGAATAGGAGGGCATGCCAAAATAAACTGTGCTTTCAAAAGGATGAAAATGTTGACAGTTTAAATGAGATACACCGAAGAAGGCAAATTCAAAGCCAGCAATAGGGACTGGGAGAGGTGAGGATGGAAAAGGGAAAATCATTTGATCTTCCTGGTGAAATGTTTTAGGAATGAGAATATTGCAGACTTGGTGTTCAATGCAATGGAAAATTGATGAAGGGCTTCGGGTAAGCAAAGATGGGTCAGTGTGACAGATGAAGAAGCTGGCTCTGACAGTAATAGCCCGACAGATGAAAAGTACTCAATCCTGGAAATAAGAAATCAAGTGAAAATGAGGTACTGGAAGCCAAGCTGAAGATAATCAAGTCTATTTTATAGTGAGAAAAGAATATAAAGAGGAAAGGACAGGAACAGGCCGGAAAGTAGAAAGCACTTGTAATGTTTCCTTGGAGAATTAGCAAAAAGGAAGTGATCAAAAGTTATTTCTTGAATGAACTAATTAACGATTTATTGAGTGATAATATATTTAATTCAATGAACATGTATCTAGTACACACTATGCATCAAGTGAGTTAGCTGCTGAAGAAAACAGCAAAATGGTGTCAAAGCTTCCCTATTTGCCACATTACAGAGATGATGATATTGCCAACTGTGAATAGAAATGTACATTTAATCTTTGAGCACTGAAATGTGGTTTTACTTTGACTTAATCCTAATGTCATCAACTGCTTGGAAAATATTTATTGTTGACTGCCAAAAAGGAGGCATTTTCAAGTGCAATTTCAAACCTTTCAAGCTCGCTAGCAAATTGAATGTTAAAGTCAATAGAATTTGCATTTATGAAGATTCATATGCATAGAAGTGAATTTTTCAGAATGTTTCTATCTATCTCAACCCCTGAAAAATGAGAAAAATGAGACATTAAACTGAGTCTTGCAGCTTACCTCCTCTGTCATTTAAGACACCTGATTCTGTATCTTGCAAAATTAGAGTATAATGTCAGAAAGCATTTAGTTGATGGCTGGAGAAAATATTAAATGATGCTGTTATTCACCTACAAATGTCAGCACCGAATAATACAGCAATGCTTTGCTTCCGGATTTGTGTTTCCCTACACAACAGCTTTATGAACCAGGAAAAAAGAAGGACTGTAAGATTTGTTGCACTGAGTTTTAGGCATTGTTTAAGGCCCGTTTGCAGTACGGATGCATTCTTACTCGAAACAGCATCAAGTATCTTCAGATCCCAAATGAGTATTCAAGAGAAAGCGAATCCTTTGGAAACTATTTGAATTATCTGTGTAAAAACAGCTATTTATAGTCCATAGGATTAGAAAAACATCACTCTCTCCAACAGTGTGTTTTCCACTTTCCTAGCTGAAATGACAGTCTCTTATAATGGTACCTCAGATTAGACCCTGTCAAAACTGACAAGTAACAGCTTTAGTGACAATGTCTAAGTCCACACAATTCTGACATAGGTCTGGGGCAGATGATGAGAAATTTTTCCAAACACCATTGCATTGATACTAAAATGCACTTTTTTTAATGCTTTGAAATCTCTGAAAGCTGAGTTGGAAGGATTTATCTTACTTGGTCATTCACAAAATATAGTTTGCCTTAGGTATGCAAAATACACTAAGCATAATTGTAATACCCAGCAGTAAATCTCCAACTTATCTTGGAATCTGTGACCCAAAGAAGAACTTAAAATAGAGTACAACAAAGGTAAGGACATTCTTACAAGACCTGTGAAGTTATTATTTAGGATGTGTTAGCCACATGATCAATGGCACAATCTCTACTCAGTGAGCTTCTTGCTTGACCAGTAACCTGTTTAAGTGTCTACTCTCACATTCACTCAGATGCAAACTTTAATTCCCAAGAGACAAGTATAGCTGCTCAGGCAATTAAATAGTTTGTTTCATTTAATGTTTGGGGAGAAAAAAATAAATGCCTGACAGTGTAAAGGTAGCAACTTTAATTATCATTTCTAGAGCCACTGTAAATCACTTGTGTGACCATTCTATCTTAATTATACAGCAGAGTGAAAATGGTCCTACAGCCCGAGACAGAATGCATGCCATAAAACCTGCCAGAGATGGAGATGAAATACTGAAGTGAAAACCACCTTAATGGATAAAACACAGGCTTGGGAATCCAGAAATGATTTCTGCTTAATCTCTCCATGATTTCCTCACATGGTGAACACTCCCTTGGTTGTAAAATGGAAATGATTATGTTTTCAGTCTCTGTGAGATAATATGCAATAAAAAAATCAAAATGTGTACTAGTTTTGCTCCATGGAAAGAAGAGATTATTTCAATACAAATAAAAGGAGAGGAAAATAGTATGATAAATAGATCAGAATTACTACTTACTAGAGTGAATAGAAATGTGATTGAATTATTAAGCTACAAGTAGTATCAAATGAATATGTGTTAAGCAAGAAATATTTGTGATCTTCAAGGCTTAATTTACTACCAATTTGGGGGAGGACTGTGGTTTTCATTATGCTCCTACTAAAAAATCCTGACTTTGCCACCTAATGCATTTGGTGAGCTGATCACAGACTCATAGAGCAGGTGGTCACCAGATGCAGCACACCTCTAAGAAAGAGAATCAGTGCTTAGCAAATTTGTTTAGGCAGGTGGTCTATGAATCCAGGTGGTCTCCTAAACAAGTTTCACTGTATTTTCAATATCAGAAGATAGAGGTAGAAAAACCACAGGGAAAATATTCGACATAACTGTATTTCAGGAGATAGAAAGTAGCATTCTTATAAAAAAGAATTTACCAATTTACAAGAAGAGCTAGCTTAGCCATGTGTGAGGCTCATTGGAACAGGGATACAGAGACTCAGGTGTGGGTTCTGGCTCTATGGCCACAGCCCCATCACACACTCACAAAGCATCTGTTCTCTACTGCCTCAGAATTGGAGAGAACTCCAGTAATTACTCAGTTCAACTTTCTCATATTCAAGATGGAGAAACAGATTCAGAGGGAATGAAAGCCTTACTACAATTCCATATCCTAAAAGACAAATAAAAAGGCAAAAATTCAATCTAGAATTCTGCCACTACACCATGCTACCCCTCCTCATCTGAAAAAGAAATTAACAAACAGAATTACTATGGACCACTAGATGATCTCTAGCATCTCCTCCAACTCTAAAATTGCCTATTTAATATTAAAACATAGTGAAGTCTTGATAAGTTTTAAGCATTTACATAGAAAACAATTTTAAGCTAGCTAAACCAACAGACTTAAAGTAGAATAGCTGAATGCAAACCAAAAATAGAAGAGAAAGTACCATGTGTTTTACCATCTCAGATCTCACTGTCAATCTTTAACATTTCTTCTCAAGCATTTACATTCAAGATGATATTTTTCGTTATTTACAATTTCCATTTGCAAAAGATATTCAGTTTCAAACTTCCAGAAACTGCAATAAAATCACATTAAGCTAAGTAATAAAATGCTATTATTAGAGTGACAAGAATCTGCACTACCTGAAGTTATAATGCCTGCTCCCCTACCAACGGGGATGTTGTGAGGATTAATGAGATATTTAGAAAGCATTTTATGCATATGGAGAAAATAGCCTCATAAATGCAGAGGAGAAATAACGGTAGTTTATCTCCCCCATCAACGGAGGAAAGCCTGTCTAAACAGATGGACCTGGAATGGTATCTTGAAATTGAGAAAACACTACCTGTGTTAAAGAAGCCTTAGGAGAAAAGGCTTCTTAAGAAAAAAATTACTTCTAAAACTATAGAAGTTTTTATTTCTTTAATTATGTCTCTGGGGTGACCAGCCATCCTGGCTTGCCTGAGACTGAGGTGTTTGTTGGGAGGCAGGATTTGCAGGGCACTAACTGGGACAGTTCCAGGGCCACCAGGACACTTCTTACCGTGTTTGTAGCAGTCTTCTTTCAAACAGTTTTCATTTTTCCTATGGCACTGACAACCTCAGTCTCTAACGTTGTAAGTCAAATTCTGAATTACCTAATCGACCGCGTCGAACACATGTTTCCAGGAATGTTCAGACAAAGAACTGAATGAACAGAAATGAGCTTGATCCTCATTCATGGAGGGTATGGTAGCTTTGGAGACATTCAGGTGGACAAGGGGAATGGCACTGACACTTCAGTGCAAACCCCACCACCTACTTTAACGGCTAATGCTTCCACCTGCTAGCCACTTCTGTTCTATGTAGAAAGTCATAACACAATCTCCCATAGTAGTGCTTTTGTGCTTGTGGCTGAGCCGCTGACAATGGAGGAGAATTTCCAAAAGTTTGCATCTCTTGAAGGTTTGTCATGGATTGCCTGATGGCAAAGGAGCTCCTCCTTTTGATGGACCTGGATAGAGCATTTTTCAAAATGGATCTTATTTGTTGAGCACCAGCCTCAATACTTTCTGGAAATGCCAAGGTGCTTTTTTCTCTATCATGGACCTCTCCTTGAACTCTTTCCTCCCTTTTATTTTTTTCTTTTTCTTTCTATAAAACTTTGATATGTAAAAACTTAACAAAAATCTATGGCACATAAGAAGGAAAGAAAAAATTTTGTTTAAAACTTTATTTTAAAACACTAAATTTTCAGGGCACCTGGGTGGCCCAGTCAATTAAGCAGCCGACATCAGCTCAGGTAATGAGCTTGTGAGCTCGAGTCCCGCATGGGCTCTGTGCTGACAGTTCAGAGTGTGGAGGCTGCTTCAGATTCTGTGTCTCCCTCTCTCTGCCCCACCCTCTCTCATGCTCTGTCTCTCAAAAATAAATAAACATTAAAAAATTAAAAAAAAAAAATACTTGACACTGAATTTTCTTGCCATTACAAAGTGTATAATTCTGGGGGTGTTAAGGACAAGATTAGGGAGGATAAAACACGGGCTTTGCAAAAGCCAAAGTCATACAACTTAAAATTACTGTTGCAGCCTGTGTTACCAATTTCTTTTTATTTCTTGTTTTCAATATACTAGAATGTCAAAAAATGAAATGATCTCAGGCATTCTTACCCTCTGGCAGATGCTAGAACCACAATGAGAATAAACAGTATACACAGTACGTATCTATCCTTTACACTGCAGCCAACATTCTTCTTACTATGACACTGCAAAGAAAATACACTTTCTTTTGTCTCTTTTGTACATCTTTACTTGTCGGGTCAATTTGATAAATCACACATTATCAGACAGAGAGCAGAAATTAACTTCAACGCTATATTCCACAATGACACTGTTCTGTACCAGTTGATCATACACAGAGGGAAAAAATAGAGGCATTCACTCAGCTACCTGCTCTTCAGTTTAGCATACTAATTGTCTAAATGGAGTCGTACATGCTATGGCTGCTTTTCTGCCTCCAGCCTCTCATGGATTAATACCTATTTGCCTACACTGCTATTTTTCATTCTATAGTATAGCTTGAAAAACAAACACCATCTAAAATCATCAATTCAGGTCACATGTGAAAGATATCCCCCTATACATTCTGCACCTCTTCCCAAATTTACATTGGAATTCTCGGCCCCCTGTGCATGGGTAACTTGATAGTCTTCCTGATTATACAATCACATGGAAACTGGCCATTTATATGGAGGCAGAGATTAAAATTAGAGCTGGATACCTAAAAACAAGAGCCCTTATTGAAAAATGATGGAGTACTCCCATATTTTCATTATGAAAGTCACAGAAATACAGGTAGGGTATTTATTTTCAAAATGTGAATAAACATAAAAATAGATTTCTGTAGTATGAGAATTTCTTAAATAAATAATAACAATGCTTCCATTTTAGATATCAAAGGCATCCACGGCAATGTAAGTTTAGCTGTTACTGTTTGTAATTCTGTGTCCATAAAAGTTTGATGCTCATAACAAATACTTTTGAGTACCTACTGTTTTCAGGGGACAAAGGGATAAGGAAGATATGAGTTTGAGAAGCTGACAGTCTAGAGGAAACATAATGGGAGAATATGAGCCACCAGAAGGGTCCTAATTCCTGCCAAAATAGAGTGGATAAGGAAAATGGGACAAAGATAGTATGGGGGTTTCAAAAGAGAATGGATTTCATCTGGGGAGAATGAAGAAAATCTTCCTGCAAGTAGTATCATTTGATATGGAATTTGAAAGATGAGTAGAATTTTGATACACAGTATAGGAGTCGTTTCTTGCCACTTTCCTTTATTATAGATACTAACAAGAAAATGACATTTTACTATCCATCCTGAATGGTAACACATGATGAAGTAATGAACATGTCCTCTCGAATATTTTTATCTATACAACATATGTTCATTAATTAGGTGAGGTAGCTGGTTAAGATTCCCTGGGGTCACTTATCAGATGTGCAGCCCTGGGCGTGTTACTTCTGTGTTTTGGTTCTCACTTCCTGTAGCTATAAAATGAGTACGATTTCAGCTTCTACCTCACAGGGTTATTATGAAGATTATGTGAAATAAAACAAATTAAAAGCTTAGCGAAAGCTTGGGACATAATAAGGAATTTGTACAGGTCAGTTATTCTGAACTATAGCAGAAATAGCAATAAGAACAAAAACCACAGAAGTGGGGAATTTAAATTGTGCTTCAACATGTGGGTAAGTTTGAATATAGGACAGGAAATTCCTAGAACTACTGAGGACCATCAGCCTGGACACATAGTTTGAGTCATACTGCAAAAGACCAGGCATGCCAGAGTGGGGGGTTCATTTTCAAGATTTGGAAGGGGCAAACCAGGAATGTACATTATTTCATGGAGTCAAGTGCAAAACGCACTGGATAATTACAGGAGCCTAGCTTCAAAATCATAAGAGCCCTGTTACAGAAGAAGACCAGTCTGGCTCCAGTGGAGATTTGCATTTATATCACTTTGCAACTGACTACAAAAGGGGACCAAAGGGATGGAGGATTCAAAGAGAAATTCAAGTTTCATTACCTGAGAATGAAGGCACCCTAAGCGGTAACAAGACAGCTAAAGAGAGAAGATACCAGAGTTGGTAAGAGAAGGGGAGAAGAGGCAGGAGTTCCAAAATCACAATTCTCCTTCTGCAATATGCCTTAAGCCTATTTATTTATGGAGAATGTTGAAGGAAAGGGAAGTTGAGGTCATTTAATGGAGTCATCTGCACACAGTGATGGCACAAAATATTGCCAAGCATAAAGAAAATAAAATATCAAATTAAAAATTCCATTTTAAAAAGTATAACAGGGACGCCTGTGTGGCTCAGTTGGTTAAGTGTCCGACTTTGGCGCAGGTCATGATCTCATGGTTCGTGGGTTCGAGCCCCACGTCAGGCTCTGTGCTGACAGCCAGCTCAGAGCCTGGAGTCTGTTTCAGATTCTGTATCTCCCTCTCTCTCTGACCTTCCCCTGCTCATGCTGTCACTCTCACTCTCAGAAATAAGTAAAATATTAAAAAATTTAAAAAGTATAACAGACAGTAAATGCAATACATTGATAATAGTTTAACTTAATTTGATCAGATAGCTGTACAAATAAAACTAAACAAGTTCTTACAAACATGAATTTCAATCACTGTCCTTGTTCTTATCAATGCCAGAGAATTCCAAGAGAATCAGTGTAATGCGCATGCACACATAGCTTTCAATTCCTCGTAGAGAAGAACCTATAGAAACTATTTCAGTTCATTTCAAATAGTGTACTTCAGATTTTTTTCCCTTGGTTGTTGGGGATTTGCTACTGAGGTTTTAATTCTTACAGCTAATGTGATGTTCTTTATACATTGATTTTCCTCTGTTCTTCTTTCCTTCTACCCTAGGCCTTTCACAGTATGTCAGTCAAGCTACACAAACAATTCTAATTTAAGAAGCAAATGTATCACATTAAGGATAGCAGGCAAGTCGCAGGATTGAATAAACACACAGTGAACAGGCCCAGGAAATATGTGGGAACAAAGACGGGTGGTGACTAGGCAGCAGAAAACACCCCAGTTCTTATCAAAGGACAAATCAGACTAGAATCCTGCCCCAGCACCACTGTCATGGAACTCCACTCTTCAGCCAAACTCTTCCACAGCTCTGCATCAAATCCACTAAGATCCCAGGTCCTCAACAAGGGTGCAAGTTGTCTCACCATACCTCCTAGCACCAAAAAAGAGGTTGGACTCCTGTTTTGGCATTTGTTTCTCGAGGCTAATCTCCCTGTTAAAATGTTGGTTTTGAACCTTTCTTCAATTTCTAAGTAAGCATCTACTTCTTTCCTAGTTAAAAGTTGACAGATTTGTGACTGACAAGACAATACAGAGGAAGTTAGAGACATACTGTGGACATATTAGCCTCTAAACTCCAGGAAGGTAAGTTTGCTTTGCCTGTCTTGCCTGGGATTTAGTAGATATTTTATACTGGATAGTGTGTGTGTGTGTGTGTGTGTGTGTGTGTGTGTGTGTGTTTAGACAAAAATATGTATACAGATATAAATATCAATATATAATTTGGTCAACAACTTAGTCCAGTCATCCAGTCATTTCAGGCAGAAAAGCTTAGCATGACATGATTAAATAGCAAATTCTTAGTTTCAGTATTTATAATGTAAGATTAATTAGGCATGGACAAAAGTAAGTAAAATAATTCCTTTGATTAAGCAAGGAGGAATCATTGAAGTATTGCTTAGTCCAAAATTAACTCTATCCTACAGTCAAGGTGGTTTATGTAAATTCCCACCATTGCTGAAAAGATGGGGATGACATTCATTCTTAGGCACCTGCAGAAGGCATATTTCATAAAGTTGACAGCAGGGAAGAGTCTCAACCCATTAGGTTGTAGCTTTGCAAACATCTTCAGAGTATTTATAAGAAAAGCATTAGTAAAGCCAAGAAAATTATAACACTTTCCAATTATATTATACAGAGTACTTGTTTACACCACTACCTAACAGTTAAGGAAAATAATAACAAAGATATGATGGTCTAAAATGGGAAAACACTAGTTTAAACAGAATTAAGCTGGTTTATTTAGAGTACAACATTCTATAGCCTTTAACATAGTAATGTGAATTATAGATAACCTAAGGTAAGATAAAATAGCTTAGAGTTTCCAAACCTACAGAGGGATCCTGATGTTCTATTGAAAAAAGTTGCAAAGTGTTGCTCTATACTTTGAAGTGAAAAGTTTGGGAAATTGCAGACATTCAGAACTGTATGCAATTAGCATGTCCACTTTTTTCATAAAAGAAATTTCATATTTCAGAATCAGCCATTTCAGGATTAAATGAAGACATAAAGAAAGAAACACTGCAGGACCAGATGATAAAAGAAGAGTCTTCATCCTATCCATACAGAATGAGGACATACACTAATATGAAGTTCTCTAGTAAATAAGAATTAAAAGACAAAAAATATACCAGGCAAAAATCTATACATATGGCTTGATCTTGGTGTGTTTGCATATATAAATATTTTTCCTGTATTGTAAACAAAAAGTGGATGAATCTGTAATAGTGTATGCTTAGGCTTTTTTTTTTTTTTTTTTTTTAATTAAGTGGGGATGTAGCTCATTGGGAGAGCACATACTTTGCATGTATAAGGTCCCAGGTTCGATCCCTGGCATCTCCACTTTATAGAAGCTCCAATTCACTGGGGCACCTAGACAGCTCAGTCAGGTAAGCTTCTGACTCTTGATCTCGGCTCAAGACATGATTTCAAGATTCATGAGTTTGTGTCCCACATCGTGCTCTGTGCTAACAGCACAGAGCCTGCTTATGATTCTATTCCCTTCACCAACTTGTGTGTACATTCTAGCTCACTCACTCTCTCTAAAAATAAATAAACCTAAAAATATATATATAATAAATTTAGACAGCCCCTCTGCCTTTGCGTCACTTGACAACAACTGAGTGTATCAACAAAAATTAAAATGACCATGAATTTCTGTGTGAGAGAGGACAGACCCGATAAGGGCCACCAATCATGGAAGGATATTTAGGTCAACCCTTCTGTATTTAGATAAGTAACATGTTACAGTGACAATTAAAATGCAAAGAAAAAATCACCCAAGTGAATTTTGAATAATCAAAATGAAAATCCAAAGGCTTTGGGCAAAAATTTTCATATTTTAACAAGAAGGATTTTTTTAAACAATGTAAATATTGCTAATTCAATCAAAATTTGTGAAATATGAAAGTGTCATTTTTATCTTTAATTTTAACATGAAACAGAAATGTCTTGATATGTATTTGAGCATCTTTTATCATTTACTGTGACAATAATTCCTCAAAAAGAAGAGTATGTTTTAATTCCTTGGTAGCATACAGAATATATTTTGATCAAAAAAGTTCAACTGATAGATATCTAAAGATTATAAATTTTTTTACCATTAAAAATAAGGCCACCTTCTGGGGTACGTGGGTGACTCAATTGGTTAAGCATTTGATTTCAGCTCAGGTCATGATATCATAGTTTGTGGGTTTAGTCCCTACACTGGGCTCTGTCCTGACAGCTAGGAGCCTCTAGCCTGCTTCGGATTCTGTGTCTCCTTCCCTCTCTCTCTCTGCTCTCCCCAACTTGTGCTCTGTCTCTCAAAAATAAACAAATGTTATTTTTTTTTTAAAGAAAATAAGGCCACCTCATTTTATATATGTTTTTTCTACATAGTGCTTCAGCCGTAATAAGAAAATGAAAACCAGTATGGCAATGAAGAAAACAAATTTCAAATAGCAGCAATGTAAAAGGATTTGATAGAGAAATCTAAGGTTAAGTAATATAAAGAATTTGGCCATAAGTGGATTAAGTAAATGGGGAAAATATGGCATAGAGAATTCTTTTAACAGTATTTATTTTAAAAGTTTAACCAATGTCTGAACCCAAGGGACTTTTATCTGTGAAAAGGCATTATTGCAAATATAATCATTTATATAACCACAGAGGATGAAAGATATGAAAAGGAAATTAAATTTTCAATAAAACAATTGCCAACCACTTTGCCATTTAAAATACAATGAACTAGCAAATGCACAAAATATTTATTTCATATTGACCTTCAGGGGTCATACTATTTGTTGATAAGACACTGCATACGAAACTGAGCAACATTGATAATAATCAAATTTTATGAATATGCAATGTAGTCAGTCCTATTGGTTTTCTTGACCACATTATTAATATTTGTACTTGTATGTTGAACACTTTACAAAATATTACATTTTAAACAGATAATAAAAATATTAGTAACATACACATAGTAATCTGTTTAAAAAGCAACATATTTAGAAAGAAAATAACATTGAAATTCTAATTTTATTAGAATGCCTCGTTGTCTTAGGAACCTGAGTGTTATTCCAAATTGAAGGAAATTACCACTACTTTAACGGGACAACTCTCATCATTAACTCTGTACAATATTTTATGGCAGATCATTTGTAAATTATTTAACAAGCATATCAAGTATCATTTTCTGTTGGCCATAAGTTTGATATTTGCATCTTATTTGATATTTACAATAACTGTCTTAGAAAGACATTTTATTCCTAATTTTTGATAAAAAATAAACTAGACACAGTAAGTTTATAAAAGTCACACAGCTAACAGGTGACAATCTCAGAAACGGACCTGGATAATCAAGTTTGAAACTAAATTTTTAAGCCTTATGCTTTGTTGCCTTTCAAAGTTCAGAATAAGTTCATAATCCATTCATGATTTTAGGGTTTTTAACTAAATGTAATCTTATTTCTAAAGACAATTCACTTATACGAAAGGTACCATCACTTTTAAATTAGGAGAGTATATATTAAATCTTAAAATGCATATCACAGTCAGTATTTTAAGTCTGATCATATAGGGTCTGTTTATCATGATGAAATATGTATGTGAATTAGAAATCTGAACTTATGTCAACAGATTCCTAATTCAGACGGGTGTCAAGGCTGAAGCATATAAATACTGAGGGACCTTAATCAAGTTGTATATTACCATAAAACTCATTTCCTGATCTGTAAATGGAGATTTTAAATATACCAGTTATACAGGTAAGATTATGCTACTGAGACAATACATACATGGTTAAATCTGTTTTTGTTTTCAAATTATCTATAGATCAGCTAATACCACTACCAAAGATATTCTTCCGTTTTGGCTCATCCAAATTCAGTATCATTAACCTGGCAACTATAAGAAACAGGTACTTTCATTTTATCAGCTTTTATTTTCCTTGAGACAATGATTGGCATCTAGAAGGAATACTTTTATTTTCTCTCCATCATTTCCATAATGGTCTTGTCCTGCCTTGTCCTCCAGAGGGTAATTGCAGAAACATAGCCTGGCCTAAGAGAGTTAGGGCCAATCCGTGAAGGAATAAAATCAAGTCAGAGAGATAAGAAAGGAGACTGACTGTTCAGATCGTACCTAAGGAGGACAGAGAAGACCAATTTTGAAGCAAAAATCAAAATCTTGGAGGAAGCCAAATCAAGTAGACAGAAGCCTAACAGAGCAGATATAAAACAATAGAGTCTTGAAGATATTTTGTAGAAATGGGAAGTACAGGAATATTAGGTTAAATCTAACAATTTATTTTCATAATGTTCCCTTAGAACATCGTCTGCTAAATTCAGAGACTTTAAAAGAGAGCTGCTGACAAATCCACAATGGATCCTCCTAACTTCCATGGTAGAAGTAGAGTTCTTTAAGGTTTTCTTTGTGTCTATTTGCCTCTTTCTGAGACATGTTTAGGAACATGGTAGTGGGATAGTACTGCATACTGGGCACTGGTGTTTCCAGGCTCTATTGGCCCATACTTTCAGATACTGTGAAATGCTGTAACTGGATTGGCAGCTTATCAAATCAAAACAGACTTGAACACTTGACCTGGTTCATTTACCTAAGTAGTACAAACAGGTTAGAAGTTGTAGGCATAGATTAAAGTCCTGCAAGTTATATTCAGGATAGAGTAGAAGAACACATGGTAAGTGATCTACACAGGTTTAAAGAAGAAGGAAAAAGAGGCAGAGAGACTAGAAAGAAAGCAGAGGAGTGCTGTATGTTAAGCTGTAATATGATATTTATATGGAAATTTATAAACCAGAATATAACATTTTGGTGGATGTAAGAGAACATAAAATTTGTATTTTTATGATAGTGTATTATGAATTGCCCAATCAGATATGACAAATCAAAGATTTATGTCTTAAAAAGTATTTCTGGAACCATTAGAGTTGTAATAACGGTAGTTTTCTCTTTGCTGAAAACATGCTCCTTTAAGTTTCCTGCCATTTGGCTCTTCTACCTCTACCTGTGTTTAAGTCAAAACTGTCGTCAGTGCAACACTTACAATTAAAGTCAGACATTCTACTGTCTAAGCCAGATGCCTATCCAAATCTATAGCCTAAATTTCTTAATTTTATTAAATTCACTTATTAAAGATTTTAGGTGCTGACTTTAATGGGTACGATGATTGACACAGGAGATTCATCTTCTCTCCATTCATGTTTCCACTGTTGTAATTCATTACCTCATCATTTTTCAGCTAAATCTTAGTGGTAACAGCTGTGTTCTGCCTGATTCTTATTATGCCCTTTTCAATTGTGTCTCTTTATTATTCCTAGAATGAGTTTTATAATACACAAAGCTGATTATGTCAAGCCCCTGACATAACTCAAACTTTTTAACATGACATAGACAACCTATCATAATATATTCTCTGCTTACCTTTGCAGTCTACTATCTTGCTACTCTTCAATTACATCCAACCTTCATTTCCCGATCTAATTGCATCCCAGAACATGAACTGATCTTTCTCAACATTGAACTAAAATTCACCCTGCTTTCTGTCTTCCTTATAACCCCATCCATCAAACTTTATATTTTCAGACTCATTTCAAGTGACCCCTCTTCTGGGAAGGTACTCAAAGCTGTCTATAACCAATCACTCCCAGAAAGGCTGGCATAGAAACTCTTTCAGTAAGTTTTCATAAACATCCATGTACATCTTTACCCTAAATTTTGTTACATAGTATAATTACTCTGTTTATTATCTGTGTCCACCCACACATTAAGCTAAAAACTTTTGGTGGCAATATATGTATCTTAGTTATGTTTATCATTTAGAGCAAATGTTTCAAAAAATTTAATGAAGGAAGACATGGAAGAGTATCTCATCTGGATAAATATTAAACATCTGAAAAGCTGACAGAATGAAAATTATATCTGACAAGGTAAAAAGGGAATGTAAGAAAGATCTTGAAAGTTCTCATCACAAAAAAGAAATGGTAACTATGTGAAATGATAGAGGTATTAGATAACACTTCAGGAATGATCATACTGCAATATGTAAATTTACCAAATCAACACACTGTACATCTTAAACTCATAGAATGTTATATGTCAATCATATCTCAATTTTAAAAATATTAATAAAGTATCCTACCTTTCTGGGCATAACATAAATATAAAGGTAAGTTCCACTGGGGAACAAATATTACAAGAAACTTTTGTGAAAGGCTACTTGGCATCTTCTAGTATATGACAGCAAAATGGCTAACATAGGCAATGTCTGCATATGAAAGTGGAAACAGAGTTAGGAAATTCCCCAGAACAAAATCCTAACTGGGAGTCATGACTAATCATACCTAATAAAGCAAGACAAATGTGTCTAAAGAAATACATGAGGTTGCACTAAAAGTTCTGTGGAAATTTTACGTATAAAAGAGATAGTCTCAAAAAATAAGAGAAAAAAAAAACACTGTGATATGCCTAATTTTTTGTAAAACTTCTCAGCATAGACAGTGGATATGAGTGTTTGCATGTGTCAGTTTCCGGAGCTTCAATCCATCTTCATGGGACATTTAGTAAACATAACTGGAAATATATGCTCCAAAGGTATATATCACTTTAAATATGAACAAGTGCTTTGACTAACTTTATGAGAATTTTTATTAATTAGCATAATGTATATTAGTAATGAAGTTTTATTGGTAAAATAAGTTTTTTGAGATTTATTGAAAGAAAGATTTGTTCTAAAAAAATAAATCATTGAGACTGCTTTTCTTCACTAGATGATGTATACAAAAAATGTGTTAAGTATATATACATATATATTTACATTGACATTAAAAGGTTTAATGTGTATACATGCAGATATAGACATAGATATATATGGACACACTCACACACAGTATACAGATTTTATTAGTTTTTGCCTAACGTACCTTTTCTGTTCCAGGATCCCATCCAAGATATTGTATTACACTCAGTTGTCATGTATCCTTAAGCTCTTTTGTGCCATGACAATTTCCTACTTTTTTATTTGGTTTTGATGATTTTGACAAGTTTGAGTCCTGGCTAAGTATTTTTTTAACATTTATTTATTAGTGAGAAACAGAGAGAGACAGAGCATGGACAGGGGAGGGGCAAAGAGAAGGGGAGACACAAAATCTGACACAGACTCCAGGCTCTGAGGTGTTTGTCAGCACAGAGCCTGAAGCAGGGCTTGAACACACAAACTGTGAGATTATGACCTTAACCAACGGAGCCACCCAGGAGCCCCCTGGATAAGTATTTTGTAGATGCCTTTCTACTATGTATGCTGTTTTCTCATGATCAAGTTATGGGTTTCAGGATAGAAGACCACACATCTGAGTGCCACTTTGAACACATAACAATGACATATGCTATAAACATATTTATCACTAATGATATTAACCATGATACTTGGCTAACTTACTGTTTTATAGATTTTTCCACTATAAAGTTAACTTTTCCCCTCTATACTATACTGTTTGGAAGCAAGTCACTAAATACACTCACAAATAAGGAGTTTAAAGTTATACTCCATCATCTTTTGAAAAGGAATATATGTATATAAATTATTTGGAATTATGGTGTCTGAGAAACATGTTTCTTCTTTCTCATCTATTTAATACAATCAATTATTTACATCATTATGGACTCATGCATATTTATTATGTAATTTGAATGATAATCTTACTATTTTTTGTTGTTGTTGTTGTTACTCAAATTGTTCAAGTTTTAGCCATTGGGAATTCTCCCTGTCGGTTCCTCCATCTCTTTAACATACTACATTGTTTTGATTTTTGAGCACTTTCTTACTTTCTAACTGTAAAAGATGCTCCAAGCTTATTTTATGTATTTCCTGCCTAAGTCTTAGAACCAGACATTTTATCTACAGAACATTGCTTTCTTTTATTACAGAATGACACCAGAAACAAAGATATGATCAATGAATAGTCTCATTACCATTGGAGGATCATTGTTTTAAGACCTCCTCAGTGGACAGAGCTAGGAAATATGTGTGTGTGTATATATATATATATATGCCACATATATATATATTCCAGCCTGTGGAAAATGGACATGCTTGTAATTTATATATCTACCTATCAGTATAAATGTTAAGTTCAACATTATTTCATATTAGTGTCTTCAATGTTAATTCAGCACCACATAAGTCATTTTACCCTTCTTCCTCGCTTACTTGAAACCTCCCTGATAGTGTGAGAAACATAGTTACCACCATTTACCATTCATATACTTAATCCTCTAATTTTAAATGCCTCTATATCCTTACACTGTCTCAGATGATCATTATCTGAGTCTGTACAGACAAATCCTGCTACTAAAATTATGGTAAATCTGTCTTAGGTCTACAGGCCAGATTTTATTTGAGTCCTAAAAGGACTGATCATCGGAAGTCATCCAGGTCACATAGGTCCTTTATTTTGTTGTTTGCTAATTAACAGCAGAATGTTTGTCAGAGTTTAATCTGGGTTGTAGGGATGACAATAGCCTCTTCTATTTCTAATTATTGTAAGTTAGTCATATCTACCCCAAAAAAGAATTTACTAACTGTGCCTATCTAAACTGCCCATATCAGTTTTCAATAAAATGTATATTCAAGAAGAAATTTAAAAGTCAGCCTAGATTTTTAAGTATACCACTAGGACCAAGGATGATTTCTGAATTAAATTAGATTTGTGGTTAATAATAATGGCAATACAAAGAAAAACTTTAGCTTAATTAAGGCAAAGGAGAAGGATAGCACAGACCTACACTTCCTGACATAGTGCTGCACAACAAGACTGGATTTGTGCATGTATTCTTTTCCTTCCAGAGCACAGCCCATCCATGACTACCACAATAATAATGGATGATGCTGATAAATTTTTCTCTTGCTGTTTTGCTCTTATCTTCTCTTTCAGAGAGGATCTTTAAACATGAATAGACATGAAAGAGGAAACTGAAGATCAAGATGTTGAACAGGGACACCTGCGTGGCTCAGTTGGTTAAAGTGTCTGACTTTGGCTTAGGTTATGATCTCATAGTTTGTGAGCTTGAGCCCTGCATCAGGCTCTGTGCTGATGCCTCAGACCCTTGAGCTTTCTTTGGATTCTGTGTATCTCTCTCTTCCTGCTCCTCCCTGCTCATGCTCCGTCTTTCTCTCTCTGTCTCAAAATTAAGTAAACATTAAAAAAAAATATGTTGAATAACATAAGGAGTATACTTAAGCTTTGCCAATAAGATCAAGTCTCTTGGTCTAAAACTACATTCTGAGTACCAAATCTAATTTCAAAAAAAAGATTCCCCAAATACTAACAGTCATGTCGGTGTATGAGTGAAAATGTGCCATTCAAATGTTCAATAAAGACTAACTGTGTTGTGCTTTGTATGTATCCAAACAAAAGGTAGGGATGTGCGGAAGTTGTAAAATGAAATATTTTATGTCAACATAAAGGAAAACCCTCCAATAATATTGGATACCTAATAATGGAAGGAGATGTCTGAGAAGGTAGTGAAATACTTATTCATAGAACTATTCAAAATACTTACAAGATACTATTGTGGAAAGAGTCTCCATCAGATTAGGATAGATGGCTTCTAAACAGACATAGTTTTGAGTCACTGTGATAACTCTTTATGACATCTAATAGGTGTGGACAATAGAGAACTATGTTTAATTTCAGTGCCAATTATGTTCTCCTTTGTACTTTTCATTTTTAATTCTTCTGGTTACAGCACTGAACTAATTAAAAAACTCTTTATATAGTTATAAAGACAGCTCACAGTAGGTGTTAATTCATCTTGTTTGAAGTTAAATCACTTTCTTAGAATAACTTTCTCTTGGTGAATTTTTAAAGTTTATTTTGAGAAAGAGAGAGAGAGAGAGAGAGCATGCACACATATACACACCAGAAGGGGAGGAGCAGAGAGAGAGAAGGACAGAAAATCCCAAGCAGGCTCTGAGATGTCAGCACAGAGCACGATGTGGGACTTGATTCCATGAACCTCAAGTTCATGACCTGAGACCAGATCAAGAGTTAGATGCTTAACCAACTGAGCCACTCAGGTGTCTCAAGTGAAGTATTTTTTTTAAGTTTATTTATTTATTTTGAAAGAGAGAGAAAGAGAGGGTGAGGTAGGGGCAGAGAGAGGAGATAAGGAATCCCAAGCAGGCTCTGCACTGAAAGTGGGGCTTGAACTCCTGAACTCTGAGATCATAGCCTGAGCCAAAACCATGAGTCAGACTTGTAACCTACTGAGTCATCCAGGCACCCCCAAGTGAGGTTTTAATTTAGAGCTCAATACATGCCAATGTTGATAAATTTTAATTTAAATGTAATAAATTCACATTTTAATACATACATACGTACATATTTTTAAAAGTGAGAGAGAAGAGATAAAATATGGTGGCCTAGGAAAATTGTGAATTCACATCCTTCTATGGATACACCAGGTCTATAGCTATATATGGATCAGTTCTCTCTGAAAAAATATATAAAAACTAGATAAAATACTTTTCCACAACAAAGGATAAAAGGACCTCATCAAGATGGGTAGGAGAGGCAGAGACAGGATCTTAGCACAATATGTCATACCAAATGTGGCAACATACAGTAGGGAGGAATCTTACCAGTCTAGCACTTCTGAAGGAGTGAGGGATTAATGCTCTACATCAGACACTCCGATCCTTGGGATCTACACCAGAGAGAGGAGTTCCCCAAAACATCTGCCTTAAAAAAAAAAAAAAAACAATGTAACTAACTTCTGAGAGACCTAGAGTGCTATAGAAATTAAGATTTTCCTTTTACCAGACTTACATGCAGTCTCACTCACCCTGGGATACAGTTCAAAAGCACCAATTTGAAAAACACCTGTAGTGTCTGTGAAGGGGTCTCATTTGCTGGTGTGGGGGCATGTGATTGAGTGTCAGGGGAATGTTGGGGATCTCTCTGGAGATGGAAGGCTAGCGGATGCCTTCTGTGCACTCTCCATCTATCCTGCTACTGCTAGTGGCCCTTCTGGGATTGCTGTACCCTCCCACTGCCCCACTGGCTTGGCAGGAATGTAGTGACAGCACTATCTCACTGCCCTGCTGAGGCTTGTGAGTTCAGACAGTCATACTAATCCTACACTCTGGCTGGGGCTGGCAAGCACAGCCATGGCATCCCCCTGATCCCAACCTGGGGCCAATGCATGTGCACAGATGAATGCACACTCTTGCCAGCAGCATCCAGGAGGCCTTTGGGTAGATTCAGTCAAAGTATTTTCCCTCTGCCTTTCTGGAGCCACTGGTTTGTCTACCCCTCCCACTATACTCTCCAGATTACCTGGTAAAGCTGGCACACACATGCAAATGACACAGGGGATATCCCTTGTTCACTTGGCCCTGGTGGCCAAGGAGGCTGGTATTCCTGAGCTCCAAGTCACTGTGACAATTAGAAACACAGTTCTTGGCAGGCTAACATCCTTAGGGCACTGCACAGACAACAGACAGAAACATAACCCCAATCTTCCTGGGGAAATGCCTATTTATTAAACCTGGAGATTTAGCCTGAGGGACAGGCTTCAAGTTTCCCTCACATTTAGAGAATATGGAATGGCTTACAGAGAACATAATCAGGGTGACATTATCCTGTGCACCTCACTACAATTCAACAAGACCTCTCAAGAAAGAGCTTAGACATTTAACTGGAGCCCAGATTTTTATAACTGTTGCCTGCAGTTTGATCTAGGGAACCTCCAGATCAAATGGTGTGGAGGTCAATAGAGATTATGATTGTGGTGCCACAGGGCTGTATATATTTGCATACTTTAAAGGCTGCTGTGTTAAATGAGATCCCTTCCTTTGGGCAACTAACAGGTCTTGGCACACCTTCAACACTAGGGACTTAATGACAATAAATCACACTTTAGACAACCACAAAGGTTAAATAGACAACAAAGAACTAGGGCAAGGTTGAGCAAAAAGTTTTTTCACCTACAGGACATTCCTTCAAGACTGAATGAGGTAGGGGCACCTGGGTGGCTCAGCTGGTAATGCGTCCAACTTCGGCTCAGGTCATGATCTCACGGTTCATGGGTTTGAGCCCCAGGTCAGGCTCTGTGCTGACAGCCAGCTCAGAGCTTGGAGCCTGTTTCAGATTCTGTATCACCCTCTCTCTCTCTGACCCTCCCCTGTCTCTCTCTCTCTCTCTCTCAAAAATAAATAAAACATTAATAAAAAAAAGACTGAATGAGGTAGTTATCTCACTTATTACACAGGAAAAAAAGCACAGAAATTCAAACATAATGAGGACACAATGAAATGTTTGGAACAAGAGAACAAGATAACATCTCAGAGAAGACCTTAGAGATATGGAGATAAGTAATCTACCTGATATAGAATTCAAAGTAATGGTCATAAAAGTACGCACCAAACTCATGAGATGCATGGGCAAACACAGTGAGAACTTGAACAAAGAGAGAATATAAGAGAATATGAAAGAAGCCACACAATAACTGAACTGAAAAATACACTACAAGGGTTCAATATCAGATCAGATGAAACAGATCAGCAATTTGTAAGACAAAGCACTAGAACTCACCCAACAGAATAGGAAAAAGAAATATAAACTTAAAAAAGTGAAGACTTAAGGGAAAACATCAAGCATGCTGTGTTAAATGAGATCCCTTGAAACATTCAAAAAGAGGCATCCCAGAAAGAGGGGAGAGAGAGAAAGATGCAGAAAACTTATCTGAAGAAATAATGGCTAAAAAGTTGCCTATCTGGGATAGGAAAAAGAAATCCAGGTCTATGAAAGTCCAGAAAGTTCCAAACAAGTTGAACTAAAACAGATCTATGCCAAGACATATTACGAGTGAAATGCCAAAATTTGAAGAAAAACAGAGTCGTGAAAACAGCAACTTGTTACATACAAGGAAAACCCATTAGACTACTAGCAAATATTTCAGTAGAAACTTTGCAGCCCAGAAGGTTGTGGTATGACATATTCACAGATCTGAATAGAACAAACTTCTAACCAAGAGTACTTTTTACCCAGGAAGGTTATCATTCAGAATTGCAGGGGAGATAAAAGTTTTCCAGATAAGTCGAAGCTAAAGGAGTTCATCACCACTAACCAACTTTACAAGAAAAGTTCAAGGGAATTATTTGAGCTAAAAAAGGAGCAGCACTAATTAACAAGAAAACATACAAAAGTAAAAATCTCACTGGATAGGTAAATATATAATACAGATAATAGATATATCACTTATAAAGCTAGCATGAAGGTTAAAAGACAAAAGTAGTTAAATTAGCTAAAACTACAATTATTATGAGATACATAAAATAAAATGAGGCAAAGTGTGACATCAAAACCTAAAAGAAGGAAACATTTAAAGTTTGGAAATGTGTTTAAGTGATCAACCTAAAATAGACTGTTATACATGTATGATGTTATGTATGAACATCTCACATGTAACCACAAAGCCAAAACTTACATACAAATCAAATACACAAAAAAATGAGAAATGAATCTAAACATTACACTAAGGAAAGACATCATATCACAAGGGAAAAGAGAAAGAAAAGAATGAAAAAACAGAGAGGAAAGAAAACAACCCAAAAAGTAGCAATAAGTACATTCCTATGAATAATAACTTTAAATGTAAATGTATTAAACTCTCCAATAAAAAGACTTGGATAATAAATGGATAATAAAACAAGACTTATCTATGTACTGCCTGCAAGAGAGTGATATTTTTTAGCTTATATAACAATGGTTTGGATACCTGAAAAGTCCAAATTCAGCCCTCAAACATAGATTAGTAAGGATTCCAGCTCTAATTATCCATTTCTCTATGAATCCCTGTGCTTTGGCCCCATGGCTGGCTTCATTTTCAGGATGACTCCTTTCATTGCCAGTAGGAACCAAGGCTACAATGCTTCTTCATTTATATTCAAAGGCAAAAAAGAAAAAAATTGGTTCCCACAACCATTGGGAAAAAACTCCACACACTAGAACTTCATCTAATTGGTCTTCCTCCAATAAATCAGGTATTTTGGAAATGGCTGGTTGCCTCCCTGACATCCATTCCCCATTCACCTTTCCTAACAGAATTTCAAGTTAGAAATGCACACTTTCTCCATGCAACCATACGCTTTTTTAAAAAATATATAATTTATTGTCAAGTTGGCTAACATACAGTGTATACAGTGTGCTCTTAGTTTTGGGGGTGGGTTCTCATGATTTATCACTTACATACAACACCCAGTGCTCATCCCAACAAGTGTCCTCCTCAAAGCTTATCACTCATTTTCCGCCTACCCCCTCCTTCCCTCCATCAACCCTCAGTTTGTTCTGTGTATTTAAGAGCCTCTTATGGTTTGTCTCCCTCCCTCTCTGTTTGAAATTACTTTTCACCTTCTTTTCCCCTATGGTCTTCTCTTAAGTTTCTCAAGTTCCACATGTGAGTGAAAACATATGATATCTGGCTTTCTTTAACTGACTTATTCCACTTGGCATAATGCCTTCCAGTCTCATCCATGTTGCTGCAAGTGGCAGGATTTAATTCTTTCTTATTGCCAAGTAGTATTCCATTGTATATATAAAGCACATCTTCTTAACCAGTCATCCATTGATAGACATTTGGGCTCTTTCCATAATTGGACTGTTGTTGCTAGTGCTGCTATAAACATCAGGGTACGTGTGCCCCTATGAATCAGCACTCCTTTGTCCTTTGAATAGTTCCTAATAGTACTATTGCTAGCTCATAGAGTAATTCTAGTTTTAATTTTTTGAGGAACCTACGCACTGTTTTCCAGAGCAGCTGCACCAGTTTGCATTCCGATAAACAGTGCAAGAGACTTCCTGTGTCTGCACATCCTCGCCAGCATCTGTTGTTTCCTGAGGTGTTAATTTTAACCACTGACCAGTGTTAAGTGGTACCTCAGTATGGTTTTGATTTGTTTTCCCCTGATATTGAATGATATTGAGCATCTTTTCATGTGTCTGTTGGCCATCTGGATGTCTTCTTTGGAGAAGTGTCTATTCACATCTTCTGCCCATATCCTCACTGGATTCTTTGTTTTTCAAGTGTTGAGTTTGATAAGTTCTTTGTAGATTTTGGATACTAGCCCTTTATTTGATATGTCATTTGCAAATATCTTTTCCCATTCCATGGGTTGCCTTTTAGTTTTGTTGACTGTTTCCTTTGCTGTGCAGAAGCTTTTTATCTTGATGAGGTCCCAAAACTTGTTTTTGCTTTTATTTCCCTTGCCTTTAGAGACATGTTGAGGAAAAAATTGCTGTGGCTGAGGTCAAACAGGTTGTTGCCTGATTTCTTCTCTAGAGGTTTGATGGTTTCCTGTCTTACATTTAGATCTTTCATCAATTTTGAGTTTATTTTTGTGTATGCTGTAAGAAAGTGGTCTAGTTTCATTCTTCTACATGTTGCTGTCCAGTTCTCTGAGTATCATTTGCTAAAGAGATTCATTTTGCCATTGAATACTCTTTCCTGCTCTGTCAAAGATTTGTTGATCATATATTTGTGGATCCAATTCTGGGTTCTCTATTCTATTCCATTGGTCTATGTGTCTGTTTTTGTGCCAACACCATACTGTCTTGATGATTATAGCACTGTAGTAGAGGCTAAAGTCTGGGATTGTGATGCTTCCTGCTTTGGTTTTCTTTTTCAACATTACTTTGGCTATCTGGGGTCCTTTATGGTTCCATACAAACCACAAAATGGATTGTTTGTTCTAGCTCTGAGAGGAACGCCAGTGCAATTTTAATTGGATTGCCTTGAATGTGTAGACTGCTTTTGGTAGTGCTGATATGTTAACAATATTTATTCTTGGATTTAATAATACATAGAGATTGAAAGTAAAGGTGTGAAAAAATAATCTCAATATTCTATGAAAATGGAAGGAAAAAGAAAGCTGGAGATGCAATAATTATCTCAGACAAAATAGATTTTAAAACAAAGATTGTAACAAAAGACAAAGAAGGGCATTGCATAAGGATAAAAGGATCAATCCAGCAAGAATATTTAAAATTTATAAATATATATGTACCCAATAAAGAAGTACCAAAATATATAAAGCAAATATTAACATGCCTAAAGGGAGATATTAACAGCACTACAGTAATAGCAGGGACTTTAAAACACTACTTATATCAATGGATAGATCATCCAGACAGAAATTCAATAAGGAAACAATGGCTTTAAGTAACATACTAGACCAGATCGACTTAACAGACGTATTCAGAACATTACATCCAAAAGCAGGAGAATGCATATTCTTTTCAAGGGCAAATGCAACATTCTCCAGGATTATTCAGATGTTAAGCCACTAAATAAGTCTCAGTAAATTCAAGAAGGTTGGAATCTATCGACCATCATTTCTTACTACAACAGTATGAAATTAGAAATCAATTACAAGACAACTGAAAGGGAAACATAAATATCTAGAGATTCAACAAATGCTATTCAACATCCACTGGGTCTTCAAAGAAATTGCAGGAAACATTTTTTTAAAAAGATAAAAAATGTCTAGAGACAAATGAAAACAGAAAAAAAATAAATACTAAAATCAGGATGCATTAAAAATAGTGCTAACAGCAAAGTTCACAGCAATACAGGCCCATCTCAAGAAAAAAAATCTCAAATAAACAATCTGATTTTACACCTAAAGTAGCTAGAGAAAGAAGAACATACAAAGCCCAAAGTTAGTAGAATAAAGGAAATAATAAAGATCAGAATAGAAACTAAAGACAAAACAGAAAAGAGCAATGAAAGTAAGAGCTCATTCTTCAAAAAGATAAGCAAATTTGACAAAACTGAAGCTACACACATCAAGAAGAGAGAGAGTGGACTCAAACAAATAAAATCAGAAATTAAAGGGTTACAACCCACATCAGAGAAACACAAAGGTCCTTAAGACCCTATTATGAATAAGAATCTACAAGACATGCATAAATTCCTAGAAATCTATATTCTTCCAAGATTGAGTCAAGGAGAAACAAAACCTGAAAAAAACTGATTGCTAGTAAGTAGATTTAATTAGCAATCAAAACTTGCCATCAAACAATAGTCCAGGACAAGAGAGATTCACTGAAGACTTCTACCAAACACTACAAGAAAATGTAAGATCTATCCTTCTCAAATTTTTCCAAAACACTGAGGAGATGGGAATAATACCGAACTCATTTCATGAAGCCAACACCACACTGATGCTAAAACCAGACAAGGACACTATAAGAAAAGAAAATATAGGCCCAATTCCCTAATAAACATTGATATAAAAATTATCCACAAAATATCAGCAAACTGAATTTAAAAAATACATTACAGGGATCACACACCATGATCATGTAGCATTTATTCTAGGGAAGCAAAGATCGTTTTTGATTGATCTACAAATCAATTAACATGATATACCACATTAACAAAATAAGATAAACATCATATGATCATCTCAATGGATGCAGAAAAGGCAAATGACAAAATTCAACACCCATTCAAGATAAAAATTTCCTACAAAGTAGGTATAGATAGAATATACCTCAACATAATAAGAGTTATATATGACAAACCCACAGCTAAAATCATACTCAATGGCAAAAAGCTGAAAACTTTTCCTCTAAGCTCTGGAATAAAACAAGGATGCCCACTCTTGCTGCTTTTATTCAGCATACTATTAGAAGTCCTACCCAGAGTAATTATGGAAGAAAAGTATATAAAATGCATCCAAATTGGTAAGGAAGATGTAAAACTTCCTATTTGCAGATGACATGACACTCTAGGAAACACTAAAGATGCCACGCACATGCACATGCACACGTACACGTGCACACACACACACACAACCTGTTACAACTAATGAATTCAGTAAACTTGTAGGATACTCAATTACTATATAGAAACCTTTTGCATTTTCATATACTAGAACAAAATACCAGAAAGAGAAATAAGAAAACAATTCAAATTACAATTGCATCAAAAAGAATGAAACACTTAGGAATAAATTTAACCAAAAATGTAAAAGACTTGTACACTGAAAACTGTAAGACACTGATGAAAAAAAAAATGAAGACACAAGCAAATGGCAAGATATTCTGTATTAGTGGAATAATTAATACTATTAAAATATTCATACAGCCCAAAGCTATCCACAGTTTCAATGCAATCTCTATTGATATTCCAAAGGCATTTTTCACCAATAATACTAAAGAACAGAACCAATAATTCTAAAATTTGCATGCAATCACAAAAATCCCCCAATACATAAAGCAATCTTAAGAAAAAACAACAAAGTCAGAAGTTTCATGCTTCTAGATTTCAAACTATATTCAAAGCTATAGTAATCACACAGTATGGTATTGACATAGATACAGACACAAAAATCAATGGAAAAGAATAGAGAGCCAAGAGGTAAACCCATGCTTATATGGTCAATTTATTTATGACAAAGGCAAAGAAATATTCAATGAATAAAGGACAGTCTCTTTAAAAAAATTGTGCTGTCAAAACTATAAGGGTACATAGAAAGGAAGGAAACTGGATCCCTTATACCACATGCAAAAGTTAACTCAAAATTGATTAAAAAGACCTTCATGTAAGACCTGAAACCATAAAACTCCTAGAAGAAAACAAAGGCAGTAAAGTTGATAGTGGTCAGAGCAATGGTGTTCTGGATATGACCTCAAAAGCAAGGGCAACAAAAGGAAAAACAAATGGTACTACATCAAACTAAACAACTTTTACACAACAAAGGAGACCATCAACAAAATTAAAGGCAGCCCTACTGAAAGATACACAGTATTTGCAAATCAAATATCTGATAAATGGTTAATATACAAAATATATTTTAAAAAACCATACAATGAAGTAACACAAAAATAATATGATTATAAATATACATTAATTTATAAATATATGCATAAGTAGACATCTATTTATAAATAGACCTACAGATGGCCAATATGCATTTGAAAAGATGTTATCATTAATTATCATGGAAATACAAATAAAAACCACAATGAGATATTACTTCACACCAGCAGAATAGCTAATATTCAAAAGACAAGATATAACAGAAGTATATGTATAATATATATTCATTATATAGTGATATATGTAATGTATAGTAAATATTATAGTGTATATTCACTATATAAAACAGGTGCATTAAAATGTACAGTAATTTGTAAAAAGCTATCTGCTTCCCTATGTTCACTGCAGCATTATTTACAATAGTAAAGATAAAGAAACAACCTAATTCATCAATGGATGAATGAATAAAGAAGATATGGTGTTTATACATACAATGGAATACTACACAGACATAAAAATGAATAAAATCTTGCTATATATGACAACATCGATGAACCTTAAGGGTATTATGCTAAGTGAAACAAATCAGGCAAAGACAGACAAATATATGATTTCACTTATATGTGCTATCTAAAAAACCAGTAAGTAAAACAAAACCCAGACCCATAGATACCAAGAACAGATTGTTGGGTGGCAGAGAGGAGAAGGAGTTTGTGAAGGTGAAATGAGTGAAAGGGATCAAGAAGTACAAACTCCAGTTTTCAAATAAATAGGTCATGGGAATGCATTTAATGATATTATGTTGAGTTTTTATGATGACGATGAGTAACTACACTTACTGAGGTGATCATATCACAATGTATACAAAGGTCAAATCACTATGTTATTCACCTGAATCTAATATAATATTGCAGGTCAATAATACTTAAATAAAATTTTAAAAAATGAAAAATGGGAAGAGATAACTTGGCTAAAGTGCCAGTAACTTTAATAATCAAAATGAAATATAAATACTTTAACTCAATAAAATTGCAAGTACACAACTGGAATAAATTTTGTATGAGCATTAGCATGATATTCACAAAATAAAAATTTTATTGAAAGAATTATACAATTTCTAATTTAAGATTTTTTTACATGGAATGCCTAAAACCCCTGTAAACTCAGACTGTTAGGCCCCTATAAGGGACCTGAATTCAATAAAACATATACACTGAAACTATAAGATACTGTTTTTACTCCAAAATGAGAGTCACCTACTAATACCTATAGGTTCAAGTGCATGGCCTCCATATTATTTTTTCAATATAGTAGAGATATAAAATTGCATTGCACTCATTCAGTAAATAAGTATATATTGAATTAGGTATTCTGTTAGGTAATATAGAATATTCTTTATATATCTATAAGGTATATAATACTGCTCCTTTATTAGGTGCTGGAAATTGAGAAACAAGACAGAGTCCCTGCCCTTAAAGACCCTAACAGCTGAGCCAAGAAAATAGATGTTAAACAACTACTTAACTATTCACTTTACAGTTGAAAGAATACTTAACTATTCACTTCATAATTATATCCAGGATAATTTTGTGATTATATAGAAGATATCCTTGGTCTAAGGAACATCCAGAAATGATCACTGAGTTTAGTCTTAAAGCGTAAGAAGGAATTGATTATACGAAAAGTGAACAGAAGATGATTTCAAGAAGATACTAATGTATATGAAAAGAGCCTGAAATAAGAAGGATCCTGTGTATTCAAGACACTTAAAGTGGTTCATGCTTCTGGGGTGTACCAACAGGAGGGCAGGTGGAGAAGAATGTGTGATCACTCCAGGAATAAGCAGAGACCAGAGGAGTCAAAACTATATGAACATAACCTTCCATCCAAAGCTCATCCAATAAAAACAAGTACTCTTCCAAAATTACTCCCATGATTACATATGGATAAAATATACATGGTTGTGATTTCTTTGTTCTTTTTTTGGTCACATTTATTATCCATCTACATTTCAGATGGTATAATACATATCTTTTGAAATCTTACATAAAAGGTTTTGAAGTACTTTGAAAGTGAGCTACAATATATATACATACACACACGTATACATACGTATGCACATGTATATACTTATTTACATTCACTTTATGTATATACTTTACATGTATGTGTGTGTGTGTGTATATATATATATATATAAAGTGAATGTAAATAAATCTGGTATATTCTTATCATTTCACAGTACAATAAATGATTTGCAAACAAATGCAACAACAATCTATTCTTCTCCTAAAACAATGCCAAAGGGTTAAAAATAAAAATGAGCATAGCCCCAATGAAATTTGAATGAGTACTATTCAAATATCAACCATGTGATCCAGTTTGAAAGAGGAAAACAATGCATTGCATAGCATGAGACAAATTTATTTCTCTGTGTGACTATTTTTTCAACATCTTAGAGATGAACTTCCGACTATAAAAGTATTTTTTTCTAACACAGATATTGGAAATGAATTTTGCATTGTTTGTTTTAGAATGAAGTAACCAGCTGAGGCCAGAAACAAAACAAGTTTTGTTCTATAATACATTCATTTTTTCCAATTTAAAAATTATTCAACTTCATCTTCCTCTGTTCCCCCTGCTACTTACCTGTTGGGGATTAAATTGTTTATGTATGCCACTATAAAAGATTAAATGGGGAAAACAAAGTAAACACCTATAACTCCATGCCATTTTTTTGTTTAGATTCTCAAGCAAAGTATTGATTAAAGAGACCTGGAATGAATACTGATAAATAAAAGAACTAATTTCCACTTGGAAGGATCCAGAGGTCATCTAGTACAAATTTTGTCCTCTTATAAATAAGAAAACTGCAACCCAAGGAGGTTAAATGATTTACCCAGAGTTCTCTAACTAGTTATGGAAGTTGATTGATTTCTGGTTTCCAGCTCTTCCCGATACACCTTGCCTATAATTTCACTTTGCCATGTTATTGTTTTTCCACATGTTAAAGAAGTGGCTGCATATTGCTTTTCAAACTGCAATGATGTTAGAAATAAAATTCAACTAGGACTCTTGTTTATAAGGCATCAACTTCAAAAGAATCAATTAATGTTGCAAAGTAATGAGACTGGGGTAAAAAAATAAATAAAAAGCCAGCAGAGCAATAGACCAAGATGCAAAAATAAAGGGCCATACTCCTGCTGTCAGTTAATCTTTATGTACCCCTTAAAATGGACAACCTTGGTGTTAAAAGTAAAGGAATCAATTTTGTTACATTTTATGCCCAACAGTGACAGTAAATTTGTGAAGTGCTTACCAGAAACAGAAGCCTTGGCTGACTGTCTAGCACCAAAGTAAATAAACATGTTGTTGTAATTTAACTGTTCTTTAGAGGGACCTCATTTTATTATTCACTTATTAAATTTATCCTTTAAATGGAAGAAAACAATACAAGGCATGGTAGAGAGTGACAACAGAAAAAGTAAGTTCCAAAAGTTCTAAATTTACTTTCCAGTAATCTGTAAGGATGCACTCATTTTTTCCCTAAGTCAAACAGACCTACCAGGAGATAGATTAAATACTGATGAGATAAAGAAAACCTATTCCAGAATCACTGATTTATAAAAATATCTTTGTATTCGGCACTGAGTACCTATGGAAACTTTGCAGCTATGACTCCTCTTGATTCAAGGAGAAATGTTTGCTACAATAAAGGGAATTTGACTTTGAGTAGTTTGATAAAATTCATGAATTATATCTATTACAATCAGTAATACTGCTAGGCTATATTCAAGAAAACTTGCTTCAAAAATGAATGGAAGGACAAAAAAGAAAAGATTATAGTTTTTCTTGTGAACCATGTCTAGGCACATATTCCATCACACAAAACATAGTAAAAAGATACTTTATTTCTGGTCTTGAGCAACTCTCTGGCTCTTGTTCCTGTAGGTAAGCAAGTAAGAAGCGTCTGTTTCATCCTTTCTGTCTCCCATAAGTAGATTTTGTATAGTCTTTGACTCAGAACTTCTTGCTTGGCTTTTGAATCAACGGCATGACCACTGACTTCTATATAGATGCTGTTTCCTGATTCCTGACTGTGTCCTGCTTTGGAGTGCGCCCTGGTTTCTGTGTCCTTTTTGGATCTCTATAGTTTCCTTGCCTGATTCCTAGGCAATGTTTTTTCTTCACCTATCCTGGTTTTGTTTTCTGCTTCTATCTCTGACATCTATCTCCACTCACACCTTCTACATGTGCAGAAGTTCTCTTGATACTATGTGTTATAGAATTTAATATAAAAGAAAAAATTTAAACTTTCAATTAATCACAGTTCTTTTTAAATACTCAAACTATCTATACTTGTGTTCTTCCTGTACATGTAATCAACTCTTCATGAGTCCAGACAAACTAAATAGTATTTCAATGCCTATGTGAACAGTTTCAAAAATTTAGAGCCAATCAAAATGGATTTTGAATTCCAATGGTTTTGGAGATCATACTCTCTGTGAATATGTGAATATTCCAACTGTGGACTTAAAAAGTAAAGACAATTATAAGAATTTTATTTTACTATTTTTTGTTATTAGCACCATCCTTTGAGTACTCCATGAATCTAGCTAGTATGGTACCTGATCTCTTTTCACTAGAGCTTAAAAAACATTATTCAATGAGTATGTTGTGGAACATTCACTAATTACACATGAGGAAACCAACATGTACATAATTTAAGTATCTTACTCAAGATCACACGTTAAGTAGGTGAAGGAGTTCAATTAGAAACTGGGTGTGTTTTTGTTCAGACAATAAAATGAAATAAAAGTTGTTCAAATTCGCAAAGAAGTCAAACTTTCACTTTTTGCAGACATGATCCTCTATGTGGAAAACCCGAAATACTCCACCAAAACCCTACTGGAACTGATACACGGATTCACTAAAGTTGTAGGATATAAAATCAATGTACAGACATTGGTTGCATTTCTATACACCAATAATTAAGCAACAGAAAGAGAAATTAAGAAATTGATCCATTAAGAATTGCACCATGAACCATAAAATACCTAGAAATAAACCTAACCAAAGAGGTAAAATATCTGTATGCTGAAAACTATAGAAAACTTATTAAAGAAATTGAAGAAGACACAACAAAATGGAAAAACATTCCGTGCTCATGGGTCAGAAGAACAAATACTATTAAAATGTTGATGCTATCTAAAGCAATCTACACATTCAATACAATCCCAATCAAAATTACGCTGGCATTATTCTCAGAACTAAAACAAACAATCCAGTTGTGGTTTACATGGAACCACAAAAGACCTTGAATAGCCAAAGTATTGTTGAAAAAGAAAACCAAATCAGGAAGCATCACAGTCCCAGACTTTAGCCTCTACTACAAAGCTGTAATCATTAAGACAGTATGGTGTTGGCACAAAAACAGACACATAGACCAATGGAACAGAATCGAGAACCAAGAACTGGACCCACAAATGTATAGCAAACCAATCTTTGACAAAGCAGGAAAGAGTATCCAATGGAAAAACGACAGTCTCATTAGCAAATGGTGCTGGGAGAACTGCACAGCAACATGCAGAAGAATGAAACTGGATGACATGTTTACACCATACACAAAAATAAACTCAAAATTGATGAAAGACCAGAATGTGAGAGAGGAAACCATCAAAGCCTTAGAGGAGAAAACAGGCAACAATCTCTTTGACCTCTTTGTTGCAGCCACTTTTTACACAACACGTCACAAAAACGAATTATTGGGACTTCATCAAGATAAAAAGCTTCTGTACAGCAAAGGAAACAATCAACAAAACTAAAAGGCAATTGACAGCATAAGAGAAGACATTTGCTAATGACTTATCAGATAAAGTGTGAGTATCCAGAATCTATAAAGAACTTATCAAACTCAACACCTGAAAAACAAATAATACAGTGAAGAAATGGGCAGAAGACATGAACAGACACTTCTCCAAAGAGGATAGCCAGATGGCCAACAGACACATGAAAAGATGCTCATCATCACTCACCATCATAGAAATACAAATCAAAACCAAAATGAGATACCACTTCACACCGGTCAGAGAGGTTAAAATGAACAACTCAGGCAACAACAGATGCTGGCAAGGATGTGGAGAAATAGGAACCCTCTTGCACTGTTTATGGGAATGCAAATTGGTGCAGCTGCTCTGGAAAACAGTGTGGAGGTTCCTCAAAAAATTAAAACTAGAATTATCCTATGGCCCAGTAATAGCATACTAGGAATTTATCCAAAGGATAAAGGAGTGCTGATTCACAAGGGTACATGTACCCCAATGTTTATAGCAGTGCTATCAACAATAGCTCGGTTATGGAAAGAGCTCAAATGTTTACCAACTGATGAATGGATACAAAAGATGTGCTTTATATATACAATGGAATACTACTTGGCAATGAGAAAGAATGAAATCTTGCCATTTGCAGGAACATAGGTGGAAGTGGAGGGTATAATGCTAAGTAAAAGAAGTCAGTGAAAGAAAGCCAGATATCTTATGTTTTCAATCATATGTGGAATTTGAGAAACTTAGCAGAAGACCATGGGAGAAGGGAAGGGGGTGGAAATAGTTTCAAACAGAGAGGGAGACAAACCATAAGAGATTCTTAAATACACAGAACAAACTGAGGGCTAATGGTTGTGGGAGAGGGGAAAATGACTAATGAGCTTCGAGAAGGAGCTTGTTGGGATGTTGTATATAAGTGATGAATCATGGGATTCACCTCCAGAAGCTAAGAGCACACTGTATATGGTGTATGTTAGCTAACTTGACAATAAATTATATTTAAAATAATAATAATAATAATAATAATAATAAATAAAATATTTTAAAATATATTTTAAAAAGAAAAGAAACTGTTTTTAGGGGCTCCTGGGTGGCTCAGTCAGTTAAGCATCTGACCCATGGTTTTGACTCAGGTCATGATCGGACGGTTTTCATGAGTTAGAGCCCCGCCTCGGGCTCCATGTTGATAGTGCAGAGCCTGCTTGGGATTCTGTCTGTCTGTCTCTCTGCCCCTTCCCCACTCATGCTGTGCTCCTCCCCTACTCTCTGTCTCTCTCAAAATTAATAAACTTAAAAAAAGAAATTGGATTTTTATGATTTTAAAGCTGATGCTATTAACAATTTTGCTAATTTTTTTTCCTAAGAAGCCTAGCCTTTGCTCCCCTAAAACTCTGTTAAAAAGAAAACAAATTCAGTGGGTGACTCCAACTAAAAGCTTTAAAAAAAAGTCTTTTTTTTTTTTTTACTTTAAAAGTAGATCCAAAGGGAAGAAAAAACAGTTATTCTCACACATAGCTGGTGTGGGTGTAAATTGGCATAAACACAATGGGAAGCTATTTGGCAGTTTTTACTAAAGCTGAACATATTAGTATCCTGTCACCAGCAATTCTACTGCAGAGTGTGGATATATATTCAAATTAAATAAGTACATATGTCAACTAAAGGACATGCCTACAAATGTTGGATCAGATTTACTTATGTTAGCCTAAAACTCAAAGCAACCTAGAATTCCATAAAGAATGAAAAGAATTAAATAGATTGTGATATATCCATACACTGGAGTACTGTGTAACAATGGAAAAAGAAACAGCTATGTATGTCAAAGACATAAAATTGAGCTGAAAAACTCCGACACAAAATAGTATACTGCATGATTCCATCAAGTTCAAAAACAGGGACAACCCAACTCTGGTGACTGTTGAGGCAAGTTATTTCCTTTAAGACGGTTGTACTGCCTGGAGAAGGGAGAGGGTTCCTCTACAGATGTAACAATATTCTACGTTACTCTACATTGGCTTGGGTGTTGGGTTGCTCTCATATGCATTCAGAAACATTCACTGTACAATTAAAATGTGTGTATTTGTAACCTAGGCTTCAATTTTATTTTATTTTTTTACTGTTTATTCATTTTGAGAGAGAGAGAGAGAGAGAGAATGAGCAGGCAGGGTAGAGGCAGAGAGAGGGGGAGACAGACAATCCTGAGCAGGCTCTGTGCCATCAGTAAAGAGCCTGATGTGTCAGGGCTCAAACCCGACAGAGCCTGACACTGGTCTCAAGCTCACAAACATGAGATCTGACCTGAGCTGAAACCCAGAGTCTGATGCTTAACCACTCAGGCATTCCATGTCATTCAATTTTAAAAAAGAAATGTTCTAGGATAAAATAAAAATAAATTCTCCTCTAAAAAATGTTATAATACTCCCAGAAAATATGTAATTTGAAACACTGAGTTTGCTTCTGACTTTCCTTAAAAGGTATGCTTATACATACGTATGGTTTCCTACCAAAATATAGGGTTCTTAAGAAGAATTAGTCAATAATTAGTACTGAGAAAATTGTACCACCTTTGGAGAGGTGACAAAATACTAGATTATTTTCTCACAGTATACTCAAAAATAAATTCAACATGGTTTTAAAATTTAAATCTAGTCAAGAGACTAAAAATCTAGTCGAGAGACTAAAAGAGCCCTGGAACAAATATAGCAGGTTGCTTTTCTATTACTCAGTTGAATAAGTCTATGAGTATAACTCTATTCATGAAGGAAAATATTGAAATATTTTCTATTTTAAAATTTCTCATCATTAAAAATTCAAAAGCAAAATGTGAAAAGTAAACCACACCCTAGGAAAGATTTTTCACAGTCTTTGACAGGAAATGGTTACTTATTATCTCTAGTACATAAAGAAAGCTTTATAAGCCTATCTATCTATCTATCTATCTATCTATCCACGTACCTACCTTTCTATTTACTTATTTCAAAGCAAAGTAGCAGAGTAAAATTAAGAGAATATAGATAATGTAAATACTAAGTAAAACATATACTGTGGCCATAAGAAAAATGCTCAACTTCATAAATCAAATAGCATAAATAAGAACTACAATTTAAAAATTCTTTATCTGGCGCCTGCCGGGCTTAGTCAGTTAAACGTCTGACTTCCGCTCATGATCAAACCACTCATGAGTTCGAGACTTTCATTGGGATCACTGCTTTCAGCACAGAGCCCATTTAGGACCCACTGTCCCCTGTCTCTGCCCCTCCCCCACTAGCACCCTCTCTCTACCCCTCCCCCATGAGCTTGCACTTGCACTTGCTCTCTCTCTTTCAAACTAAATGAACTTTAAAAAATACTTTATTAGATCGATGAAAAGTAAAAATATAATAAAGGAGTAAGAAGTACAGTGAAAAAAACAATTATGCATGCATATTACATGTAAATTGGATCTAATTTTGTTTTTAAATTTTTTCTTTATTTGGGTAAAATTAACATGCTCAAACCTTCTTGACTGGAATCTAACCATACAGCAAGAGCTTTTAAATGCTTGTGAGAGTGCCTGGGTGGCTCAGTGAGTTAAACATCTGACTTTGGCTCAGGTTATTATCTCATAGTTTGTGGGTTCAAGCCCCGTGACAGGGCGGTATGTAGTCTGCTGTTTGGGATTTCTCTCTCTTTCTCTTTCTCTCTCTCTCTCTCATTACCCCTCCCCCCGCTCTTGCTTGCACACACACGTGTTCTCTCTTTCTCTCTCTCAAAATAAAAATGAAAACTTTAAATACTTGTGTTTTCTGGAGCTCCTGGGTGGCTGTCAGTTAAGCAAAAGTCTGACTCTTGGTTTTGGCTGCCATCATAATCTCCTGGTTAGTTACAGCTATCCCCCCTCAGGCTCTGAGCACTGATTGAGATTCTCTCTTTCCCTCTCTCTCTTTCAAAATAAATAAATAAACTTTAAAATAAAATATCAAATCCTTGTGCTTTCTAACTCAGTAATTCCGGTTAGAACTCACATAAAAAATAAAACAGCAATAGAAATGCACATGAGTAGCTGTGTAGAGGAAAAACACATCATTCTCTTTTACTACAACTCCACAAATACTTATCAATGAACTACCATGTTCTCAGCACTGTGGTACTAAAGGTACAGGACGGAAAAGGGTATGAATTCTGTGTAGTGACAGACAATATAAACCTTAAACTAATAATTGTTAGCACAACTGTTGTTATATATGGGAAAGATTAGTGTGCTATGTAGTTAAGAGATTTATCTGGAGGATTATGAAAAGGGTCTGAAGAAATGATGTTTAAAATGAAACCTGATGATTGGAAGAATACGACTGCCCTTAGCTTCTAGCATATAGAGCCCACACTTGGGCTCTGTTCTTACAGGAACTCTGCATGTGTTCTACTAAGGAATACATGAACTCCGCTGTCACTCAGGACCTGGTGTAAAAGGATACAAAACCCTAAACATCACATCTCACAACCAACATCATTCAAGCCCCAGGAACACAGTTCTTGTTCTAGGTCTTTAAAGAAAAGGGTCACTGCCTCCAAAATTGCCAATATTTTGTAGGCTGTATGTATCCTGGTCAGTGTCAGAGATGGGTACCAGTGAGGAGGAAGTGATGCGTAGAAGTGCTTAAATATTAGAAAAGACAATTAATTTCCTTGAAAATATCTCACTTGAAATTGCCTATTAGATTACTTGAACCCAATCAATTTTTGCATAACAAAGTAGCGTTACCAAGTCCTGCCGAGCATCTGTTTTTCTGCTTGTTTTCAAGTTTCAGAATTCCCAGGGGTATTCAGAAAAATTTACAAAATTGTAAATTACACTTGGCAACTAAGGAATATTGTCAAATAAAAAGAATTCATAATACTCTTTAATTTGTATATATGTGGTCCTATATTTTATTTTATTTTTTAAAATATTTTTATTTATTTCTAGGAGAGAGAGAGAGAGAGACAGCGTGAGCAGGGGAGGGTCAGAGAGAGAGGGAGACACAGACTCTGAAATAGGCTCTAGGCTCTGAGCTGGCAGTCAGCACAGAGCCCGACGCGGGGCTCGAGCCCACGAACCGCGAGATCATGACCTAAGTGAAAGTCGGACGCTTAACCGACTAAGCCACCCAGGCGCCCCTGTGGTCCTATATTTTAAATGCATGAAACAATACCAATTACATTCACAACTCGATGCAAATAGAAAGCCAGGATTGCAAAAATGGGTTTACTATATTAAAATTTGTAATAAAAGTTTATTACATGGTCAACAATTAAATACAATTCCGTATTTTTAATTAATTATGATTAGTTCATATAGGTCCATGTATGGTTAATTTATATGTTAATTAAAATTTTATTTTGACGTTTTTTTCAGTAGATGGTATAAATATTTGATAAGAAAAACACCTTTTCAAAACATAAAAATAAATTATTCATGATTTAAATTCATTAACTTCCATTTCTGTGACTATATACTTGAGTTGTAAACTTTAAATATAATTATGTTTTACACACAACATGCTGTTAAAGCAACTGGATTTCACTCAGCCAAGATACACTTTAGCAGCAGAGTTCAGGGAAACAACAAAATGTCCTCAGATAAAGGGCAAAGAGGGGCCTCACACCAATTAAAATTAAGTTTTGAGCACATATACATCTATTTGATAAGAACTTTAATCTGCTGTTAATAATATTAGCAGGTCCTTTAAACAAATTAAGGGTGCCTGGATGGCTTCATTGGGTGATTAAGTGTTCAACTCTTAATTTCGATCTCAGGGTTGTGGGATTGAACTCCATGCTCACCACACAACCTGCTTAAGCTTCCCTCTCTCTGCTTTCACTCATGTGTGGAACTTGAGTAACTTAACAGATGAACATAGGGGAAGGGGTGGAAAAATAAGATAAAAACAGACAGGGAAGCAAACCATAAGAGACTCTTAAATACAGAGAACAAACTTACGGGTGAAGTGGTGGGGTGGTGGGTTAAATGGGTGATGGGCATTAAGGAGGGCACTCTTTCAGATGAGCACTGGGTATCACATTTAAGAAATGAATCACTGGGTCCTATTCCTGAATCTAAGACTACACTGTATGTTAACCTGAGACAGAAAAAGAATCAAAATAAAGAAAAAAAAGATTATCTTTCTTTGGGCCCTTCCCCTCTCTTGTTTATGCTCTCTCTCTAAAAAATGACTAAACAAATTAAATTTGTCTGTTTCACCTTTTTAAATAATTTAAAATTTCTTATATTTTTGGGTGGTTCTGTCAGATAAGCAGCCAACTTCAGCTCAGGTCATGATCTCATAGTTCATGAGTTTGAGCCTCTCGATGGGTTCTGTGCTCACAGCTCAGAGCCTGGAGCCTGCTTCAGATTCTGTGTCTTCCTCTCTCTCTCTGCCCCTCCCCTGCTCGTTTGCTCTCTCTCTCTCAAAAATAACCATTAAAATTCTCTTTAATTTTTATATTTTTTCTATTAAAGGAAACCGCATGTGAAATATGCATAAATGTGGTAGTCTAATAAAATACAATACAGAAATAATGTTTCCTTGAAGAAAATGTTTACATACAAATATTACGAATTACTTATTATAAAGTCTACTTTCTAGTCACTATGGACCAATATATAAATCTGACTAAACAGAAAGATGAACAAACTAAGAAACATGCTTTATTTTCAAGTTGTTGTTTTTATAAACATTCTAGCATGAAGATTTTTGAAAGAAGAAACATTGTATGGATCTACATATTGCTGTAAGAGATTATGGATACTATTTTAAAATAATGATTTATATGATGTTAAAATGTGTCAGGCTATTTTCTGATGGTAATTTATTATATGGAAACCCATTATACATTTGAACATGATATATAAAAAATGCAGGGATTTTTCCCAGTTTAGGTATCGCTTTAAAAATTTATTTATAATTCCATTTGTTACTACCTTGGCAAAGATGATTATCTCAAATTGTAATTCACATAATACTACTATGAACTATAAAGATTCCAGAGAAGTTGCTCAGTTTGGAATAGAAATTATGTGAAAAATATTCAGGACTAGTGACTTTGAAATGAAGGAAATAAATTTTGATAAATCAGTATTTGTAAATGATGGGTTTCATCCAACTGTCTTCAACATATCAAAGAATGCCAGACATGGGCAATATCAATTAGATTAAGTCATCTTTGATCTTGATATTTTTCCATCATCCCATAGTATAAAAATAACACTTTGAAAAAGTTTTTATTTATGACAGTATATTTGTATAAGTAAGCAGAACGTGTTTTATACTTCATAAATATTTAGACATATTATATGTGACTCTCAATGGTACAAATACTTTTGGCTGCACAAATGTTAGACATTAGGCAAGAGTTCAATGAGTAAGAGTTAACTCAGTAAAGAGGGTAGTACATGGAGAAGGAGGAGGACTTAAGAAATTAAGAACAGCATGTATAATGGCCTGGAGTTATTTCTTTTTTTTAAAAAAAATTATTCCCATTAAAATAACTGAAAACATTTCAATATACTAACAACATTAGCTATGTGATAAAATGCAGGGGTGGATTTAACAGTGGATGAATATTAAACACTTTATGTTGTATCCACACAATAAAATGCTACACAGGCACTAAAAATCAAATTTTTGAAGGCTGTTAAACTTAAAGGCATTTGCCTATGAATTTAAGTACACAGTAAGATATAAAGCGAGATTTCCATCGTGATCTGGGTTATATCCCTATTTTTGCTTTCTTGTTCATTCTGATGACTCTCTCAGGCTCTACCTCTTTTGTGATACTATCATTTTTATACATATAAAAATAAGTAATAGTCTAAAATAAAGGGGATTTAAAAATATGATTCTTTTATTCTTAAAGGCTTAAAATACCAACTCCAGCACATATCTCAGCCATAACGGGAATTTATAAAGCATTCTATTAACTGGATTGTAATTTTGTATCAATGAGGGATAATCTGTTATATATTTTATATCTCTCAGTGTCTATCTCATTATTTAACACAATCATGCCTCAAATAATGTTATTTTAAACATGAGTCCAATACTTATCCACCACAACAACTCAACGTCCTCATTAGAATGAAATTAAAACAGGCACAGTGAGCTAATGACAACAAAGGACGAATGGACTTCCTTGAAAACTGCAGTTACTTTGGCTATGAAAATGACAAATGATGGGCAATATTGTGAAAGGAGCTGCAGGTTAAATTTTTGTTGTTCAACTCTACTTGTGAATGTGGGAAGAACACCGTCAGTATTTACCATGTGAGAGCAGATGGGAGGGCCAGTATGTATCTTAATATACATGCCTAATGACTCGCCATTTTCCTCCCTGGCATTTAGGAAAACAGAAAACATTATGCATGCATAATTTTACAATCACAAAGAATCACTTTCACTCATCCTCAAATGATGATATAGGTGGAGGGACTTAGAAAAGCAAAAATTAGTCAGGATAATCATGCCAGTAGACATTGTAGACTTCTATGTTCCTGCTTAAAGAATGTTAACAGGAAATTAGATCTATAGTATTTCCCAAGTAATCAGACATAAGGGACTCTTTGAATTGAGGTTTAGAGAGTTATATGTTTCCAGAATTCCTTTGTTTTCTACCTTCTCTGCCTATATTGCCCTTGGCAATATTTCAACAAGGAAATCATAGACTTCTTCTGAAATTAAAAGTCTGTGGTGATTAGACATAGCACTTAGATGGGTAGACAGTGCGGCTGTAGAAAAAAAATGAACAATTACTTAATTACTTGTTGCTGTATAACTAACTGTCTTCGATTTATTGACCCAAAACAACCATTTTTTGGCCTGCACTTTTATGTGATGGCCATTTGGTTCTGGGCTGGCAGATTCCACATGGCTTCCCATGTTTATGAACTCAATTTGGACTTTTGACTGAGGTGCTTCTGCTCTCTTCTGGGTAACTTTTCCAGAAGAATAGACTAGACTTCTTAATATGGAGGCAGTGCTTCAAGAGGGTAAACCCAATGTCCAAGCACTTTCGAAGCCTCTGGTTGGTCATGCTTTTGATAGTTCTTTGGTCTAAACAAGTCACAATGACAAGCCCATAATAAATGTTCAAGGAGACTACATCAGGGTGTAGGTACCATTATGGAACCAGTAGAAGGCTCCGCAGTGGGGTTTTTAGCAGCATGGTCAAATGACCTAAAAGAAACATCACAAATGTTTTTGGAACAAAATAAAGGTGATGCCTGCACAACACTGTGAATATACTGAATGCCAGTAACTGCACAGTCTAAAATGCATTATTTTATATTATGTGACTTTCACCTCATTAAAACAGTGACAGAGAATGAGAAATATCCTAGAATATTCTTTCAACTGAGACAACACATACCACATATAATATACATATAAGAGCAAATAAATGTACATATAAATATCAGAGATACTAATCATTCTTCATTTTTAAATTATATAGTAATTTATATATGTATTAAAATGAACTTCCTATAGACTTAAAAGAAACCCTTATCATTTCAAGTCAGTCAGAGAAAGACAAAGAGCAAATGATTTTACTCATATGTGAGATTTAAGAAACAAAGCAAATGAGCCAAGGGAAATTAAAAAAAAAGGAGGCAAATCAAGGAATAGATTTTTTTTTTTATTTTTTATTTTAGAGAGAGAGAGCTCATGGGTAGGGGAGAGGGGTAGGTAGACAGAGAGATAAAGAGAATACTAAGCAGGCTCCATGCTCATCACAGAGCCCAACAAAGACCTCGATCCCACAACCCTGGAATCGTAACCTGAGCAAAAATCAACAATCAGACCCTCAACTGACTGAGACACCCAGATGTCCCATGAAAGAGAATCTTAACTATAGAGACAAACTGATGGTTACCAGAAAGGAGGTGGTGGGGAAATAGGTAAATTAGGTGATGGAGATTAAGGAGTCCACTTGCTATAATAAGCACCAGGAGATATATCAAGTGTTGAGTCACTATATTGTATACCTGAAACCAATATCATGCTGTATGTTAATTAACTAAAATAAACAAAAAATTTGTAAAAAAATAAAAGACATTCTTATCAGTGAAAATTATGTACTTTAACAGAAAAAGAACAAATCACATTAGATGGGTCTCCTTTAGAACCTTTCTTTATAGATTGTTAAACTTTACCTCTTTCACATCTATTGTTTAATTGAAAAATCCTTCAGAAGAGACAGTTTGATGTATTAACAGAAGAAGAAACACAATACTCACTTATTCTACTTCAAATAAAAATTCCTACCTTATCATTTTCAAGGAAAAAGACCTCTAACATTCTCTCAGACAGGAGTTCCGAGCAAACAGGAGTTCCGAGCAAAATAACAATCCAATTAAAAAATGGGCAGAAGATATGAACAGACATTTTTCCAAAGAAGACATTATAGATAGCTAACAAGTACATGAAAAGATGCTCAACATCATTAATCATCAAGGAAATGCAAGTCAAGTCTACTATGAGCTATGACCTCACACCTGTTTGAATGACTATTGTCCAAAAGACAAATAACAAGTGTTGGTAAAAAGAGTCTAGGAAACCCTCATGCACTATTGGGAGGAATATAAATTGGCACTACCACTATGGAAAATAGTATGGAGGGTCCCCCTAAAATTAAAGAATAAAACTACTATATGATCCAACAATTCCACCTCTATCTATCCAAAGAAAACAAAAAGACCAATCCAAGGAGTTATCTGCTCCTCTATGTTCGTTCAACAGTATTAGAAATAGTCAAGATATAGAAACAACCAAAGCGTCCATCAATGGGTGAATGGATAAAGAAGTCATGGTATATACATATGTCCACAATGGAAAACTATCATCCATACAAAAGATTGAAAGCTTTCCATTTTACAACATGGATGGACCTTGTTTCAAATATTATACTAAGTAAAGTAGAGAAAGGAAAATACCACATGATTTCAATATGTGGAATCTAAAAAACCAAAACATACGAACAAACAAAACAAAACTTACAGATATGGAAACAAGAGTGGGAGTTGCTGGGAGATGTGAAGTTGGGGTCTGGCCAAAAAATTGGTGAGGGGGTTTGGAAGTACAGACTTCCGCTGTGAAATCTGAAGGTCATGGGGATGTTGTACATGACATGAGGACCATACTCAGTGGTATTGTGGAACATATTTGAAGATTGCCAGGAGAATTTATCTTGACAGTTCTCATCACAATAAAGAAAATCTTCTTTTAATTTTTTATGGTGACAACAGTCACTAGACTAATTGTGGTGATAATTTCACAGTATAAACAAGTGTTAAATCATTACATTGTATACCTGAAATTAATACAATGTTGCATGTCAATATGATTTCAATACAGAAAAGAAACAAAAATTAATCAGTTGTTTGATTCAAATGTCTGTCCTTTTTGTTTTCTGTTCTGAATGTGTTGTGACATTTTTATAATACAATGAATGACTTTTTAATACAAAGAGACTGTTTTGTTGTTTCCTTTCATTAGAATCATTTTCCAATTTAAAGGGAGAGTGATATTTTTAATGTAATTTTCTCCTTTCAGAGGCTATCTTATTCTGCTCTCAGTTATTTAAAGTTAGGGTGAACTAGGGGGCACCTGGGTGGCTCAGTTGGTTGACCATCTGACTTCAGCTCAGGTCATCATCTCACAGTTTGTGGGTTCCAGCCCTGCGTCAGCCTCTGTGCTTATGGCTCAGAGCCTGAAGCCTGCTTCAGATTCTGGGTCTCCTTCTCTGTCTGCCCCTCCCCTACTTGTGCTCTGTCTCTATCTCTCAAAAATAAATACATGTAAATAATAATAATAATAATAAATAAAGTTAGGGTGAACTAGAATCTGTTGAATTGTATGATTATTCTTCAAGCCTGAAACTTTTCTCCTACTTTTTTGAGACTTTAGAAATGCCTTTAGGACTATTTAGAACTCTGGAGGAATTTTTTTATCCTATTACCATAATTCAAGAGAATTTATATCAAATAGAATACCAAATATAGCTAGTATTCATGATCAGTTTATTTTCTAATAATCTATTCATCTAATAGAATATATTAAAATACCCTTTGAAAGATACTTTTTTCATCAATATGAATAAGTTAACTAATTTTCCTACTTCTAAATTATTAGTGAAAACTGAAATTAAATACAACCACATGCATTCTCTAAAAATTCATGTAATTCCAAAGTCCTAATTACAGTTCCTCATCATTTGAGGCTGAAGCCTGACACAATAATAGAACATTAAAAATTAAATGTAGCCTCAACTGAGACAGAGGTGATTTAATAAATCTTATTCCTATTTCATAGCTTAGCTAGAAGGAGTAATTTAAATAGATTTATAAAATCAATGTTGATGTACATCTGCATTTATTTACATAAAATAGGTCTATGGCATATTATTAAGTGAAAAAGCAGGTGCGTTCCTTCATTGAAAATACGTGACATAACTAGGTTCATTGTCAGGATCCAGTTAGGAAATCAGAAGCCAATCTATGTAAGGCAGTAAGGGGTCCAAACTAACAATTTATTATACAGGTGATAGAATGGCTGAAAGAACACAAGAAGATGATGGTGTTGCCCAGAAATCAGGAATTCCCACTGCCCAGACTAAATGCCCAAATTCACTGTGGATGATTCTAGAGGTATGTACGAAGCAGTAGCTTCTATGCTCCCATTACCGAAACTTCTGCTGCTGCTGCCCAGGTCCCACAGTCACTTATAAGTGATTCTGACGCTGGAACCAGAGGCTGGATGACTTCCCGCTCCCACCAGGTGTCTTGCCTCTGTCCAGAGACACCCATTGGTAGAACCTATGCAAAGTCCAACCGCAACAGAATTCTAACAATGCAATTTTTCAGGTTTCGAGTGTCTTGCAACAGTCAACACAAAAGCATGGGAACAGGGGTGAGTACTAACAAATATTAGCACCAATGGGGAGAAGATGCTTTTGACCTGTGCCCTTATGGAAAGCTTAGTCTTCTGAGAAAAGACAATTTGTCTGAGGAAACAAATGTAGTATTTTATCTGTTACAGCTGCTATGAAGGAGAGGTACCTGGTCCTTTAATACTATAAAGTATTGGTTAATTTGTCTAAAAAGGGAGGATAGGAAGGTTTCTCTGAAAAAAACAAAACAAACAAAAAAAAAACCCTGATGATTTAGCTAATATCTAAAGGTGTCATTTTTGTTAACTTCAAAAAAGATTAAGGGGGAAATATCCCAGATAAAGGAATTTCTATAATATGGACATACAAGGTACCAAGAGAAAGCCACTGTGAATAGATCAGAGGGCCAAAGGAGGGGGAAATGAGTGGAAGTTGCTAGGTATATAAGTTATAAAATAATACATAGAATAAAAACCCATGTATGTAAAATAGCATACCAGTATCTATATTGGTTTATATACACAGAGATACACTTTCTGAGATATTTTTAACTAATCAAAATACATACGTTTTTATGACAATACTACTGAAGCACAAACAGAATCACTGAATGGATATTTCTAGAAAATCTGCAGTCAAAAAAAAAAATAAGATGATCTAATGTAAGCACTGTCATATATATGTGAAAAATCAGTGAATTTATTTTGAGTGACTATTTAGAAAGCCCTATCTTTCCAGACAGGACTAAATTTTTAAATTCTTTTATTTCTTGCCTCAAATGCTGTTTAATGAGAGGTTTATTATCCAGAGACATAAGTTATACACTCTTGATAAATAATGTATACAAGTAAAATTCAAATAGATTCCTTAATTCCTTGATACTCATATCTGGAAAGTCATTCCTGTGTAATCAATCTATGCTCCAAAAGTATAAAAGATATTACATTATGGAAAGCATCTTGAAGAGAATAAATACTACGTACTGCAGTGTTGACCAAAAAAGTTTGCAAAGTTTCCATAGAACAACAGTAAAATACGACGTTAACAATTTTCCCTTAAGAAAAATTTGGTCGGGTGCTCCTAAGTGGCTCAGTCGGTTAAGCGTGCAACTTCGGCTCAGGTCATGATCTCACGTTTCATGGGTTCGAGTTCCATGTCTGGCTCTGTGCTGACAGCCAGCTCAGAGCCTGGAGCCTGTTTCAGATTCTGTGACTCCCTCTCTCTCCGCCCCTCACCTTCCTCGACTGCGTCTCCCGGCATTAGATAGAACGATAAAAATCTTTTTAAAAAATAAAAAAAGAGAAGGAGTTTAGTTTATTCTAGGATATGGATACCAGGAAGCTGGGATCATTTGAGGCCATTTTCAAAACTGCCTACCACATTTTG